>NW_026889761.1:14437500-15037500 GCF_033153115.1 Saccostrea echinata
TTCTTAAATTGAACAAAGAGTAATGAATCATAAGATAAATTAAAAAAAGAGGGTTTTATAGAATTTCTTTTAATTAAATTTAAGCTTACCCTTATGTCCGTGAATGAATTTAAGTTACTCATGTTGTTAATTCCATTTACAGAGCAAAAAATCGTAAGTAATATAATCCATGATCTCCAAATTAATCATCAATATATGTCAAACTGTATTTTAATATGTCTCAATATTCCTTAAACACAGAAATTTAAAAAAAAAAAAAAACACCAGAAAAAATTACAGTCTATGATTCAACATCGCATTCATATATCACATACAAATAAATTTAAATAGTACGCACATATGAAAGACGATTTTCACAACAAAAGCCTAAGCACTATGCAGTGAGCGCACTGCATCTACTTATAAGCCAAGGAAAATCACTGAAGGCTTGTCAAGAGCGGGCACAATATATATAGGATTCTCGCGTTCTTCAGTGACAATGTCGCATGAGTCGTAACCGCCTCAACGAAGGTATACCAGGAGAGACACATATGCTGGTCCTCATATTAATGAATATATAGGTCATTTTGTGTGAACTTGAGGGCACGAAATGCTATGTAGACAGCAGCGATTAATTACTAGGAATTTGTTTGATAATTGATAAGTGACATACAATTGATTTTTTTTTTGTCTCTTAATCGTTGAGACTATGCGAGTTATCTTTTCTCTCACAACCATTTACTGCACTTAACCGGAAGATTAAAGTATTGTACTATCTTTTACAACTGCAAATTATATAAATGATAATGCTATTGGCATTTGGAAGTCGTTTTGGAAAGCTTTTTTTCATTTATACGAAATACAAGAACTACATCACAATAGAATTCTTCACTTACAAAATTTTGTGTAAATTTAATTGAAAAGAATATGTTTCAATTCGAAAAAGTATAATAATGTAAAGTCAGATGTGCATGTTTAGTCTAATAAAGTCATATTTTATACCAGTATTTGTCCCCGGAACTACGCGCAATATACAATGAGATATCTTTGGTTTTTTATATGAAATGTACAATAAATTTGCAAAATTTGGTTCGTAATTTAAATACTTTGTGTTGTCTTTAAATGCTTCTTGTACCACAAACAAGCAAGTTGGACGAAAAACTCTTTGATCAGCAGTATTAAACATATAAAACTATATGGTCCCAGGGAACTCTCTACAATAGGAATTTGTTGCGGTTAGAAGAAAAACATTAACATTTTGAACATTACGGATTTTAATGGAATTTCTATGCCTGTATTCAATTCTTTGAAGTGTAAAATTGGAAAGGACTTGAATGCCCCGGTGTTATGATTTTTGTATGTGAATCTTGCGAAAAAATTAATGTCGCCATATTCTTTTTATAGCATATTCCCCTTTTTTTTAAATGTACGATAAAATATCATGCACAAAGAAAATTAATTTCAACTAATAATTACTTTTTCTGGTTTTCAGCAGTCAGTCTATTTCAAAAGGGCTAATGTTGACTCAAAAAAAGTTCGCTATGCAGAGTTAATACTTTATTTACTGCAAGTTATTAATTTTAGATTTGTATCCTTTTTTTAGTTTTAATTTTGGTACAGTTCACTATATGACGTACGGTTATTTCTGCAAATATTATTCCTAACTCCTTTAATGATGTACTTCCGATTTTGCATTAACAAGTTATCTATTAAGTTATTTCCCGATCATGACAAGGAGCACACAACGGGTGTGACCGGTCGGCAGGGGATGCTCACTCCTCCATGGCACCTGATCCTACCTCTGATGTTTTGGAGGTCCGTGTTTGCTCTGCACCTATTTTGTAATGTTTAATGGACTTTTGAGCTTGAATACTGTTCGCTTTTTCCATATATTTCACTATAGAACCTAAGTTGTAGAACTTGTGTCTTATCCTTTTGACTTTGTCAATAAAATATGTTCAATTCAACAACTTGTTTTCACTTAAATAATTTTTGAAATGCAAGAATCCTTTGAAATAAAGTGAGCAGTGCGCCGTCCTACATACATTCTTATAAGATTTCTCATATGAACACATCATTGTTTACATAGTAACCGTCATCTTAGAGATTTTATGATATGACCTACCGCTATACAATGTACTCTGCAAGAAGAATATGTGCAGTAGAAAATGATACGTATAGAACTGACGCATACTTTACGAAGTTTCTGTCTAGTTAAATTCGGGAAACTAATGTCAGCTGATTGCAAACTGTGATGTCATTATTCATGCACGAAAACTAAGTTTAAAAATATATAATGGCACTGATACTTGTTTCTTTTATGACTTGCATAATAACAATGTTCATTTCCACCTTCATCAATTCGATTGTTATTCATTATTTGATGAAACTTTTTACTTTAAAAACAATTCAACCTCAATATTTTTAAAGGATTAATTTTTGACAAAGCTTCAATACGTCATAGAATTGGTAATTTTAAAAATGAGAGTGATTGAATACTCTGCTTGCCGATGAATATAAGATACCAAAATTATAAATCCAGGATATATGTATATGCATAACAAACAGTAATTAAAGTAACAAACAATTTATTCATGATGTAATTATAGCCATAATGTTTAAACAAAACATTAAGAAATCCGTTAGTTATAAGCATCAAACTTGTCAGCACGAATATTCTATAAAGTTGTTAGCGAACAAAAGAAAACCAACAAACAATTATAAACACACTCATAAATAGTGGATTTAAAAAAAATATAATGCAATATACTAATTAGGAAAATCAATAAGATAATACTTTAAGAGAATTTATAAGTCAAATATAAATAATGATATAACTATATTATTTTCAATCAGTTCTAAACTGTCTTTGTTATAAAAATTCTCAAATTAAAATAAAATTCCTTATAATTGAAAAAGAAATAAACGCAAAACATAATATTAAACAAAATACAATATAAGAATCCATGATATTTACTATTCATGATTTTAATAAGTTATATTTCACGTATTCTAGGTATTGATTTTGAAAAAAGGCATTTCAAAAAAATGTTAGATAAGAAAATATTAAATACATGTATTCATTACATGTTAATTCTTTAATTCTTGATTTAAAAAAAAAACAACATTTTTTATTGATTGAGCACTACGATGACTCATACATTGTTATGTATTTAAGTTTGTGGTATCCCTAACGTACATTCTTAAATTTATTTTAAAAACAGTTTTACACGTGGAGTTTAACGTGAAAATGTATAATTTAGTAATTGAAATATTATCCTAATTGAAGTAATAAAACATGTAATAATTTATTTTTCCTTTAAATAGTTTGTGTCACAATGAACTCTTGACGTCTCGCTGTATGTAACTTAAATAGAATATACTGAGGATGATACTTCACGAAGCTGTCAAAGAGTCAATTTATCTGTCATATGAAAATTGTGTAAACCGTTTAAGAGTTTTAAATATAATTTGTATATACAGATGAAAATGTATGAATAGAGAAATATAGTGAAAAAGACGAAATTCAAATGACTGTTTTACATTTGGATTGGAAATACATAACACAGTAATTCGTTTTACTAGAACTTGGGCCATTTAATTCTGACTGACGTTTTTATACTAATTGTTAGGCCATTATTTAAGCACTGAAATGTCTACGGATTTTTCCGTTTTCCCGATCATGACAAGGAGCATACGGCAAATGTGACCGGTCGGCATGGGATGATTGCTCCTGCACCTGATCCCACCTCCCATGTTTTTTGAGGTCCTTTTCTCTGCTCCCGATTTGTATTTTTTCAATGGACTTTCGCGCTTGATTCCTGTTCGTTATCGCTATGTTTTAATCATAAAATTTATGATTTTCTTTTTCTTAAGTAAACAAACTATATTAAAACTTCACAATCAAAATTCAATTCTCTTTATAATAACCTGAATTCTTAATGATTAAACATTATGATTTCTTTTCATCTCCAATTTCCTATATAAAAAAAGTTAACTTTCTCAAAATGTAAATGGTTAAGTCCTATTGCTAAAAACAGTATTTAGCTTTTTAAGAAAGTTGTGGTTTTGAATGTGAAAACTCAAAAAGATATTTAAGAAAATTTTATTATCTATTATTAAATTAAAATTGCTTCTTTCTACTAATTAACAATATCTGACCATAACAGTTGGTTGGCAATTATTCATATAATATTTTGATATCGTAAATTGTTGCATGATTTTTTTTTTTTAATTTTGAAAAAAAAAAATCAGCAGCACTCTACTCTTGTCTTAGGTCTATGAATAGTGCTGAAAAACAGCTGCTGTGTTGGGTATTCATAAGAAAGGGGTAATTTTGACAAATATTAAAATCTAAACTACAATTTATGTAATATTGCAATGCGCGTATTATATCATATGCAAAAGAACAGAAAGTTGATATTCAAATATATTAAATAAAAATATTTTTAATGTGTTCTTGTTATTCATAGATTTACGTGTGTATTTAAGTGTTACAATAGGAATAAACGTCTATGAAAGAAAAAGCGTTATCCAACTTACTCACCAATTCTACAATACAGTCCATTTCTGTTGATTTACAATGAGCATGTCTTGGCACATCTAATACTAATATATTTACAATGAATTATAATTTCTACCATTTATCACTATACAACTCCAATCGTGACGCAAAAAGTACGTTTTTTAGGGTAAGCGTGTTAACATTTCATTTTGACGAATAGAATTATTAGAACTTAAAATGTTTAGGAGAGTAAAATATCCCATCATCGTTTCCTACCTACTTGTAAATGAATAGCTCTCCTAATATTTCAAATAGAGGGAAATTAATTTCTTGAGCAACTCATTGATGTTAATGTTTTAAATTTAATCGTAAGAAATTATTTCCCCCCGAATTTTAAGAAGAATAAAAACGTCTTGGGAAACATATTTTATTCTGTATAAAACGTTACTTTCATGATGCAGTTTGTACAACTCAAAAGGAATATTTCTGTTTACTGACTGACCTTTTTTATAGAATGATATATGAAAATAAAAAAAAACAGTAATCGAACTCAAAAGTCAAATGAAATAACACATCTTGGAAGCAGGGCATGGACCTCCAAAACATCAAAGGTGGGATGAGATGTCATAGAGGAGTAAGCATCTCCTGCCGACCGGTCACACCACATTGTCCTCCTGTCATGATTGGGTAAACGAAAAGAAAATCCATAGAAAATTTAGTGTTAAAGCAATATGAGCTGCTTTTTGAGAATTTTATTTTGCTGTTAAAATGTGTTGTTATGATAAATTTGTATGTAATTTAAACCTTTATGATCATTTAGACTAGAATAAAATATCCAATTGTTATTGAAGAAAGACTTTTGTACAATGGAATATATAGTATTATGTAAGAAATCAATATTGTACAGGACGACAGTAATGTAATTTTGCTTCAATCAAAGCTTACAAATAGTTTTTTCATCGCAAATATGAACAACAGAAGTTTATAAACGTTCTTTTTTCTGTCATTGAAATAATTTTTATTTTGCAACAAAAATTTCAAACATCAAAGATGGAGCTCATAATGCTTTAAATAATGGCTTAATAATTTTTATGAAAAAAAATCAGTCAATATTCGACTTAACGATAGATTGTATTTGCTAGCAAGGCCACTGTATCGACCATAGAATTTGCGAAATATTGACCCTAGAAGAAAGAAACGATATTGACATTTTTAGTGCATGTTTGTAAAGTGCTAGTACCTGATCCATTTCCTGTATTTTCCAAAGGGTTTTGACACAATCTAGGCATGAATAGAGTCATATAAGCTTCTTTTTATTCTGAAACATGATGAATTTGGGTATTAATAAACTGTACAATACTTACACAAACTTTCCTGTCTTTCCTTAAACTATAATATGAAGCTTTAATTTCTCTAGAATCATGTAAATCTGAGGATTTTTTTTTCATATACTTAAATTGTATATTGCTCAATAATCATAAGCATTTATATTGTTTATTTATTAACAAACCAAAAAGTTCAAACCATGAAATGAAGATAACTCTGTAGACAGGTTATAAATTATGAATACATGTACTCTAAAATTTCGTCTCATCCAAAACGCAGGTAAGGTTAACTAAGAAAAGGATTTCCTTGAAATTGCTGCTTTGCAAATATATACTATTTGAAGTCTAATTATCCATCTTCGTGTTTGCAAGTTAGATAATTTCATGGCATGGCGACTCAATTAACAAGCCATTACGACCTTTGCACTCTCTCTAAATAACCCGTCTTTACTTATATTGCGTCTATCGGAATTAATTACAATTACGCTTTAATACATGTATTTTACATGCAAAACGATGGAATTGTTTGGTTTTAGTGTTGATTTAGTTTGCCTGGCTTGAGGAGTATGTTAACCTTGTAGTAATAAATGGCACTTCTTAAATAAAGGAATACATAGTTTATATAAGAGAAGATTTAACACATTTGTGCAAGTATCCCTGTACAATACATTTAACTTTCGTTTGACCGACATAATCAATATTAATATAACTTTCATTTAATTATTAACTATAAAAAAAATTATAATTACATACAGGTTTATACATTAAAAGCAGGAATATTCGCGTTTTTACTTAATGACAAAAATAAGCATAAAGTCGTAAATTATATAATTGCACGGTAAACGATGATCCCCGAGTTAAAGTCGTGTTCAAGAATTTTATTTGTTTGACCGCATTGACCAACAATGTTCATGAATATTTATATCCCGAGCCGAACTAAAAGCCAAGGACATGCACCGAAATGATTTAATTCATAGTTTGTACACTTTGTTAAATTTATCCTTTTAAAAACAGTTTGGGGATCAGGAAGTCGATCTTGCCAAACATGTATTTTAACGTAATATCTCATTTAAAGTGTTTAAAAAAAATTATATGAAACTGACATTTTTCGGAGTTTCAAAAATTCCTATTTAGAGACTTGACGATAAAAATTTATTCATTTTGTTAACAAAATCTAAGATAACTATGAAAAGGACACTCAGACGGTATATAATATATAAAACAATATATACGAATACAGTGAAGAAATGTTTGTTAAATAACGTAGCCCGCAGATAAATAACAACATTACGGTTTACAGATCTCGCTGCGATAGTTATGTTCATTTGTATACATATCAGTATGTGTATATATCAGCCTGTGTATATATACACCATAGGTACAAGGGGCTGATATTAATGTCAGAAACATGCAGATTATATCGTTATTTGTCCGTCAAATCTGACTTAATCACAAGTATATTAACACATTCACTGGGAACCATGTTCACTTCGCACTTATGAGATCATAAAACGCCACTCAACATAAGTAGAAAATAGATGCATTTCTTCAATGAAAAACAAAACCACTACCTTATAAATATTAATTATTTTTATTTTGTCTTGTTATTTTTAGATCAGATTTCTGACAGTTAATATGATGCTTATAAATTATCATATACAAAGATAAATGCATTTCCTGGTTCCAGAAATCCAAAATTTAGTTGCAACTGATTTTATATTCACAGTCAAATTATTTAGGTGCCACTCCTTTTTTTTTTTTTTTTTTTTTTTTTTTTTTTTTTTTTTTAAAGAAAAAGGACAATTAAAACATATTTTCCTATTAAATCGGTATTAGTTTTGCATAGTGATAAAAAATAAATAAATAAATAATGCACATATATCTGGACAGGGTGCTAAGTTTAGGCAAAAGAAAGTAACATTTGCAGCCCCTGTTTCGAAACTATTCTTTATCGCCCATACCTAACTCGGATTGATCAAGAGTTTTTAAAAATTTTTTTTTACATTTGTTCATTGCGAAATTAAATTTAGAAATTGTCTTTCCTCTTACATTTAAAGAATTATTAAATCATATGATATACAAGTACCTTAGTAATGTAAAATGTGAAGATAACAAACAGTCATCAATCTCAAATATCCAGTCAACAAATTAAATCGTGGATCAGGGCAAAAAAGGACCCCTGGAAGCATCAGAGGTGCTAGTAGGTGTAAGCATTCCCTATTTACAGGTCACACCCACCGTCAGCCCAATTTAACTGAAGATTAATTTTGACTGTGTGATTGCATTTTAGAAAAAAAAATGAAGGAGGAATTTATAGTCATACATACATGTAAATAGCAGTTTATAACCCTGAAATAAATCGAAATTTGACTTATATGAGAAAATAAAGTGAAAATTATGATAAATTAAGGTATGTTAATCGTCATCTTTGAAAAAAGTTTGGTCAGAACCTCTTACAGGCCCGTAGGAAGCAAAAAAAAAAAAAAAAAAAGGTCATCAGACGTTTTTTATTGAGGGGGCACAAGCATATAGTAGCTATGTTTTCTATAGTAATCTATATATCGGCAAAATTTCCTACGACCATGTCTTATATCAAAATTATTAATAATTTCATTTCGATAATATGTAATTGAATTCAATAGTGAACAATCATACAATATTAAATTTTTAAAAATGCACACAAAATCGATGAAAAAGAACATTAATATTGTGACCATTTCTTGTGGTGGAATGAATTTTTCAAAACGCAAGCACATTTACTTTTACTTCGGCCCTACATATTTAAATTCAGAAAAATTTCCGCGTAATCATAAGCTAAGTGTATTTTTCATTCATATCTCAAAATTTACGTCATTCTGTCCAACTTTCTAGAATGTATTTCATCTCTCTCTCTCTCTCTCTCTCTCTCTCTCTCTCTCTTTTTTTAAGAAAATGCACATTTCAGCACTCGGTTCATAAAAGGCTTGAAATAAGAAAATAAATTTAAGCCTGTTTGGATTTTTAAAAACCCAAATATGATATTTCATTAGTACAGAAAGGTCACACAATGATAAACGCGCATAAATCTACAGAATGCATTTCTTGCATAACTAATTTAGTTAGTTAAAGGCAACTGACGATTAATAAATTTACGTGCCCTTTGGATTCATTCATAACAGGAGCTATGCAATATTGTGATGTTTTTCCCCCTCGAAAAAGTGTTTACTTTTGTCAATAAATTTGTTAGGTATTACATCAAATACAATACACCATGGAGAAATGAAATAATAATACACTGAAAATTTCTTTCAGAGATCATCTAATAACACCTTATTTGGTGCAAATATGAAGTTTTGCGCAAAATACTTATTTCATGACACATATAATTCATTCTGAGAGCATTTATGAATACTCTTATCAGCTTTTATTTCGCTTTTAGTCATAAGAACTGTTAAAGAACTTATTAATTCGTATTTTGATGATTTGCTTTTTTCTTTATTAAATAATTTATTTATCAATTTCTACCACAGTATAAACAACGGAGAAAAAATGCAACGAACATGTATACTCTCAGTTATTCGGTATTCTGAACATATGTCTTAACCTCTATCAGCTGTTGATTATGAACCTTCTGCTGAAAATAGCAGTGTACAGAAATTGTATACAGGAACAGTTTCCATATATGAAGATAAACCTGAGGATTTTCGGCTGAACTGGTTTATATTCATACCATTTTTTCTACTAGAGTAAATGAATGAAATTCATTTGAAATGATATCATGTCAATGTAAGAAAATTATATACTGAAACGCAAAAGAAACGCAACAAGTGGTAATCTACAAATATTTGAATTTTTTATCTAATGGTTTTCAAAAATGAATACAGTAAGGTAAAACTTGATTTATAAACATCAGAGATTTGATAAAAATGTTAAATTATAATCTTTTAACTTTAGAAAGTAACACATGAATGTTAAAACACCCCACCCCCACCCCGGTCATTCAATTACAGCGTGCAAGACTGCCATGTACAACAGTCTTATGATGCAGTAGGTTTATCAATCTCGAGATCTGAGCGAGAGAAATATTCTTTGCCATTTTAAATGCCTGTTTTTCAGATGATGAGGTCGAATTTTCTCTAGCCAAGCACAGTGTAGTAACCCTTGGACTTCCGGTCCAAGGGCCGTCATTCATGCTAATGATACGTAAGAGCCTGTTGAGGCGTGATGTGTTGCATATTTGCATCTGCAACTCTCCTTCACCTTTATTTTGAGATTTTCCAGCTAGAGCAATGGAAATGCGTACTTAAGTCATTTTTAGGAAACCTTGGCATCGCTTACGGAAAAAAAGGAGAATTTATTTTTCGTAACATTGCTTCATTACCTATGATGAACAGATACAAATTCTTAAAACCCCGTATTATTGCCAAATATTTTGTTAAACATGCAATTTTTGATTTCTGTTAAGCGGACTCAAACTTAACTTCCGGTTATGGTATGAAAATCATTCAACCGTTAAATTACCGATATTTACAAAGTTGAGGATGTCCTTACATTTTAGATACAAAATTATATCCTATATATAATATTTCCCCCTAAAATAGGATGTTGCGTTTCTTTTGCGTTTCAGTATATATCGTATTTTCAAAGTACGGTAGATACTAAATTTAAAGTTAGAGGGTAGTAAGAAACGGTTCCTTTTTACCATTTGTAAGGTGAATTCCGCTTTGGTCGCACAAAAAAGTACTTCATAATCGTTTTATACCAAACATTTGTCCTTTATATTTGGTTCTATACATATGGAACTAGTTTAAATTGTTTATGAAGTAAAAATAGATTTTATTATACATTTGGACACCTGTAACTTAATATTAAACCTGGTTAGTGTTTTGTTTCTTTTGTTTTTATGTTTAAAATATGAATTAACTTCAACCAAAAGTAAGATGTATGCTAATGTCCTTCATCCATTCCATTCAAATATATTAAAGGCGTTCATGCATTGGAATAATTTTTAACTATTGTAACAGTCTGGTATGAACCGAACAGCATCATTATTTAAAACCAGCATTAAATTTTTCGGTGTGTTTATTTTTGTTTCAAATATTCCAAAATGGTTTTATAGCATGAATTTATAATGTCGTTTATTTAAGGTCTTGTATTAGGATGTAATATTTTAGGATATTATGGACGTATTTATTAGAGGTTCCTTTAAGTGATATTTGCCTTATTTTTTGAAGGTTAATTTTTAAATAAATAAAGCGAAATGGCCTTGCACAATTTGAAATCACATAATGATTATTTCTTTTTTATTCAAAATATATTAATATGCATAAAAAATAGCTTTCTGCACCTGTATTTTGAAATATGTACACCTGTGCACATTACACCTGAATATTGCAATTATAGTTACTATATAATTAAAGACGATAATACTGCCAAATATAAAATCCGACGCACATATCATCTGACTGTCAGATGTATTACTTTCTGTAAAGGTTTTTTATTGTATGTTGTTTAACGTCCCTCTCAAGAATTTTTCAGTCATATGGAAACGCCACCACTTGCCGGTGGAGAGCTGCAAATTTTGTCCTATACTCGGCACTTACGGCCATTGAGCAGTGAGGGATCTTTTTCGTGCCAGCACCTACTGCGACACGGGACCTCGGTTTATACGGTCTCATCCGAAAGACCGGTCTCCACGTCCCACAGTGGGATTCGAACCCGCGACGTAAGGATCAACTCCTTACTCCGCGACTCTAGAGCAGACGCTCTAACCACTGCGCCACACGGGCGACTTCTGTAAAGGTAGATACCTTAAGAACGGTAAGACACAATGATCAGCGACGATTTGTTTAAAAGATAATAACAAAAGATCCCCTTTTCTAAGCATAATTTACTCTCCGACTACTTTAAACATCAGTTTTCCACAATAGTATTTCTTAGCATTGTCATCAGAAAGATAAATTGCGTATTTCCGTGATTCAATAATCTGTTTAGATATAATCCTTAATTTTAAATCAAGTGGATTAGTTGAAAAGCCAATTCCTTTGTGACCGGTTAGATTTTTGAAACCTACAAGAAGCAAATTACAAAGTTGTTTTTTTTTTTTAATTTTGACTGTTGCTATTTTTGTGGCCTTAATGATTTTTGATACATTCAGAAGTTTTGATGCACGTATTCCATGTAACATCAGACGAGAGATTCTGATCCAGATAGGATCATATTTTGACTCTCTTTATTCAATTGATTAAAGAAGAACAATTTCTTTCCGTGATTTAAATTCAAAGTTAATACTAAAATATTAAAATAATGGTCATATTTAGTTTTCTATGAAAACAGATCTTGCTATTATTTTTACTTTGCCTTAAGGCATTTCTCAATATATGATTCTGTATTTTGAAATACATATGTACCAAGAACAGTACCTAACATTTACTAACTAAGCCATATATTATTCTTAAACGGAAAGCCTATTGATACCTTCAAGACCGATATATTAGCGAGAATGCCTCCATAATAGTCAACAAACACATTGTATCTTATATGTCATTTATCTTTCTAAAGTAATATGAAGTATAAAAACTTATTTTGCCCGAAAAAGTCAAATGTTCCATTATCTTGGTTCAACAACAATCTGAGAACAATGATTTGTTTTCGTAGAATTATTTATTTGAACATAACGCTTGTTTTTGATGTCCACCTTTTTTGCTTTTGTTTATCATCTAGTTCTGGGAGGCCATTTCAGTGTATAATGTTTGTTGTAATTATGTAATATGTACTCATTTTGGTCTGTTTTACCTATAATGTATTTTACAGGAAATATTGGTTTTTTGCCTCCCAGTAATTTTTATAATGTGGATTTTATCGTCATTTTCAATAAATGACATTTATGGAATCACAAAAACTGTTCTGTTTTTCTTTTGGCAAAAAACTAGCTTCACTGAAGGCAGTTGCTTGGATTGGAAGAAGTTTTACTTAAAAAAAGCAAAGGCTGGCAAATGCAAGAAAAGATTAAGAAGTTGTAGGAAAAGCACTGCATCTACTTTTGACATTGAATGACTTGTCAAACGTCATCGTGACACAGATCAGGGTAATCCTTTTTTCCCTTTTTAACCATATCCTTTGCATTTGCATTAATCGAAGTCGACACCATTTGCTTGTGGTTAATACAGACATTCATCCTCCAGTCATTCTAAAACATTCAAAAAGACAACGAAATAAAGGACAAAAGAGGGCCTTATGTCTAATGTCTATTAGTCGTGATGTATTATAAATATTTTAACGAGTTCAATAACGAAACAAATCAGACTATCCTGTATATCTGATTTAAATTTGTCTGAAGTCACACATAAAAATTATGATAAATAGGTACCACCATGTTCACTGATATTTATAAACATTTTTGTCATTAAAGGAGTCAATTTGACTGATTTGTGTGTATAACATTGATTAATTGCTTTAAATAAGTTGTAAACAAGTAAATAATTTATGTACTGTATGCCCTTTAAGAGCGACCGGTTTTTTTTCCCACCGGCATTTTCAACGCTCTTACGCTGTAACAAAAAGAGTTTGATATTTTAACTTTGCAACTGAAGCAAATTTTCTTGCATATTAAAAATATTTCGCTCATTGATGATTTGGTTTCATGCAAAGATTTCAATCACATGTTCCCCCGATAACCCTTAAAAATATCTTTAGTTGCTTTTGAATGTACTCCGATTTGTGCCTGAGAGTTTTTACCATAATTTATTAGTTAAATGTTTGTAGGCATTTTAACTATTCGAAACTAACTGAAGCAAACATGTACATTTATTGTTCCTTCAAGAATATATAGTAGGGTTAAATAAAAATTTTTGTTCTATTTTTTAATTTTATTTATTTATTTATTTATTTATTTATTTATTTATTTATTTATTTATTTATTTGCTTACAAAGTTATTTCAGTTATTGTTATTAGTTACTAAATAACCTTGCTTTTCAGTTCTGGTCAATATTTTTTTTCAGATTACAGTGTACTTGGAAATCTACGCAGTTGTACAACATTATTCGAGGAAAACAATTTTTGCTATTGAAATGGCCCTTTAAGTTTGGAGTGTTGCAAAACAATCATTACTAGATAATTGACAAAAACCATAATCTTTGTCAAATTAAATCAAGTAGACGACGAATTCCAAATGAGAATTTAATGCTATTACAATATTTGAATATGATTAATGGTAAGATCAGAGGCATTTATCAAAATATTCTAAACGTTTTAAATAATCCATTTATGGAATGTAATTAGTCTAGAGAGTTGATTTGTAATTAATTTACGTCAACATACCATCTCTTTAAGCTTTGGAAAGTGTTATAAAGGTTCCCCTTTAAGCTGTATTTAGCAGTCTATAAATCTTGTCTAGGAACTGAAAATTAAGTAAACAAAACATTTAATTCTGAATACATATATACATATTGTGTGAACATGTAATATTTACATCGGAAAAAAAAGATAATAAATTAATAGTTTTAATAAAAATAGAAAACGATTAGAATTTAATACAAACATTTATATGTTTGTCCAATACGCATTTAGAATCAATTCAAATCAAAGGTTTATCGTACATGTACACAAATATGTAGTGTTGACATAGAAACGAACTCATAAATGAACTGCTCATAAAGGGAATATGAACGTAATGAAAGGTAAGATTTTTTTAATTGAAAAAAAGAGAAATGAATATTATCATAGGCAGTTTAGAGGTGCATGTGTAATTTCCCAATTTTTTATTTTATTTTTGTTATAATCACTGTATATTATTTTACACAGAAATAAATGAATATAGCATAGACTTTAGGATTTGTTCTATTTTTAGACTGCTAAATGCAGCTTTGAGGGAAGCCTTTTCACAATAGTTTACAGACAAATTGGTCAATAATCATAATTAAATAAATATTTTTAAAAAAAAGATAAGCAATCAACAACACTTTCTGTAAAACAATATAATTAAATCTTCATTATATATCAAATCATGTGACATTTAAGAGTCGAAATATAATGAAGTTACCAACCTTAGAATGAAATCATAATGCATTTTGGAGGAAAGAGCCAATAATCATTTTGATAAAAACAGAAATATTTATTTCCTCAAAGGTCAATATGATCACTACATTTAGTTTTCCTATTTTCTGATTGCTGATTTTGCTGTCAGTGGATTTGGATAGTACAGAGTAGTTTCTTACTGTTGAGTTTTTCTTCTTTTCAATTCAATCTTCTACAATGCTTCAGATTTTTCAAGATCACTGATCAAAGATTTGTTTTTCCATTTTTTTTTTAATATTCATTTTCTCTTCTTGATTCAACACTTACTATAGTAAAAATTCTTTCTTGCTGAGTTGTAAAGCACTAATGGATATCCACCGCTTTTGCAAAAGATATCAGTTTACAAATTTTCTTCCTTACGAGCAATTAGAAAATGATATACTTTTCCGTCATTCTCCCTTAAAAGTTAATGTCGAGATGTGGCTCATTCAAAACAGTGTAGCAGGTTTTTAATTCCATTTTATTTCCTTTCATTTTAAACAATGAACCGGTCATCTCGAGCAGTCACATCGCCTTCAGCCCTAAGTATTGTTCAGGTAGACGGAAAATTCAATAGACAAATTCACTATAAAAACAAAGGTCTAATAATTTGTATGGAAAACTTCAGGCAAAATAAAACCCAATGATAGATTTTATTTGCTAACAAGGTCATTATAACGACCATAGAATTTACGAAATTTTAGAAAGACTATAGAAAGCAACATTAAATCAAAGCTGTTTTAAAAAATCATTATCTCTTTGGCTGTCTGGGAATTTGTATTTTTGTTTTTCTAGATATTTTAATTTCAGCATTGTCTCATTACAGTGTCAATAGGTGAGATCCGTTCTCTGGGATCATATTTAAATCCACCATTGGTAATCATTTGTATAGTATTGTTTTGTGATAATTCTCATTTCATACGCTTTCCGCTCCTCCCTAGTCTACTTCCTCGATTGCAATGGAGCGGTCATTTGACAACCGTTTTTCTCTAACACTAGTTAAATTGCTCTTCTTATTTCTTTCCAAAAATATTATCATCAAGAGAAATATATTCTTAAGTGTCACAAATGGTATTAGAAACCAAAGTCTTTCCTTTTTATGGTTACACCTGGATGAATTTTTAATAAGATCAGGTTCCTCTTCAGATTATTTTTCCTCTGTACACTCACAGCAAATATATTTTGCCAGTCCTGATTAACGTTAATTTTTCCTTGATATCTTTTGAAGATTTTTGGTATTTACATATATAAGTTGTTGGTGTAGATCTCAATTTTTAATAAATCAATATAAATTCCTGTTTGTTAAATTTCCTGCTGGAAAGGTTTATAATTTAAGCGGTTTATTTTAACTGTATATGATAATATTATATCTCTTGATCAGCGGTACCGTGTAAAACTCGCTGTAGAATAAATTCTTCAATAGCAGAGAAATTGAAATGTAAGACATAATCCACCTTCTAAAGACAACGCAGAGCAAAACGGATTTCTTTTTGCTGCAGCCACGTGCACAATGAAAAAAACAAAAACGTTACACTAGTGATTCAGCACCTTAAAAGATTTCTTAAAACTAATGAGAGAATATCAAATGTTTTACCAATTTTTCAATAATAAGAAGCAACAAATAAAACCCTCTATATCATATACAGGTTTTGATTTCAACAATAAAATACATATTTGGTCGGTAAATGCCCTGATGGCTGTTGTGTACTTGTCCTTACATGATAGTAGAACTGGAACACATCATAACTCAAAATAAACTGCAGAGGATGTAGCTGTTTTTTAACTTAATTATGCACCCTTTACTAGCACCATAGAGTAGAAAGTTCATTCTAATGTTTTTCCACGCAATCCAAATAACAGAAAATAATACCAGTTGTTCAGTACCTCAGTTGATATCATACGAAGGTTGATCGTTAAGAAATGTCACAACTGCTATAAAATCTTTAATGATTAAGTATCATTAACGAAATTCGACATACTAATACGCACATCTATTTTAATTTTTACCATAAAATACTTTTTTAAAAAATATTAAGATAAACACAACGTTAGGTTTTGTCTATAGCCGCATGGCAAGAATGTTACTATTACGCACATCTATCTTAAAATACCGGTATTAAGATAAACACAAGTTAGGTTTTTTTTTCTATAGCCGCATGGCAAGAATGTTACCGGCTTTGTTATGACCTTACTTTTCAGCAATCATTTTCAGTTCACCAGCATATCTTTTTAACCTCTCATATGCTTCTTTTTAATTATCTTTACTCCCAGTTTGCTATAAACTGTCTTGTTTTCAGTAATAGTATTAAAATTATTTGAACTTTGTCCAAATTTCATTTCTAAATTCATTCCTTTGCGTAAATCTTATTTATTATCAGATTCAAAATGAGTGTTGAAGAGAAACGTCATTACGAAGTCGGTACATTCTTACCGTGCGGCTGTAGACGAGACACAACGTTGTGCTTATTTTATTATTGCTTGTTTTATTATTTTATAAAGTATTACAAATAACAGAATGAATTTTTAGGTCAAAAGTCAAAATAGATAGAGGTATTAGTGTATAAAGTTTTAATGAAACTTTCGATTAAAGAATTCATAGCAGTTCATTACTTTTGGATCAATCCTCGTGAAACCGATGACAAAATGTGAAAATTTCTACAAAACTACCAATTTCTCAACAGTGAAATACACAAAAGTCTCTTACATACACTATTCAGGTTCATTTTCAAAACAAGCGATACTGGAACAAATATACGTACTCGTATTTGCATTCAAAGAAAACATATTCAGAAGCAGGAATACAGGGAAAAAAATAAGAAAATCTCAGCCTTTGCAGTACGGACATTTCTCCTTTGAACAACATTTTTACGGATAGTACTATAGTATTTGGATTAAAAGAGAAAATAAACATACTTCATTCAGTCTTGAAAATGAATAAATAATATTGTAAACGAAAATATATACCTTGAATTAATCATCTTATATATGCCATTTCATTCCTTGGACCAAATTTAAACAGAAAATGTATAATTCTGTATAAAAAAAAAAATTGGAGACATGCATGAGAATGATATTTTCATGGATTTTTATTTCAAAATGATTTGCACCAAGTTCGATTATTAAATGAAGACTGTATTTTTAATGACTAATCAGTGCACTTGCACTTTATAATCAAACCATCAACTTTCATTCAAAGTAAGATTTCTAAATTTTCATTTATTAATTAATCTAATTTCAAAAACAATATTCCAAGAGTGCAAAAAAGCACAAATATAAATAAATAAACAATACAAAATTAAATAATAAAAAACAAATCACAACAAAAACAAACAAGTTAGTGTCTATTTTGTTATACTATCATATTATAATTTATTATTTAGTTGAATTTAAAGTGGCCCAGTAAAACTATATTTTCGGTTGAAAACTGTATTCTGACCTTAATTCAATTATTAAATCTTCCTTTGATGGGTTTAAAAACATAACAAAATCTTACCTCATAATGTTAATCTTTGCACAATGTGCTCAATATACCTTATTCCACATGAATTATAAAGCACTGAATGTGATGTTTGTTAAAAGAAATTAAAGATCTCTCGTGACGGAATCGACCACTATCTATTTATTTATTGCATTTATTTATTTAAGAAAAAAACTTAAGAGAATACCCGAATGTAATTGCGTTTGAACTTTTTGATTAAATAATGAAAATTAATACTGTAACATACTACATGAATGGTGATTTGTCACCTTCACTTGAAATTATTTCGGTTTGTTTGATCAGAGATATCCATGTCTTTGATTTGTTTTAAGCACATTTGAATTTAGCAAAGTATGTTTCTTTTTAAAGAATAATATGTGATGAATTTAAATGCAATGGCGCGAAAATTGCAGGAAATGAATATGAAGTAGTTGTGTCGAGTAATACTTCATTATATATAACCACTTTCTGACATTGATTTCTCCTTCGAAACAACTAATCTTAATGTGGTCTGTTACTAATTTCATTTAATAGATGCAAAAAAAAAATTAATAAATCAAAATAAGAAAAGCTATTCCAAGAATTCCTTTAATTATTGTACTTATGAGTTGAACAATTTTTCAAAGAAAACCTTGCCTCCAATTCGTGTTGCATTCGTTATCTTAACAGGTGGAGAACTTTGAAATGTAATACAATAAATCAATAAGCTTTACCCAATTTGACATATAAATCAATAAGCTTAAGCTTGACCTAGTTTGACATATAGTACAATAAATAATTCTACACAATTTAACATATAGTACAATGAATCAATAAGTTCTAACCATTTTGACATATAGAACAATAAATCAATAAGCCTCACCGAATTCGAAAAATAGTACAAAAATTCTGACATATAGTACAATCAATCAATCAATAGGTCTTACCCAATTTAACTTATAGTTCACATAATCAATAAGCCTTACCCATTTTGCTTTTTTTCTGTTTCGTAGGGAACTAGGGGAACTCACCAGGTTTGATTCAACTGATTGAAAGTATGAGCATATACATGTATACAGATTTCTGTGAAAGATACAATTCTAATGAAATCATAAATATTTTATCTCCCTTTAAAATTCTTGATGATATAAACAGCAAAACCTCGCAGCTTCGTTGAAACCAAATATGAAACCAAGATAAATTAGACAATCTACAAGACACATTGGCATAATATAGTACTTATTTATTCATAGCATATTATTTAATTTCTATGTAATTTACTTAATATTTAAATATTTAGGATAAAGAAACTACGATTACAACATTGAATATACAATCAAAGGTCATTCTTTTATTTCCTACGTAATTTAATACATGACTCTAAATACATTTCTTAAGATTTATGATATACATGCAGTTCACATTAACCTATGTATCCTTGCACTTTTTCGTTTAAAATTCAATTAAACATTATGTGGTGCATCTTTTATGGTAATTCAATTTAAGCTGACGAAATTGGAATTCTGCACAACTTACCAATTTTTCTTAGATACATTTTTAAATGAAAAAAACTATTAACTCAGCTTGTCAGGATTTCTTTAGTTTAAGTTGACAATGTAAAGACAGTAGCAAACAAGAAAGTGGGAGGATCAAGGGTCTCTTTTACTTCAATAAGACTACTTATTTTTAACCTTTGTGAGATTGAAAGTATTTAACAGTTTGATTAAAACATAATAGGTATTTTTGAAAATTTGTGTGCTAAAGAATGACATATGTTGCATTACAAAAATGAATATGAATACATTTGTTTAATAGTTTTGCCATGTTTTTTCCTCAAATACTTATTTACAATGGACATGAAAGGGGTTTTTATGACATTGTACATACATCTGCCAGGATGGGTCAACACATGGGTATAACGCTGTCTTTTGAAAATCCTAACGCATTTTTCCACAATTTGCATCCCATTTAAAAGAAAGCCGTATACAATATGTTGATTTCTTTTAAAGTTAATTTCACCCTCTATCTTGAGAACTGATAAAGGGAATATTAGAGAAATCGCTGCAATTGATTTTTTTTTCTTTTCAATGTCATTGCAAGAATATAAATGACAGTAATACTCTTTTTTTTTCTCGATACACATTTATTTGCATATCAGTCGTCATATATGCATCTTTCTAGAATCTTATTTAGTATTCTGTGCATGTTGTCCATCAGGTCAACAACCAAGTCATGGTCGACAGCAAGTTATAAATTATAATTTTATCTGTAGAATTCAAACTATGTTGATGATATGTTTTTATGTCGAGGATCATCAAGAACATTTCTATTACCAAAGTTTAATTAAAATCACTACCTTGAGACTTTGCTTAATTACATTAATTACGGTCAAGGGTCTGCAATCATTAAATATAATCCTGCATTATTCATAACCATAAGTCTGAATATGTTGATAAACAAAAAATATCATCAAACACATTTTCTCATTTCTTGTGCATTTTTGGGATCAAATCTGTTCTTTTAATGAAATTAATGATTTTTATGGATTGATTCTTCTCATTTTATTGTATTATTGTAATCAATAAAACTATACGATATCACTAAGTGATAGTATTTATGAAATTAAAATTGACCGTTTTATTTTAGAAGCAATGTCAGGTCAGGTCTTTTTTCTTTTTCCTCCATATTAAGGATAAAAACAATTATTGGTCCGATTTAAAAGGTACATGTTCATGTACCTCCTATATAGAAATATTATACGTTTTTCATTTTCGATATAAAAAAGACCATATCAGATGTCTACCAAATTGAGATAAGTTATTACGTGAAATAAATATTAGCTAACCCGAATTTCTTCTAATGTTCTTAAATTTTTAACGATTATTTTTTTATTTTTCTATGCTTCATATATTTCCGTTTTTCTTATCTTAACATATGGTGAAAAGTCGAATAATACGACGTTATACAGAAAAATATTGATGCTTAAATGAGACAGATTGTACAATTTTATTGATTTTTCCACTTTGATTTATTTGCAGATTTAAAACTTACAAATTTTGAAATGAAACAGTTTAGAACAACCTTATAATAGTATTGTATTTACTTTAAATACGCTAATTATAGAAATGATGATTTTTTACAATATTTCCAAGTCCTTCATCTACTTGATTCAATTTAAAAATTCTGCCAGATGATGGGATAAAGAGACATGCAAAGGTAGTCTGCGAACGAAATGCATGCAGGACAATAGACAAGGGGAGTCACATAATTGGCAGAGCCAAGGGAGGAGAGGGAGGCATGCCGGAGGAAAACGGAGAACAGGCGTGGCAATCAAACAACAACCTCAACAACAGAATCAAGCTTCCAATCAGCGAACAGATCAGCGTACTTGGCAGAGAGTATAGCACAGGGTTTGGGAATAACTATCTTCTCATTTGGTATTGCAACCATTCATTTAACGGTCGCAAAATGAGTTTTTCCGCGTAAGCGTAAAGATTATATCATTCAAAGTACGTTTATTTAGCTTAGTGATTATACACTCACAGAAGGAACTTTTATATCTGATGATTTCTCATCCTTGAACCCCCCCCTCCCCCCCCCCCAAAAAAAAAAACCGTAAACCTTTTATAAATTAATAAATAAATAAAACTTTTTTGTAATGAACCATTCATTTTATTTTCATGCTAGCATAAATTTTGTTCAATACTCACAGGAAAGTCTGGCGGGTTTTTTTTACAAATACATCTGCAATGCAAAAATGGGAGCCAGTAAGCTGATCAGTTCCTAGATCACTAAACACTAAAATGTTATGATAAAAATATGTTGAGAGAATTATACAGTATTATCTATTTGCTTCGTAAGTCAAAAGCTCTCAGCTTGTGTTTGTGTTTTAAAAAAATCTGACGTTGAAGAAAATTCTGATCTGACCGCTTAAAGCTCTGCAATAAGTACTAATACTTCTAGTATTTCCACAAATTGATGAGTTGATGAAACAAGGATATCAACAGTCTTTTTCAAGTCATAATTTATGGTCGATACAATGACCTTGTCAACACATACAACCTGTCATTGAATCAAATAATGAATGACGTTTTTTTATACTAACTGTAAAAGGTCCGTGTTTGCTCTGCTCCAAATTTGCATCGTTTCATTGGACTTTCGAGATTGAATACTGTTCGCTATCTTCATATCTCATGCATCTTAATGGGAAGTGCAAGCGCCGGTTCTCTGTTTTTCACCATAATTGATTTTTGAGTGGATTTTGCCTTCAATGTTTGGTTTTCACAATATTGTGCGTTTTTGTCAGGTTATTTTATTAGTTGGAATGGAAGGTACCCTAGGGTGAAAATATTTAGGGATATTTCTTTTTTGAGTCCCATTTACTGGTTGAAATAGGGCCTATATCATTTATTGCGTTTCTAGGTTTGGTATGAAACTAATATAGTTATTCTCGTTCAGTACGAACACAGATATATAGAGTTTATGGATATAGCGATTTTTTTGCAATCCTCCGGCGACCAACAAATAATCAAGCTTAAGAATAAGTTGGACAGATTAAAGATGCAGTGTTATTTATAATGGTCAGCAATATGATACTGTAAAGATTCTTTAAGCGAACTACTAATACCTAATTTTTGTTCAAGGCAATTTCTTTGGCATTTTAAAATCTTTTTGGCTTCTTTCTTAGACAGATAAAGTTCTCGTGTACAAAAAAGACCGACAGAATAAAAAAGTAATCATTTCCTTGGGCATAAAAAGAAACAAAAGAATAGCAGAGATTCAATTACTTTCTTATTTCTGTAAAACATTTAGATTTTGTGCGACTTAATTTTTACGACACTATGTCAGAACGTTATTTTCTCTTGAAATATGGTTTTGGAATTGATAAAAGAAATACTTAATTTCCTTAAAGCATTTTCCTTACAAAAAAATTGTGAGTATACACTGTGTGCACTTTCAAATAAACACTGTTTTAATGACATTTGAAAATCCTTTAAATGTATAGGTAAATAATAAGTTAAAGATGAAGTATGATTCCATGCATTTTATAAAAATAAAAGCAATTAATATTGAATGCTGTAACTCTATTTGCATTGAATAAAAATGTTATCAGTGAATTCAAACTTGATTTCTGCTGAGCTCTGTCGGTAATTGTTTGTTATAAAATTCTTTCATTTTTGATAAGTGATTGGGAATATGAAAGCTTTTGAAATGAATGTTCTATGTGCAATATAAAATTTAAAAAAAAAAGGTTAGGCATTGGCACATTTGTGTAAAGTATATTAACATATTTACTCAAGCTTGTTGATAAGTACCTTCTGAATATATATCATTGAGAAACACCGAATGACATAGAATTCAAGTCAGGTGGTTTCATTTAGATGAGCAGTAGTAACAAACATTATTTTTAATATCAATTCTTAAGCTTGAAGTCCATTAAAATCAAAGAAAATAAAACTATATCTTAAATACTCATATATATCAGATACTTGGACATCACAGTCTGACCCATCTGTTTCATATCAGGACATTTTCCTAGAAAAAAGACATTATCAGTGTCAACCTTACAACAAAGCTTTATGATAAATATGATGACGTCAACTTTCCTATCGTCAACTTCCCTTATTCATGTAGCAATATACCATTATAACTTAGATATGGAGTTCATGCATCCCTTCTGAGTCGATACTCAAGAGCTTGATCCACTTACGAACAGTTTCAGGGTGTGACCGGTCGACAGAAGATGCTCACTCCTCCATGGCACCTGATCCCACCTCTGATGTTTTGGAGGTCCGTGTTTGCTCTGCTCCTATTTTGTATTGTTTAATGGACTTTTGAGCCTGAATACTGTTCATTATCTTCATATTTCATACTTTGTTTTAAAGATTTTATTGTTACACTTTAAAGACATTGTCATTATTTCTCATGTGATATGAAATATATGTTTATTTTCATACAAAGATGCATAAACAATATCTGTCCCTATCCATTCTCTTATCTATCATTACTGAGAACTCGTTCAGAAATAATGGAGGAATGAAAGATATGTAAGCAACTTTCGAAAAAATTCAGAGTCCTGAGACAAAAGAGGAAAATAATGCCTTTAATGCTTTAAAAATAAACTAGGATCATCTAAATATATCATACTTTTTTTCCTTGTACTGCATTGTGCCAAATAACTTTAGAATTGCTGACTCAGCATAGAATAATAATTTAAATAAACATTATAATTTTGTAAATAAATGTATTAAGTCTTGGCAATATGCGAGTGTTACATTTGAAAATAAATCAATCAAATTATCTTTTATAATATTTTGTATTTTAAAATATTTGTAATATTTGTATTCAAAATTATAATTTTTTTTCATTATTTGAAGTATATTGGAGTATTCGTGCCACTCAGTGACACTTCGAAGAAAACGTAGCCTTTTTAACGTAATTCAGTAGGTGTAAGTCACTGTCAGGTAGATAATGTCATTTTAAACCCTATTTTGTCATTTTCTTTTGAAATTTATTTTCAGTGACCAGGTGCGACACTGTATGTGCATATGATATTTTTAATACGTTTACAAATCTAATTTGCAAAAGTGTGAAATTAAACAGCTTGGAAACATTAATGAGAAAGTATTACCGTCATATATGTTTGTGTAGTCCACAAGGAATATCTGTCTTCCCCACTTTAATACATCTATTCGTGTCATGTTATACTAATAACATTTAAATGGCGTTTGTTCTTCAATGATTTAATAGCATCATTTATGCAATCAACAATAAGAAAAATTACGCATAAGTCAAAATTCGAATTAACTGGCTGACAAGGCTTGTAATAATATCTTTGTTTGTAAAGTTCATAATTGTATTTTAGAAGAACTTGGTTTTAATTCTACATCCGGAAATCAAACTTATACTCTGAGTGTACTTTCTAGGGATCAAAGTCTTCTAAATTATACCCTATCTATACTGGATTCCTAAGCTTGAAATCCTTACAAACTAAGATACATTGCTGGGTGCAGAATATGCTCTACCAAGCCTCTATCTTTACTCCTTAGAAAAATATTAACTAACTATGCTAAAGCATTTTCGAGAAGTATATCAAATTGTCAATTCTCAAAAACTCCAAAGAAATTTTAGAAAATTTAAAATCACGCTGTTTTTTACAAGTCAGTAACATCAAAATATATGACTTTTCTATGTGCTTTTCAATTTCTTTTTTTTCATACGTACAACCAATCCTCACGATAAATTATAAAATAGGTTTTGTTTGATATAGAAACTGCTTGTGTAATAAAAATGAAATTAGGAAATTTTCTTATCTTGTAATTGGTCATCTTCAAATTTACTTTTTTAAAAGGCACGCTTATTCTACACACAAGAACTCTGCAGCTGATTTAAAAAGGATGCTGTAAAATCTATGGTTCTTTTAATGATTTTGCGTGCAAATACAACCTATTATTGGGTCTTTTGGGAAAACAGCATGTTTGCATTTATCTTTATTCTCTTTTTCATATTAAGAAATAGCCCCTCTAAAAAACTCATATACAAAACAACTCTTTATGATTACAATTCAGGTTTGTCAAAATCATAATCTACAGAACAGGAAAAAGAAAAGGGGAAAGATTGAATTCTGATGGTGCTCGCAGGTAAGAATATCAACCATGTCATTCCCTATTAATAAAAATCAAATCCACTAAGAGAATAAATTGCTATTTTAAAACCATTTTTTATATATAAGGTTGAAATTCCAGTTTATTTAAGCAAAGGTATATGAACTAGGATTTTGGTCCAATTACGTTGAAAGTTTTGAATAGAATATTAGGACAGGTGCAGTCTCAGAAGTGCTGTGTGGTCTTTGCACCTGTAATCTTTACACCTGCAGTCTTTACACCTGTAGTCTTTACACCTGTAATCTTTACACCAGTAGTCTCATGTGGATTGTATGATTTATGACCTGGTGTAGTTGTTACGGTAATACCCGTTACTATGGGTACCACTTTCTGTGGAAAATGCTGTATAAGTTAAATAATACTCCCTGCAACATATTGGACGCT
Organism: Saccostrea echinata; assembly: GCF_033153115.1. Lineage (NCBI taxonomy): Eukaryota > Metazoa > Mollusca > Bivalvia > Ostreida > Ostreidae > Saccostrea > Saccostrea echinata. The sequence goes on from NW_026889761.1 coordinate 14,463,848, forward strand.
TAAACTACAAAATTTAATATGATTTTTTAATTGTGTATCTGTTTTATCATTTGGTATATGTACCATTTTCATTGGGACGAGGTCAGTAATTAGCGTTTACCCGAAATCTTTCGACATCTTACATTCCCAAATCACGCTTTCACTATTTACGATTGCATTTGTATAACAAAGTTTATCAGTTATAAGAACTAAATGTAAATCATATACGGTACCAATTTTGATGCGCGCATTTTTGACAAATAGTGTCTTTTATTATGTAACTTATAGTGATTTTCTGCGCCTCAAGGTGGGTGTTTTCTTTCGTCGGAAAGGCATGGTAGCATATCGTTGATTCTTTGCTCTGACAAAGTTGGCGGAAATTTTCACTTTGTCTTGAAGTCATAACAATTGAGCTCGACGTCAATATAAGCTGGAGCAGATATATCAGCTGGAAAGTTGGTTTTAACGATAAGTAGTTAAACTCACATCCCCAGAAAGTTATATAACAAAGGACTCCCAATATTTTGGAAAATATTTTTATATTTTTAAAAATGAAATGTATGGAGATAACGAACAATATTCAAGCTCAAAAGTCTATTAATCAATACAAATTTTGGAGCATAGCAAACACAAACCTTTAAAACATCAGAAGTGGGATCAGGTGCCATGGAGGAGTAAGCATCTCCTGCCGCCGTTGCTCCTTGTCATGACAATTCAGTGTGTAAATAATGGCCTAACAATTAGTATGAAAAACGTCATTCAGCATTTGACTTAATGATAAATTGTGTTTGCTGACAAGGTCATTGTATCGACCATAGAACTTAAGAAATGGCGACTTTAAACGAGACTGCTGATATTTTTGTTTCATCAACTTGTTTGTCAATAACTTATCTCGTTTTAAAAATTGTACATACGTAGAGCATGTTCTTGCGTATCGAACCAACTGAGAGATATAAACCCCGTATGCAGGTGATGAAGCTCCAAAAGTAAGGGAAGTTGATTGAAAAGTTAAATTCATCACGTTTATCATAAAGCTTGGTTTTTAGATTACCATTAAAGTCTTTTTCTAGTAAAATAAATAAATATGAAACAGATGTATTAGACTCTGTGGTATCTTTTATTTCAAGCTCATGGGGATATATCGTATCGATATACGAATGGAAATAACCATTGTTAATTGACAATTCGTCGTCGATATATCGAAATGACGAGTTAAAGGCCACAGCAAGTGTTTTCTTCTTTTCACGTACAAGATTTTGAACACATCCTACTTCATATGAATACAACAATAGGTCTGCTAATAACGGGGCGCAATTGGTACCCAACGGAATTCCAATAGATTGTTAATAATACAATTGTCAATCAATACAATTATAACAGTATTATATATATGGACCGCTCTCTGGGAAAAGGGGTCTTAATGACAAAATTTTCGAAATTGACCTTTTCAAACATTTCAAATCTACAACAAATTTAGGACACACAGTCAAAATTTGAGCATTTAATTTGCTATAGTTTTAAAGCTATGCGTATTTTAACACAGCATGTTGTAATGAAAAGATAACGTCATTGACGTTATTCAATAACATCACCTTTGTTAAAAAAAATGACGTCTTAAAAACACAGACTTTCAATAACGTTATCTTTGTAAAAAAAAAAATGACGTCTAAGAAACAGAGACTAAGATTAATTTGATGATAAAATAGAATAATTTAATTTTTTCCTTACATTTTGAATAAAAATATCAATAAGCACATTTATTAAATTATAAAGTGTGTGTATCTGACTGTACATGTTGCACAACGAGTGACATTATGTTCATGTATATCAAATTAATTTTATAAAGGTAGACTACAAATCTTTTTTCAATAAATGTTGAAAACGACTAACAAAATAACTATGATTACAAAGAAATAGGGAACTAAATACAAAACAAAGCTAAGTAGCATTACATGTACGTTATTCAAGCGGTTAACAGGCCCGATGGGAAAATGCATCTTAGCGTCAGTGATAAAATATCTGGTCTATTCTGGTTACAATTTCTCGTCTTTTAAATTGCTGATCTTCACTTCTGCTATTAATGAAATTTATTCTCCTACGGACATAATACCAGGCTTTGTACTTTGAAATCAGTGGTAATTTTGTATTTCCCGTAGAGGCTTAGAAAAATCTTCCATTCCAGCAACTGTCATGCAGGGTACTCGGGAGCTGAGATTGCGACTGAAAACTGGTCCACAATTGTTTCAGGCTAATTAATGAATTGGTCTCTTCAGTTTTTTTATTAAAACAAATCTACCATCAATGCTGCAAAATGTATGACATTGAACTTGCATCATATGCTGATTTGTCCTACTGTCCCGTCATAATATGCCACATAAAATACATTTATTTCAATAATTTTTTTTTGGCCATTGCAATTATCAGTATGAATTGTACATGTAAGTTCTGTATTCAGAAAACGACTAATTCAAATAATGGAATCTGGCCCATGAGTATTTGTACCTTCGCACATTATAGTTTCGTGTTAAGAAATTTAAAAAAAAAAAAAAAAAAAGGATATCGTCTATTCGGAAACCAAAGATTTGGATTTTGCAGAGTCTCGATTATAGAGAGGCCCCATTTGGAGAGCATAGCGAGGTATAACTCGAAGGAAGCGGAAAATCAGTTCTTGTGATGTCACTGTAGAATACTACATGGTGTCCGAGAGAAGTTTTAAGCGTTGAAACTGCCAAGCCTCTGTAAATACGTAAATTCGTAAACCAGAACTCTATTTAAATGATGTTTGCCGAGTTAATAATTAAACTAACACGCATAAATTTAACTTGCTACATGTATATATATTTTTGAATATGTTATTTTAAAAGTGTAACGAAATAAGATTAAAGTAGACTTAACATGTTGTGCACAGGCTGTAGGAGGCACTTTTAGTTGAAAGGGGAGGGGGGATCAGCTTAACAGAAAAAAAATTAACAAACTAAACCAAAAAAAGTTACATTACTTTTCAGGTGCACATCTGTAACTTATCTTTATATTCTTTTGTAAAGTATTTACTGGTAAGTTTTTATGGGTAAAACTTTTAATAAGCTTTGTTTTCTGTTGTGAAGTATATAATGGTAAATTATTGCACCCTCCCCTTCTCCGGTTTCTATGGTACTGATATCTTACAATGCAATTTTAGGTCAAATCTCTCCATGAGCGAGGTTGTGTAAAATCAAATACTTGTAATGTGTGCATTTATAAGAATGACTTATTTCAATAAAAACACAAACTAAATAAATTAAATGTACTTCCACAAACACCTCAAGAGTGAATAAATTACATGTACTTATCGTCACCCCCCTCCCCTTCTTTTCGGATGGTGTTTAAGTTGAGTTACTTTTCAGGATACGCTCTATTAGAATCAAATCAGCCATCTTTGAGACACTTACAATTTTTTGTGTGAATATCTCTGCTTTTGAATTCTTGATAAAAGTACAGAATAATAACGACAGATTTGACGGAGAATGTTTTTAAAAATATAGGATCGTTACATTTTGGTTATATTTATAAGAGGAGAGGGTCAGTCCATCTTTGCTAGCTAATGATCTTGGCTAGCGGAGATACGGGTAAGTCATGAAGTTAAGTATGTTATCCTAATTTCATCCAAATTCAGATGCCTGTGATATATCAGTATCCTACCCTCTCTATCCCTCTTTTGGCTTTACACCATTATGTATCGGAATCAAGCCAGGATCCAAGATTTTTTTCCAGAGGGGGGGGGGGGGGATTCCACACCAGTAAAAAAAAAAATCATAACCATAAAGTTTTTTTTTGTTGACGAGCAAAAAGAAGCAAACAAAAACGTACACCCCTTTCAAACGTGAAAAACTTATTTCGTAAAGGTTGTGGATCAGGGGTGGGAATGTAGAGGTAGAAGTAGAACCGCTTTCCTCCACTTCTTAAACTTCAAAAGTATTATTCCTCGCTCCTCCAATCTTAAAAAGTGTCCTTGTTTTCCCGGAGAGGAAGAGGATCCGTGGTCATTTTTTCGTTACTTTACTATCTACATTAGATAACTAACTCCACATTTTTTTGGCAAGGGGGGGGGGGGGGGTTCCGGGTCCGCGAATGGGAATAACACATTATATGCAAAGATATGTTTTGATATTGATTAGGTAAAACTAGTACTATTATTCTTTCAGTGAAATAATCGGGAATTTTATATACATCATAAAATCCAGAAGCAACGCCGGCGTTAAAACAAAAGTACAACATTTCAAACGTGGAACTTGCTTTTAAAGTATGCTGATTTGCAAACGTGGAACTTGCTTCAGTTTAAAGTATGTGCTGATTTGTGAATATTTAAATAAAATGTATGTATCAATACAATGGAAAAAATCTTAACACGAACTGCTGTTTTATACATGAAAAAATATCGGAAAACAAAATGAATTTCGATCCACCAACAAACAAATGCTGCATAGAACAGGTTGATGTATGTTTGCGTGAACGCACAAAGATTAAAAAATAATCAAACTAATCTAATATTGTCAATTTTCATGTATATGCAAACTTTCAAAGAACAAACATTATACTTACTAATAATTCATCGTCCACTCTTCTGTCTGTGGTTATCCCTTCCATGCCTTCACTTGCTATACTTTGAGGTCTCGCTTAAGTGACGTAATATAAATAAAGATGGCTTTTGTGATGTTTGGTGGATCATAATACTTTACATTCACAGAGGCGGGTTTACGTATAAATAGAAATTTATGAAACATTATTTGTTTCAGCGTGGGGTTTTAATTATTCATTTTACTAAGATATTAAAACTAGCGAAAATAACTGAACAAAAGTTTAATAAAGATATTTGTATATTGTGTACATTCAACAGCTGTCCAACTTTGTCAGCGAAATGCATACGTATGTAGGATATTTACAAAGGTATAACAGTAAATACAAAGTAATATATTAGAATATCCCTCAGTGGTAACTTGAGAAAATATTTTTAAAATGGCAAAGAAACGTATTTTACACACGATGCGACGATCATAATACACATTCATTTATACTTTCACTCTGAAAATAAAACTGAACGGAAAGTGAAAAGGGAGAAAAAAGGAACACACATGTGCGTTTTAGACACGAAAATTTGACGTCACAATAAACACGTTTTTCTCAACGTGTGTGGGTGTGTGTGTGTGAGTGTGTGTGTGTGTGTGTGTGGGTGTGTGTATGTGTGTGTGTGTGTGTGAGGGTGGGTGGGTGTGGGTGTGTGCGTGGGTGTGTGTGTTATAAATTTTAATTCTGACTCAGAAGTAGAAAATTTAAATTTATCCCATGAAAAATTCTTTTAAGATGATTCTTCCTCAAAACAAACAATGAATTTCAAAAATCCAGGGCCCTGTTTTACAAAAGAACTTACGACTAAGACCAAAAACTTTAGCTGAATGTAAAATCTAACAAAAAATTTCAATTCTTGTAAAAACCTTCCTATGTAAAAATATCTCTTAAAACTCTTTGATTTTTTTTTTTTTTTTTTTTTTTTTTTTTTTTTTTTTGTAAAACGGGGCCCAGAGGGCCAGATGGCGCATTGGTTTGAATTTTTTGTCTACATAGAATTTTAAAATTGAGTATCGGGAAAGTCGCTCTCGTAAAAATGCGGATGCTTTGTCCCGTAAACCTTGCCTTAAGGGCTGTAAACACTGCAGCAAGGCAAGACAAATTCTTTCAATCAGTCTTCACAAACTAAAACTCCCAATGAAAGCCAGTGCCAAGTAAAAAGGGAAATTATTTCTGAAACTGAACATTATTAGTTACGTAGACACTTAGTGGGGTAATACATCATTTCTATGTTAAATTACCAATTAAAAGGGAAATAATTTCGTCTGCACAATTTAAAAGTTATTAATATTTTCTGAAACAAAATCCTGTCTCAAAACGAGCCAAAAACGACGTTTTCCCTACACAATTCAGTAGAATAATGTTGAAAATACAAAAACTGTGCAGACGAATTTTATAAAATTTTCAGAGAATGTAAAACGAAGGTAGATGATTCATATAGCTAATTTTCATGGTATGTTGACACTTTTAAAAGGTCTGCAAACTTGCGACCTACGTTTAGCGAACCGTTCCGTAACAATTGTTTACATGGTGACGTCGTTGATGCTTATGTGACGTCAGTTAGGTTCCTTGCGTGTTCAAATGAAAACAACATATTGTATATGATCTGAGCAGTATGGCACGTAGAGGGGTATATTGATTTGATATATGGTCAGCAGGTTGCGTGGAGGGGGCATATTAACAATAAAATGTAGGTAGGCAGCATAATATAGTGTTATATAGTATTCTTCTCGACCAATGAAATTTCAATATTTCTATTAGAGGCAGGATAAAGTGATCTAAATGTTAGTCCCAACATTAATAGTGGTGTACCTGAAAATGTGCTGTTACCATAAAGTCTCAGGGAAAATGTTCTACCTTAAGGATGAGCCCTACAAAACAAGAAGAAGCTAAAATACTTATAGAAAACAAAGAACCAGAACATAGTATAAAGGTTTTACAAAATAAAGACTCAGATCTAAGGGAAATAATAAAATGGGTCAGAGCTGAACAAAAACCTCTTTGGGAAGACATATCACATCTAAATGAAACGTGTAAATATTACTGGACAAGAATGATTTTCTTCATGATATCGATGAGATACTGTATCATAAATGGGAAAGTTTGCAACCAAAATTTCAAACTGTTCTCCCAAAATTCACCATAGGGAATGATGTGGTGGACTTTCTTAAGGAAATACATTGTAATAAAGTAGTCAAATGCTCACTTGGGGTTCAATAAAACACTGTCAAAAGCCCCGAGATAAATATTTCTGGCACAAAATGTCCCAAGATATAAAACATTTTTTGTAAAAGCTTTGACTGATGTATTGCTAGAAAATATCCTAATAAAGTCCCAACTACAAGAATACCTGGTTGTTGCTCCTATGGAATAATAAGCAGTGTATATATTAGGTTCTCTACCAATGACTCACGGGAAAAACTCTTACTTCTAGAGTTGTGGGAGATTACTTCACCAAATGGGTAGATGCTATCTCTATTAGAAATAAGAAATCAGTAACAATAAGCTCAGAAATTAATAAATCATCATATTCTCTATTTTTGGAGACCCAGTGCAAATTCATTCAAATCAACACATTTGAACCTGATCTTTTCAAAGAAATGTGTAAAATACTGGGTGTAGATAAAACCCGTACTACACCCTACATTGTTAGTAAAAACCAAAGAGATTGGAATGACTTGATACCCTTACTCATTTTGGTATATCGATCATCTTGACATGAGGCCACCATGTGAAATGGTGTTTGGACGTCACACTCCCAGTAGAGTTAGTGTTTGGTAGAGTTTATCTTGAAAAAAAAATAATCAAAACTAAATTCTGAATACGTCCAGTATCTCCCACAGAAATTAAATAAAATACATGAATTAACCCGAAATAAACTAAGCATATCTTTTGATGCTGTGTTCCGGGATTATAGTGCAAAAATTCATAAAAATCACTACAACCTGGGAGATGCTGTGTGGATCTTTTTCCAAAATCAGAATATGGGACCACAGAAAAAAGTTATCCCTTAAATGGAAGGGATCATACAGTGTGTTACAAAGAATAAATGATTTTCTTTACAAAATAGAGGGAAATACAAAACATACAGGGGATATTAACCACCACAATAGATTAAAAGCATATCAGGATAAACGTGATGACTTTACATTTCAATCGTCAACTTCCCTTACTTATATAGCAATATACCTTCATCACCTGCATACGGGGTTTATATCTCTCAGTTGATTCGATACGCAAGAGCATGCTCTACGTATACGTATGTACAATTTCTAAAACGAGGTAAATTATTGACAAACAAGTTGATGAAACAAGAATATCAGCAGTCTCGTTTAAAGTAATCATTTCGTAAGTTCTATGGTCGATACAATGACCTTGTCAGCAAATACAATTTATCATTGAGTCAAATGCTGACTGGCGTTTTCCATACTAATTGTTAGGCCATTATTTACACACTGAATTGTCGACGGATTTTTCCGTTATTTCCCGATCATGACAAGGAGCACACGGCGGGTGTGACCGGTCAGCAGGGGATGCTCACTCCTCCATGGCACCTGATCCCACCTCTGATGTTTGGAGGTCCGTGTTTGCTCTGCTCCTATTTTGTATTGTTTAATGGACTTTTGAGCTTGAATACTGTTCGTTATCTCCATATATTTCATATCAGTGAGTAAATAAGCCCACAATGTTCCAATCTCATGTATAGATTCCCTCATTAAAATAATTTATGAGATATTTGTAAAATATAAAAAGACAATTCCTAAAAATTTCTTACCTTTCGTTATTTCATCCATCAGATTCAAAGGTTAAAATGTCTCTTGTGTGAAGGAAAGGGATTCACATTGCTTGTCCATGCGAAAAGGCACATCATTAGATGTCATTCGGGCTTTGCCTTTAGATGTTCTGTGTGCAAGATATTGCTAAACAGGAGGGCCATGAAACATCCTTACCCTAACTATTCTGTAGAGGTAGTTAAGAGAAGCACAGGCACCTACACAAAGGAGTAAAAGAAAGCGTTTGATACTTTCCAGAAGGGACGGGGTAAGCAAGTAGAGCCTTACATGAAGGAAGTCAGACAGAATATGTATACTGGGGGGAAAAGCATGAAGAGGACTCTACTGATTTAGAGGCCAACAAATATAAAGTCTTCCTCTTCGTCATCATTATCTTTCGGATCATCTCAGCCTGAAAAAGACATATTACTGGGTGATCCCGACATATATACCATCCCGGAAGTAGAGGATGATCCAGCATACCACCCCACAGATAAGATGAAGACCATTCTGCAAGGCAAACAGATGGCCCAACAACAACGGGTAATCTAGAATGTAGATGGGAAAAAATTCGAGTCAAGCAAACCAACTCTGCAGAGTGATCTCGAATCGCTCCTAGCTGCCATGACATCAAACTGTCAAAGGATTCTCCAGTCACTCTCTACAACAAGGATCAGATATGCATTTATTTACAGACAGAAATCCTCGTTTCATTGATTTAATTCTGGATTTCCTCCGGGATCCCTCCCATTCGGAACATATACTGCCCACAGTTAAGGGTTTTCTGAAGCAGATCTTTGTGGAAGCAAACTATTATCGTCTTGAAGGACTAATGCAATTTGATTATAAAGAAAAGCCAAATTCTAATGAAAAGAGCTTCCTCATAGAATAAATAGAATGAGGATTCCGAAGTGTACCACATTATGATGAGGATATTGCTCATCACTTATGTACATATCGAAATATTTGTTTAATCTGTGATACATTTATTATGAATGTTGTTGTTAATGTTTTTATATATTGACAACTTATTGTGTTTGTTCATATATCTTTGTTAAATGTTATGAATATGTATCTACATATACTTACCAATTTAATGCAAAATGAATTATAGTACCCACATTTAATTATGTCGTTTTTGTGCCAACAACTAAAGGATAAAATAGAAAACTTGTACTCACCTTTTAATTCCCTGAATGAAATATATGGAGATAACGAACAGTATTCAAGTTCAAAAGTCCATTAAACAATACAAAATAGGAGCAGAGCAAACACGGACCTCCAAACATCAGAGGTGGGATCAGGTGCCATGGAGGAGTGAGCATCCCCTGCTGACCGGTCACACCCGCCGTGTGCTCCTTGTCATGATCGGGAAATAACGGAAAAATCCGTCGACAATTCAGTGTGTAAATAATGGCCTAACAATTAGTATGGAAAACGCCAGTCAGCATTTGACTCAATGATAAATTGTATTTGCTGACAAGGTCATTGTATCGACCATAGAACTTACGAAATGATTACTTTAAACGAGACTGCTGATATTCTTGTTTCATCAACTTGTTTGTCAATAATTTACCTCGTTTTAGAAATTGTACATACGTAGAGCATGCTCTTGCGTATCGAATCAACTGAGAGATATAAACCCCGTATGCAGGTGATGAAGGTATATTGCTATATAAGTAAGGGAATATAAGCATAAAATCATTGTAGAACGAATGTTCTTCACATGAGAGAGTGCCGTGTTACAGTTCCATATTTACTTCCCTTACTTTGAGTATCAGTATCTTATGAAATACACAGTGCAAGTAAAATAATACTCCGTGCAACATATTGGACAATAAAACAACAAAAGATATGATTTATTAATTGTATATTTATTTCATCATTTGGTATATTTACCATTTTCATAATTGGGATGAGGTCGGTAATTAGCGTTACCCCGAAATTACTGGACATTGGGAGAGATATAATATTTTCATTCTGAAAGTTCCACGGGAGTAAGAAGTAAGGATACTCATTTTTAAAATAAATTGTGCAAATTGAATACAATAAACAGTAATAAATTATATTATACATTTTAATCCTGAGTCAGAGTTCTTTTGTCCAATATACAAATAGTGGGAGACCCTATGTTGCAAAGGGGAGAAAACCCCTGATTGGCAACATAGTCTCAGTCGGTTTTGTGATCCGTAGGCTGGTATAGTCTCAGGTGAACATAGTAATCCTGTGACATCAATTCAAAAGTACCTCCAACATGCCAATGATCTGAAACCGATCAGCCTCATCAAAGAAAAAAGAATCGTCTTTTTCTCATCATAAAATAAAATTTAAAGCAATAGACAAGCCAGTTGAGAATACGGCAAAAATCACACAATGGCCCCCGAGGAGTCCATATTCTTTTGCAAATTCGACAGGTACCATTACATATCGTAAGAACCAATACTATTAGCTACATTTCAATCAACCACTTGTACATGTATGAGTGCTCATTTTATCTAAAAAGGAAAAAAAAAACAAGAGTAGACACTATTTTTGCTATGTACGGAAGCCGGTAGGTGCCAGGTAGAAAAATATTTTATCTGGCGGTCGCCAGATAACTTTCTGGCGGCAGCCAGTTATTAATGTGGCGGACGCCGGATAAAATATATTTTTTTCTATCTGGCACCTACTGGCTTCCGTAGCTATGAGTATATTCAATGAAAGTATTTTTTGTCTTCCATTGCTTGTATTTTGCCATAAAACAAATACGGCTATGTGTTTTATGCAAAGACCTCAAATACTTCTAAGCCTCATAATCCACTTAAGGAGAAAATCAATAGAAAGAAACGATACGTACTGGTGCTAAACAGTACGTTGTTTAGAAAATAATTTTTAAAAAAGTGCGCACTGGTGCAAAACAGTAGGAATTTCTTCTGAATAAGGAGAGACAATCTCAGCAAAACCATCAATCAATGAAACGACACGGAATATTTTGTGTGTAAGACTTTCTGACTTATTTGTTTTTGCTAATTTCTGTTGAGATTTTCTGGGAGGTCGAGGATTTTAACTAGGAATGATAAAAATGAAAGAATGTTATTTCGCATTCTTCTTAAACTTTCATAACCTTTTATTGCTTGACTGTTCAATAGAAATGGAAATTCACGAATGTAACTATTAATGCACAAAACTCTGCCATATTTATTACTGTGGAAATAATTCAAAGTATAAAAAAACACATGTAAATAATACAGCAATAGAATACATAGAATATGGTCAATATGTGAAATAAAACTACAATCTCGATAATAATTAAAAATTAATATTGCTAACAAAAAAAACAAGTGTTGTACTAATTATTATGTTTGTCAAGCTTCTTTTAATAAAATAATATATTCCATAAGACCTGAGATGCTTTCACTTTGGAATGTATTACTCTAGGCAAGGCAATGTCATAGGCTGTATACACTGTGGTCTAAACTCTCTGCTGTAGTGAGACACTGCCATATTTCGCACAACGTTGTAGTACAGCTTTGCAAAGTATTTACACAAACGTTTCCTATTTGATAAGTTACACTGACGAAGCATTTTCCGAAGAAAATTAATGTCACATGTTTCTCTTGAAATTGCAAAGGTGTAACCCTGTTTAAAAAAAATTGTTATAAATGTGATGATGATTTTGATAAATATGTTACTCATCATATACGTGCTTATGTTAAAGATTATTCGTAACAATAACTGTGTTTAACTTCTATTTTACTTCCATGTTTTTTGTTTGTTTGTCCATTCGCTTTACGTCCCTTCGTGAATGTTTTTCTCATATTGGGACGTCACCACTTGCCGGTAGAGGACTGTAAATTTAAACATCTGCTTGGTACTTAAGGCTATTGAGCAGTAAGGGATATTTTCCTGCCAGCATCTACTGCGACATATAGGACTTCCCTTTATATGCGCCCCCCCCCCCCCAGCTCCCCCCACTAGCAGCGACGTAAGGATCAACTTATCTAGAACGAGACACTCTAAAGCTTGTGGCCACAATACTTCCTTGTAAAGAGAATTCAACTGTTTTAAATTGTATCAAATAAAATAAACAAAAGTTATCAACAAAACATTATTTATTAGATGAATTTAATAGCTACCTTGGTAGCTATTAAACCGTTTATAAAAAAGCGTAAACTGTTCCGACACAGGTTATTTACCAGTATAACTTGGGTAGCTATTAAATTTATTCCTTGTAATTTAATTTCCAATTATTAAGTGTAGAAAATAAGACGATTTCTTCTTTAAAAATACCTTCAAATTGTACATATTTTTAAGTCACGTCAATCGGATTGATAAGTTTTTGACGTAAGTCACTGTGGCGTAGACAACACAGGTTATACGATATAACCTAATTTTTTTAGTCTAATCAAATGACGCGTTACAACCAAAATAAAGTTAGAAATAAACTAGAAGGAATGGGAAAAAATGATTTTTCAAGTCAGGCAGCATGTTTAGCTCTTGAAAGGAACCTCTGTTAAGGTCGTGAGAATCCACCTCAACTGTGACATAGGCCTAAGTCTTGACCACTGGGGAATTGTGTATTTTACAAGAACACTGAAGCAGTAATTGCACAATTATTCATCACTTTCATGATAAAATTCACTCTAAAATTTTTGTTTTCATACACACCTACTCAAACATTAATCCAGTTTGGGTAGAGGGTTAAGTAGTATCTCTTCATAGGTGGTCTAAACATTATTTAAATGATATATTGTAGATATGTAAAATGAATTTTGATTAATCACCTATTAGTCCCCGAGGGTCTTTACAGCCCAGTAGCCAAGTACTTCGGTACTAGCTTGAAAATACTGATATATATTAGAATAATTTAATTTTGGTTGTAACGCGTCATTTAATTGGATAAAAAATTTAGACTATATCGTATAACCTGTCTTATTTTCAGCACTTATTGATGGAAAATTAAATTATAAGGAATGAATTTATTGCTACCCCAGTTATGCTGGTATAACGTGGGTTGGAACAGTTTACGCTTTTTTATAAACCGCTTCGCGGTTTATAAAGCGTAAACTGCCCCAACCCAGGTTATACCAGTATAACTTGAGTAGCTATTAAATTCATTCCTTAATTGCTGTGGTAAAATTCAGAATATTTATTACAAAATTAAGGATTATCTTTCTCATGCATAGTTATAATCCTTCGACGTATTTGGCTCCATTCTTTGATATCCCTTTTCAGCTCTTCAAATTTTCATTTTAATTGTGGCGATCAGACGGATATGATCGCCGGTTGTCAGATAGCACAGTTGGTAGAGCACCTGACTGGAGATTCAGGGGGCCCGGGTTCGAATCCCGGTCTGACCCGCTGCATTTTTCTCTCTCCCGTTACATAATATTTTGTATTTCCAAGTTTAGGCTGAAGAGACTGAAGAGACATAATTTGTCGAAGTGCGCATCTGGTGCATCAATATTGGTACCGTATATGATTAACATTAAAAAAAAGTAGAATACATTGTTATTTTCAAGCTTTAAAAAAATCTACAGACTCAAGCAGAAGTAGCAAATAGATAAAAGTATAAGTGATATATGCATTTATGTAAGATTTCGTTTGAACATCCTAGTGGTAGAGCGTTCGCTTCATGATCGGGAGGCCCTGGGTTCGAATATCGGTCGCCGCGCCGCATCAAATGTAAGACGTAAACATAGGTAGTGACTGTTCCTTCGCCAAGTGTCTGGTATTGGAAGTGAAAGTCATGGGCCTTTCGGATGAGACCTAAAAAAGCGAGGTCTCATATCACGATAGATGTTTGCACGATAAAGAACCCTCACTGCTCAATAGCCCTAAGTGCCGAGTACGTCTATGTCTAAAGAGCCATAGCTGCCTCTCCGACGACACGGCCGACTCAAGAATTTAAAAGGAAATCACCTGTTTCTATTTATAGATATACCTTTTCAATTCAAGATCAAACTATGTAATATGGTTTGAGGACGAGTATTATATTTTCGTAGTTGCAAGTATGTCAAATGACATTCATTTAATTGGTTCAATGCTCTAATTCTGAGACAAAAGATTTAGAAAATCAATAAAAATAAAACAAGTAGCTATGAATTTACAAACTTTAAAGCTATATATGGCGTATCTGAGCTTAAAAAAAAAATAAAATAAAAATACGAGATTGAGTGAAGATAAACGTGATATATGTTTTTTACGTTCAAATAAAAATTTTCACCGATTTTGAACTTGAATAACCTAATGTTTCCATAGTTAAATTGATTTTAAACTGTGTCTGTTAATTAAATGCGGAGTCGTTAAATAAATCGGATATTGTGTTAAATTTCTAATACCAGTGAAACGTGATTGATTTTAATTGTGTAAGTTACAGGAAAGTCCTATCTTTATATAAAGTAATAAAACAAACAGAAAGATCTTTTCAATTTTAGTTAAATACGCCATATATGACTTTAATAAAATAGTTTAGGACTGTCTTTTCCAGAGATACTTTCAAAGTGTAATGTGTATATTATATCTTCCTGAAATTATGTATATTATAAAACGTAATAAAGAAAAACGTAGAAAAGATATACAAAGAAAAAAAATTTAAAAAGCATAAATGGAAAAATGTGGGGCTCGAACTCGCAATCACCATATTTACATTCCAGCAATCATACCACTGCGCCAACGAAGTCAATGACGTCGAATGGATAAATTTAAGGCAGATTGCTAAATCTTACGATTATATGAGAAGAAAATTTGAATATATATTTTCATCATTTTCAATATGAAGACCACCTTTAACCAAAATTATCTAAATGTAATGAAGTGCAGTCATATCCAAATAAAATTATTCAAAAGTTGTTTTTCTGGTTAAGTTTGTCATCTTTAGGTGGATACCTCAATATTTACTATACACTCCATACAAACTGGATAAATTTTATATTTATCATATGAAGGAACTATCAATATTGAAATATCATTATTGTGTGGTTTGGTTTTACGTATGTATAAACTAATATTGTATGACAAAATTTTGGTTAAACAATCAATTTAAAAAATCACTAGTATAGTAGGCGATAATGCCTATCAAATGCGCTATGGCTCTTTGAAGCCTTTCAGCGGTATTTGGTGACGTCTCTATGTGAGTGAAAAATTTTCGAATGGATGTAAAACAAGAACTTTCCAAAATCAAATATCACAAATTATAAGAATTGTGCACCAAACATTGATAATAACTCAAGATTAAATAAATGTTGTTTTGATTGTATTACATTAATTTGGTGTTCCTTGTAATGTCGATAAAGTTTCTTAACGTCAACATTTTAACTTTTTTTTCTATTTACATTTTTTTTCTAAAACTCCTAAGGCGTTATAATGATAACGACTAATACTGATTACCTAAGAGGACATAGATAGTGGATTATATATATGTTTTACGTACACAATGGTAGCACACATCATGATGGTTACATGGAATCGTAAATTTATCCTTATAGAAGAATGGCAGCTTAAGTGGAACACTGCATCCATTTGTCCAGAGAGGTATAGCACAGTTCTGAGACAAACACACGCATCCCATCGAGAGTAAAATCAGTATTCGGAAGGTCGAGTGGCCCTCTAAAAAGTGAATTAACATTAAAATAGAAGACAAAATATTGATGAATTTTTAGACTAACTAGATAGCATAGAATGTAAAATCAATATTTGTAAGGTTATATAGATATCTGTAATTAATGTGCTCTAAATCAAAAATGAAAGTCTATGACTTTTTTTTATAAATTAACTGATTGGTTAAATTCTGCATCAGAGGAGGCCTTAGAAAAATGAACTGAATATGAGACAAAGATTTCTTGATTTTGTACTTACGGTGCATTTTCATGGAAAGTTTATTCACCTGAGCAATGTTTACATTTTCACCACCCTCAGAATGTACTTGTCCAGTGCACAGGTTCATGGATTTATACAAATGACCTTACGAGCCTTGATTATGAAAAATGATGCATGGTCGTTATGAAAGAGTACAAGATGCTTATATCGTGGTGTGTAATAATTTCCTCCAGCAAAACCTGTAGCTATAGATAATCAATGATGGTCTCCAGACTAGATGACATCGTACCCGTTTTAAATGTGTTAGATATAGAATTTGTAATTATATACATGTAGTATGTACCTCAATAATTCAACGTCATAATAATGCATTCAGCTTTTTTTATTTATTTTATTCTTCCTTAGTCTATGTCTATATTCAATTCTTTACAGAATTTAATCTGATTTCGTTCCTACTTTAATTATACGTTAGCAACATCCAACTGCTATCATCCATAGCTAATATTTTTAGAATTAACATTTTTCAATTATATGTAGCATGCAATTTATGTACACTCTGAAAAATACAATTAAAATGTATTATATGTTGGATTTAATTTAGATTAGGAAGTTTACACTAAACTAATGATATATTTTAAACCTTGAAAAAATTTTCACTGTCATATCTAATGTTTTTTATTTTAACTTTTATAAACATTATTTTAAATGTAATTCTAAATAATCATATTAATAATGGATTATATAAATTGTATAATTTAGGAAGTTTTAGAATTGTTCGGAGTAGAGAGAGTTAAAAAGACAAATAAAAAACATAAAGAAATTAAAATCTTGAAATTTATCAAGTTCACGTTCTTTATTTTTCTTTTCAATACGACACTTCAGAGTACATATAGCAATAAGTAAACATTTATACAGTATATGTATATGTATGTGTATAAGGTGTAACAAAATGAGAGTGAGCATAATAGATAAATAAATAGTAAGTATATAAAACGTGTTATAACAGGTAATTGTAATAAAACACTTAAAAATTACAAATGATTCATGCTTCTATTGGAGGCTTGATATAAATATTTTCCGAGATTTCAATTAATTTCCAAACAGTGGATTTCTTGTATTAATACATCAGTTTTTCATGTTCTAGGGGGAAAAAAACCCACGTGCAACAGAGTATTTCTCAGATTTTCCAGCTCGATACAGTACAGTAATTAATCAAGGAATAAACCAAGTATACTTTAAAATGTAAAAGTCATTTTAAAATTTTATGCACAACTAAAAACTGACATTGTAGGCAATGCAATCAAGCTTCTCC
This sequence comes from Saccostrea echinata, assembly GCF_033153115.1. Classification (NCBI taxonomy): domain Eukaryota; kingdom Metazoa; phylum Mollusca; class Bivalvia; order Ostreida; family Ostreidae; genus Saccostrea; species Saccostrea echinata. The sequence goes on from NW_026889761.1 coordinate 14,481,311, forward strand.
CTCACTTTCTCTCTTTCTTTCTCTAGAGGGAGCGGGGTATTGCTCGTGAATTTCTGCCACTCATGTAAGAATAATGCCAATATGCCTTGATAGTTTCTACTGACACTTGATGAGTGTGAGAGGAAGAGGAGATACTTCCGATTGTGTTTTGTTAAATATCCTGCAGTGAATGAAGGATATCGAGCATTTGAAGTAAGTACACGTTACCCCGTCGTTTATTATTTTTATTTATTTATTTATTTATTATTTTATTTTATTTTTGTTTTGTTGGGGGGGGGGTCGCATTTAATAAATAATTTAAATATTTATTAATTTACCTTCCACAACTCCCATATTTTGAAATATATATGAGATAAATAATAATGTAAATATTTCATTTAGTAAGAAACAAATTTTATTGAAAGCTCAAATATGTACAGCTTTAGTAAAATGTGAAAACTTAGAATTTATGTATGTGTGTGCACTTATCTGAAAAAATTAACATAGGAAATTCACTATTCGATATTTTCTCTTGCATGTACGTACATAACTTCATGCTTACTTCGGGATCATTGCAATGATGCCCTGGAAAATTTCATGTCCATCGAAGACGGGGATAATCAGTGGAAACGAATGTGCTTATTTTATGAATAAATCTACCACAACTCATTCCTTCTACGTTTGATGAAATTTAAAATATATTTACTATTTATGGTTTTATCAAATGTTATACCAATATTTTCATTTCCATTAATATCTTATAGCTTTTCTTCTTTAATTGGATTCGATGTAATGACGCCCCGGGAAATTTCCCTCAAAATTCAGATCGGAAACTTGGGAAAATGTGCATATCTTATTGATCATTCAGTTTAGAAATATTTAAATAGTTAAAAGGTAATGAGATATTTACTGACTATATACGGCAATGGCCATCAATAACTGAACTAAACTGTGACAAACGGACTGACTTCAACTTTTCCATCTTCAACTTTCCCTTTCCCATTTAATGGATTTATGTATACAAGTATACAAATATCAATGATATTCCAAACAACCAAATTGATATCGATTTACCAAATCTATACTGGATTCGAAATTCTTTCAAAGACATATATCGGGTTCTAGTAAATGTTCTACCAAGCTTATTTATTTACTCCTCATGAAATTATTAACAGGCATCATTGATCGATTGTTGATTTATGTCCAGTTCGAGAATTTTTCACTCATATAGAGACGTCACCATATACCGCGGTGAAGGGCTTCAAATTTAGACCTTTACTCGGCACTTACAGCCATTGAGCAGTGAGGGTTCTTTATCGTGCCGACGCCTATCGTGACAAGGAGCCTCGGTTTTTAAAGTCTCATCCGAAGGACCCGCAATTTTCACTTCCATGTGCCGAGCGCTTGGTGAAGGAACAGTTGCTACTTATTTTTTTATCGACTTAGGTCAGTCGCAGCCGTGATTCGAACATACGACCTTCAGATCACGAAGCGAGCGCTCTACCGACTGAGCTTTCGGCCAGGCAAAATTGAAGGAGAAACTTTAAAAGTACTATTCCTTCAAAAGTACTATTCCATAAGTGGTGTTAATCTATTGTGAATACTTAAAAACGGCAAGGCACTTTTAGAAAACTTGAAATCACAAAATTTACCAAAATCAACAGCATCAAAACGTACTTTTCAACACTTTCTACAACCATTCCCCTCGATAAATCAAAGACCGGGCTTTTTAATATCATAGACAATTAACTGCTTCTTCGAGTAAAAATGGAAAATGTAAATATGCCCCAAAATTATTTAACTAAAAAAGTTCCATTCTTTTTGACAATTTTTTTTTCTTTCTGAAACTCGTCTGTCAAATTAATGTCTCTCTTCTCTTAGGAGCTTATTTAGTAGAATCCCAATTCGTAAGAGTCCCGGGTTCTTATTTTTATTTATCCAATCACACCCCTTTGCTGCCTTAACACTCTCACAGAACATCTCAACTGCTTCAGAGTAGTTCCCAGCTCTCTGTTGACAAATGCCTATGATGTTGTATGTCAGAAATGAACCATTATTGTGTTCATCGTCGTAAACGATGGCTGACAGATTTGTTAATGCCTCCATTTTCATTTCAATGCTATTTGACATCTCAAAACTCAAAAATCTTAAGAAATGTAGGTAGACTAAAGCTGGTACTTTGATCAATCTAGTATGGAGGTCGTGAATCTGCATCTCAAGTTCCATTGCCTTTGGCCACAAATATGATGACCTTATTATTTCAATGTCAACCACACACCCTCGTTTCATTTTCTCAGACAGAGGAAGATCATCCGAGGAAATCGCACTTTGGTAAAGCTCTCTGCGGCCTGTATTATTTGATACGTGTCTGAAATCCCGAAGGTATACGGTAAAAGGCAATATGTTTTGCAATGCTAAGTTGGTGACCATAATGCATCTTCTTATTTTGTCAGTGCAGAAGTAAAAGGAAGCAAGAGATAATCTTCCACTGGTCACATCACTGGCGCATCCTATCCTTAAAAAGGCCTCCGATAAACAAAGCATCAGATACCTCCTTCTATTAGTGTGAGAATTCTGGACAATTCGATAAGCTATTTTCCCTGCTGCGTTTACCAACTTGTAATACATCTGTTTTAATGTATCTCGCTGAATATCACTTAATGTATCCGAGTCGAGAGCTTTTTCAACATTTTGCATAAAAAGTTGTGCTCTAGACCAACACATAGCACTGAAGTAGCTATCCCCAATGTATTCAAAGAAAACAAATTCGCATCTTGCTTGTAGATCTTCAGGTGACAGATCTAGAACATCGACAGATTTGGGGGGATCTGCGGAGACATCATTTTTCACTCCCTCGAAAGAAGGGCAACTCAATACCTCTGTCAAAAGTTCGCTTCTGAGTGTTAATAATCGTTCAAGAATAAAAGCCTTCTGGAGTGGTCTCAGCTTCCGTTCAATAAGGTTTCTTTCTGGGATAAAGTAATGTGGAACAAACTCTTTTCTAATCCATTCTTCTAGTTGTGAGAGACATGTTTGGATGCTCTCTTTCAAATTGCCACCGCTGACAAAATTCGGAAGCTTGTCCTCGCACACCCAAAACATCAGAGTTCTAATCATGTATGAGGATATGAAATCATCACAACCTTCAAAACTGTTCAAACGTTCGTGAATAAAAATTCTGATGATTTGGTAAAGTGTAAAAGTTGCGTGGTCCATTGAATGAACCAGGGTGCATTCGGCAACTGAAAAACACAGCTGCCATTCGTGAATTTTGGTATCAGAGGACGGGTGACCAGTTGGTACACATTGACAGCCGTCTTGTATAACTTTTTTAATAGTTTCAGGAGTCGGCCAGTATCGACAGCGGTCTCTAGTTTTCCATTCTTTGGCTGCTGGTGGCCAGCCAATGACGGGTAGTGCGCATACAGTTCTCTGTCCCCCTGCCACAATGACTGGTCCCTCAGAACACGAGTTGCTGGACGAAAGTTCCAGGCATTTCTTAACAAATAGTGAGCTAGAAAAGTACACATGGCGTTCCTTGTTAGCATAAAATAATTCTCCCGAAAAAACTGGACCAGATATATACTTTAACATACAATATCCAGTTCCTGTGTACTCTGCAAGAAACACCGTCTCTTTTTCAATCGAAGGATTCCATTGGTCATCTTCAGCCAAAACGCAGGTGTTTCTAAATATCACCAAATCATCAATGTTATTTCTTCTGTATTCTATACCATCCCCAAAGCTTCCTATAGCCTTCCGTTCAAACGTATACTCCTGATTTGTGACCTTTAACCAAGTTTCCTCCACAATTCGTCTGACGTCTACACATTCTTTGAATCCCATTAGCCAGTCACATGCCTTCCAGAGATACGAGAACTGGTACGAGCCATTTTTCTTACCCACTGTCATGCTGCATGTAAATTTATTTGTGAATTAAACACTTCAAACCGCTCCCCGGGGATCCACCACTTGCATCATCAAAAATATAGAATACTAGTATTATATTACACGAACATACTATGCATCTACTATTTATTTTATTTTAAAAAAAAATGTGAATATAGGCAAACAGCTTATTTGAACAAAAAGTTACAATGTATATATTCTCACCTGTTCGTACGACAGCTAATTTATCAATATATATCAAACCGAAAGTAGGACAGCAAGCTATCGATCGGGAATTTTTTGTGACCTTATAATATACCTCCTTATAAACAGTACCTCTATTTACAAAGAAATCTCAATTTCAATGACTAGCGTTAGCTTATAGATTAAATCCGCATTTTAATACATTTCATTTATTTCTCTGACATTTAAAGACATAATCAGGTAATTTTCGGTTCATCTTAGAAAACATATTAATGAAAATTTACATTCATAAGCTGGGGTTTTAATGATCTGCGCGTCAAAAATAGTGTCTTGTCGGAAAAGTTCTTCGTACACTTGTTTTTTTTATCAGCGACACACTGATATGTGGAACAAGCACATACAGTAAATACTAGTTAATGTAGTAAGTTTATTACGTGAATCATTTTCCATACTTCCTACTTCCTTCAATCAGCTTCCCTCTAAAACAAAAATAACGATTTAATTGATAAATTTCATTATGAGAGTGTTTTTCCCCTCAACTATTAATCAAATCCATGCAGATCAAGAAGCTGGTGTTCGTATTATAAAAACCAAACAAATAAACTTATTTATTATCAAATGGACGTGTAAATTAATCATACACAAACAGAAAATTCCAAGGTAACATAAAACCTTGACATCACGTGGAAATTCACATCTGACAAAAAGATTCTCAAACTATAAGAATTAAATTGCTATTAAATGGTTTCAAATAACATAGAAATTTTCAATATTACGATATCGAAACTGGTATATCCACTTAAACATCGGCTCCAAACATTATTTATATATTTAACCAGCTTTACTTAAAACTTTTTAAGGATATATGATTATTGACAATCCCAATTTTGACAAGTCATAAGTATCCTCATATTATTAGTTATTATATGTATTAGTTATTAACTATCATTGTTCCAACCAATGTCTCAAACCGGGTTAAATGCTCAGCAGCTGGCACCGAAATGTCAAAATTAGTTGTTTTTTTGTTTTGTTTTTTTTTTCCCATGAAAACATAAGAAATGTTGCTGTACAAAACTTTTATTCTCCATCAGAATCTAAAAGTTTTTGTATCTGTAAAAAAATAAATCCATGCAATTAAAAATATATGCATATAAATAATCACAAATAATGAGCCATGTTAACTTGTGAATCATTACCTAAAAGACATAAATAGCATGTTATTGAACATTATATCTCGGATTTCCTTAATCACCCCCCCCCCCCCCCCCCGCAAAAAATTAACTATAGAAAGTAATATTAATAAATAAAATATATATGAAATGTATCTACCATCAAATCATCTTGTTAATACTAAATAAATTGTTGGTACATGATAGAGAGAGAATATTGTTTAAAAAAGACCTGTAAATCACAGGTGGATGAGAGGGAGAGGCATTTATATATAAACAGAAACAAAATTGTAAATGAAATTTTGTCCTTCTTCCTGTGTCTGAGCCTAGTAGTGCATTTAAATATTATCAATAACAATAGTGCATATCCAGCATTACTGGATACCTTTCAGTTATATTATAAACAAAAAATAAAGTGGACAGCACTTGCATTATACAACTTCAAAAAAAATTCTAAATTTCCAGTACTTTAAAATAATGTTTTTATTAAAAGTAGAATTCACTAACTTTCTAGGTAATTTTCACTTTAAAAAATTACACATTTTCATAATTAATGTGCATTATACATGTATCACTCATGTAGAAATAAAGTATTTATGGATTTAAGTCCTGTATGTTATGAGACAATCAGTTTTAGCTTGTCAGCTATTAAGCTGTCTATTAATACATGTACCATGTAACTTACATTTACATCCATGACCTGCTTTCTATATCATGTATTTATTATTTACTGATTGATACTGGCACTCTGCATAAAAATATCACAACTAAAACTTAATAAATACAGGACAATCACACTAACACAGCTTTGATGAGTGAAAATATCATATAGCCTTGTCCTGAGTAATTATTTCATTAGTTCCAGATCTATTTTTCTTTTCAGAGATGTCCACTCTATTCACTTGGTAACACTGGCCCCTGACTCAGACTTGCCACTACTCAGACTGTGTATAAGAGCTGCTATTTGTGTGTGTTTCTCTAGATTAGTCCTCAGATCCTTGATCTGCTCATCCTTAGACAGCAAGTCAGCTTCATGTTGCTTACACACCAATTCCAATGCTGAAACCTGTAAAGAATATACTGTTACAGTAATATAGCATCTCAAAACTTCACAATCTTTCATTTTCAATAACCACTACGTGTACAATACAGGACCATACATGAAAATAAAGGTCACATATGTAGTTCTGAGTGTTGCTCTTACTGTATGACAATCATAATTTAAAAAAAAAAAAACAAGATGTGTTTGTGAAACCCGTATGGCAACTTATAAGAAAGGTTAAACTTTCTCAAATGCAAATCAAATATGTTGGTACCCAAAGTAAGGTCTTGTCTCGAGGAATAAACCTGTGAAATATGAATGCCCTAGCAGCAACCATTGAATAGATAAGGAAAACTCAGAAGGTTAAAGTTTTTTTCAAAAGAATGTCAAACATCAAGGTCAAGGTCAAATGGTCAAAAATTAATGGTGCCCAAGGAAAGGTCATCTCCCAAGAAATACACAGGTGAAATATAAAAAGCAGAAGCACCAATCGTTCAAAAGTTATGGCCAAGGTTAAAGTTTGGTAAAATTTTGCAAAACTGGGTCAAACTCCAAGGTCAAAGTCAAAAAGTCAAATATGGTGGTACACAAAGAAAGGTCTTGTCACAAGGAATACACATGTGAAATATGAAAGCCATAGCTCCAACCAATTAAAAGTTATGGGCAAGGTTAAAGTTTTTGAGGACAAACAGACAGACAGCTAGACAGACAGACGGACGGACGGGCAAAAACTATATACCCCCGAATCTTTGATACGGAGGCATAAAAAAAACTTTGACTATGCATTAAACATTTCAAAAAATGATCCGATACTCACCTTCCTTCAGTTAACAAAGTTGTTAATAACTTCCTTCACTTCACAAAGTTGTTAATACCATATGATGAAAATTATCTTTTGGTTAACCTTGTCTCTAAGATTAAGTCTGTATTAGAGGATACTATACCTGTTATTGGAGCTGTTTCTTCGTCTTGTTGACTGTGTCTCTAAGTTTGAGTCTGTATTAGAGGATACTATGCCTGTTGTTGGAGCTGTTTCTTCGTCTTGTTGACTGTGTCTCTAAGTTTGAGTCTGTATTAGAGGATACTGTACCTGTTGTTGGAGCTGTTTCTTTGTCTTGTTGACCATGTCTCTAAGTTTGAGTCTGTATTAGAGGATACTGTACCTGTTGTTGGAGCTGTTTCTTTGTCTTGTTGACCATGTCTCTAAGTTTGAGTCTGTATTAGAGGATACTGTACCTGTTGTTGGAGCTGTTTCTTTGTCTTGTTGACCATGTCTCTAAGTTTGAGTCGGTATTAGAGGATACTATACCTGTTGTTGGAGCTGTTTCTTTGTCTTGTTGACCATGGGCCCATTTTACAAAAGAACTTACGACTAAGACTAAAAACTTTAGTTGATTGTAAAATCTTACAAACCTTACGTTTCTGTTAAAAAATTTTTGCATAAAAATATATTTTTTTAAAAATCTTTCCAGAAAGATTAAAACCATTTTCAAAGTAATGCAAATATGAAAGTTATTTGCATAATAACATTTTGATCTTAGTTGTGTTCTTTAGTAAAATGGGGCCCTGGTCTCTAAGTTTGACTCTGTATATTATACCTTTTGTTGAAGCTGTTTCTTTGCCTGCTCTGTCTTGTTGACCGTGTCTCTAAGGTTATCCAACCCTATTTCCAGTTCTGTCCTCTCTTTCTCTGTCTTCTCATATTTGGATTCTAACTTGGTGTAATTTTTTGTTAATTCTATTGTAAAAAAGAAAACATTTGCTAGAGGCATATTTCAGCAATTTTTTTTAACAAACTCATAAGCCTAAAATGCTTGAAATAGTTCAAATTAATAAACCACATTTATATATCCCAAATTTTAGAAAGTTTTCAAAACTGAGGGTAAGGAAATGTGATAATAAAGTGCACTGCTATGGCACATGATTTGTTCATCATAATTGTTTAATCTTCATAAATAGATGAATATGCAAGGAAGAAAATGATATCAACCTTAGTACAAAGATCTCAATGATTTTTCCATTCATAATGCTTGATGCGCATCTGCTATGCTGTATTTATTAATTAGAACAAATAGTACAATACATTTTCAAAATTCATTTATTGAATATGAATAAAAGTGGTATTTAGCCACAGTGTTAAAGAATATCAAAGTGATATTTTTTCACAGCATGACAGAATATCAGAAGTGTGGCAAAACTTGTGATTTCCTTCCCTTCCTTTCAGGAAGAGTGTTGTAAAAATACTGCCATGGACATGAAAAAGCTAACAGACAGACTGACAGAAATGAATGCCATACTATTACATGTCCTGTCTAAAGGCAAGTGTATAAAAATCATGCATTACAAACAAAAATTCTTTTAATGTTGTGCCTGATTTTCTTTTTTATTGCATCCTCTCATTTCGTGTCTTTTTCTTTTATTTTTTGTCATATCTATAAACACAAATAACCAATGAAATAATAATCAAATACCTTGAAGTTTTCCTTCTTTCTCTTTCAAATGTTTTGATAAATTTTTTCTCTCCTCTTGAAGTTTGGATGATTGTTCAGATGCCCTTTAAAGAAGAAAATTCTCATGATGTAGTATGAATCACACCATAAATCCAACTGAGAATTCATCAGAAGTTATAATAATATGAAATAAAGCAAAATATACAAAACTTAACCACATCAGACCAAGTCTTAGCAGAATGAATCTAATATTAAGACTCATAAAGGTTTCATATGTCTTTTAAAGGACTCATAAAGTTTTCTTAAGTCTTTTAACTCTTTATTTTTTATTTGAATCTGCATATTGAAGCAAGAAGAATTTTACACAATTGTGAATTAATTTAAATGTACAAAAAAGCTTCACTTACAAGTCATGCTGCTGTTTCAGTGATACATTGTGTTTCTGTAAAATCTCATGCATTTCTGTCAAAGTTTTTAGCTCTTGTTTGAGAGACAACAGGGATTTCTGAGAAGACTCATACCTTAAATAAACAGTTACACTTATAAATAAATCTACCTTTAAAAAATCATTTCTATATACAGGTTTCTTCAACAGATAAATGGAAATACTTCTTAAATGATAAGATAATTTTAAGATGAGCTTAATTTATTTTGAAATAGGGATACTTTATTTTACCCTAAAATCCTCAAAAGAGAAAGTAACATGGATAACTCCATAAATCCTCAAAAGAGAAAGTAACATGTATATAACTCCATGCTTACCGCTGTGTTATATCTGAATAGGCTGCTGTCAGTTGTTGATGCTCCTCTGATATGTGTTCTAATCTACAGAAAAAAAAAAGACACCTGTTACAAGAGGTCCTTCTCTGACGTACATAAATAAATCTTGTAAATATTGACCCCTCACTCTCTCGAGAGCACTGGGCTATTTAAAGCACATAGTCAGTAAATATGTATCGACAAATCTAAATATACATAACATGATCTTGCTTGAATATCTATTTCAACAAGCAAATTCAAAGAATTGTGGTCCCCCACTTTCGGTGTCTTAGTGGTTGGGATGCCATTATTTATGGCATATTGTAAATGTCTTGACTGTGTGTCCTGTCTTGTCTGTGCATTACATAAAAAAGATATAAATTATTGAATTAATAACAGTTATTGCAGAGATTATAGCTTCTCAAAACTACATCAAACTTCAAGATGAAGGTCATGAGGTCAAATATCATAATAAAATCCGAACGGTCTGGTCATAAGTAATGCACATGTGAAAAAAAAATATCAAAAGCCCGAGTATACAATAGAAAAGGTCTTGAAACAGGTAATACACATGTCAATTGTAAATGCTATATCTTCTCCCAATCAAAAGTTATTAGCAATGTTAAAATTTTTGAAAAGTAGGTCAAACTTCAAGGTCAAGCGGTCAGAAATCATTGAATATTTGGAAAGGTCTTTCACAGGTAAAAACATATATAATATGAAAGCCCGATTTTTTCTCATTCAAAAGTTATTACCAATTCAAAGTAATGTTAAATTTTTTGAAAAGTGTCAAACTTCAAGGTCACGGGTCAAAAATTGTAGTATATTTGGAAAGGTCTTGTCACAGGTAATGTACATGTAAAATATGAAAGCCCTATCTCTTCTCATTCAAAAGTTATGACCAAGGTTAAAGTTTTTGTGACAGACAGACCTACAGACAGACAAATGAGATTTAATGTCCCCTCACTTTCGCAAAAGCGGGGGACAATAACCTCAAATTTTCAACATATTTCAGTTAGGAATCAATCAAAGAATTTAAAATGGTTTTTTTTAGCACTGGGATTATTTAAACATTGTATCATGGCTGTGGTGTTTTTCCTTTGAAGTCAAGTGTACAATAACTGGAGATACACTGATGGGCGGAGCCAGCAAAACTGTGCCGTGTAAATAAATTATTGAACACCAAGGCGATTTCAGCATTTTAGATTACATGTATTTTGAATCTGAATTACAGAATTACATGGGTTTTTAACTATACAAAGACAAAATTTCTGCCAATGAAATAAAGGTCTTTCACATAAATTACAGTGCACATGTATCCCAAAATACGAAATGTTTTACGGAACTCTGCAAAAATTCGATCCACCGCAACGAGAAATCAAGTTCTTGACATGAATTCCAAAAATAAATATCTTAAAATATCACACCTATTGTAATAGAACGTTTTAGCAGGATGTACTATCTTCACTGTGCTGTGTTCTTTGCTCAACGAGAATAAAGTTCAGCTACACTGCATCCATAGATGAAGAGTTATTGACCCTGACACAGCGTTTTTGTTCATGCAACAGCTCTCGAATATGTCAAATGATCAACAGGTATTTTTTTTCTTAGATTAACACCTGAATTTCCCTTCTTCAACTTAGAATTTTTCATCCTTGATATCCAAAGGTTTTCTTATGAATTTCATTAACAATCCGTTGGAGAGCTGCAATCCGACGTCCTTTCTCACGAACATACACATAATATGTGCAAATTAAAAAATACTGGCGGGAAGGAGAGAATATTTATGCGGTCACCTTAGAAAAGCTATATTTTTATTGGTGTAATTAAAAATCATGCTTGAAAATGTGTGACATGACAATTATTAACGTTTTGATTGGCCATGATACAAGAAAGTTATTGAATATTTATTATGGTGTATCCTGATTTATTTGGACGAAGGGGCGGAGACTCGTGCTTCGCACTCGTCACCCCCCTTCGTCCAAATAAATCAGGATACACCATAATAAATATACAATAACTATTACTTTAATGACAACATTCTATTTACAATAGCTTCAAACTAGAACTGTCCAAAATGGACAAATACCCCCCACTGGGTTTTTCAGAGAAGGTACCAAATCACTAATGTTTTCTAGATGTGAGAGGTGTTCACAATTTGCTTAAACATTTAGAGTGAAAATTTAATTACTCATTATATTTTTTTTAATGAATGAAACTAAGGTGCAGCCTAATAAAACATCAATACTAATAATTAGTGTTTTTTTATTTTTGAAAAAATAGTTTGCAACTATCTGTCATCTTCGTGAGACATGACACTCTGCAAATTGATTGTTGAAAAAAAAATATCATAATAAATTATACAAAATAAATTGATCTTATACCTTATATCAAACTCATTTTAAAAATAAAAGGCTGGTTCCAGTAACTATGTATTTTGACAGACATAAATTACAATTAAGAGACTTAGACAACAGAGATCTTTATTTCTTTCTGCCTAATTACCAGGAGATATAGATAAAACCTGCTTGATCAGAGATGCCCTTACAGCTTCCCACACTTAATTCATTAATTAATCTTTAACTGGATGCATGTCCACTCATTACTCCCAAGGGACAAATGAATTTACACTATCTGCTGTGTAATGTAAAAACTGTTTTTAATACTTTGTGATTTTTTTTTTTAGTTCTAATGAGTAGTTTTGAGCTGTAGTTCACATTTTTGTACAGATGTTCTAGATTCTATGTCTCAAACCTTAGACATGAACCCAAAATGACTAAGTCAATAAAAATGAAAAAAAAACAAGAGGCCCATGGGCCACATCGCTTACTGAGCAACTTTGACCATGCTGTTCTTTACCAGATTTCCCCCCCCCCCCTTGTAATACCTATTGTGGCCCCACCCTACCCCGGGGGGTCCTGTCTGAACAATTTAGAATCTACACTACCCAAGGATGCTTCCACATAAGTTTCAGTTTTTCTGGCCCAGTGGTTCTTGAGAAGAAAATTTTTAAAGATTTTTCCTATATAAATCAATGTAAAACTTGGATTCCCTATTGTGGCCCTGCCCTACCCCCGGGGGACATGATTTTAACAATTTAGAATCTACACTACCCAAGGATGCTTCCACATAAGTTTCAGCTTTTCTGGCCCAGTGGTTCTTGAGAAGAGGATTTTTAAAGATTTTTCCTATATATTTCAATGTAAAACTTGGATTCCCTATTGTGGCCCCTCCCTACCCCCGGGGGTCATGATTTTAACAATTTAGAATCTACACTATCCCAGGATGCTTCAATGTAAGTTTCAGCTTTTCTGGCCCAGTGGTTCTTGAGAAGATTTTTAAAGATTTTTCCTATATATTTCAATGTAAAACTTGGATTCCCTATTGTGGCCCCGCCCTACCCCCGGGGGTCATGATTTTAACAATTTAGAATCTACACTACCCCAGGATGCTTCCACATAAGTTTCAGTTTTTCTGGCCCGGTGGTTCTTGAGAAGAAGATTTTTGAATGACCCCACCCTATTTTTGTCTTTTCTTGATTATCTCCCCTTGTAAGGGGACTTGGCCCTTTATTTTAATAATTTAAACTCCCCTTCATCCAGGGATACTTTGTACCAAGTTTGGTTAAAATTGGCCCAGTGGTTCTTGAGAAGAAGTTGAAAATGTGAAAAGTTTACAGATGGACGGACAGACGGACGGACAACAGGTGATCAGAAAAGCTCACTTGAGCTTTCAGCTCAGGTGAGCTAAAAAACACCTGGAAAATGTGGAAAAATTACCAAATAATGTTGAAAATACTAGGTGCACATCTTCATATGGTAAGTAATAAGTGTACAAATTTTCATACAAATCTATGCAATAGTCTCTGGGAACAGATCTGGACAAAACCACATAATAAAATTGAACAAAAAAAAAACACCTGTAAAATGCAAAAAAATTACCCAATTATGATGAAAGTACCAGGTGCACACCTTCATATGGCGAATAATAAGTGTACAAATTTTCAGACAAATCCTTCCAATAGTTTCCAAGAAATGGTCCAGACAAAGTCTCGTCTACAGACAGACAGACATGCTGATTCCAATATACCCCTCTAAACTTCGTTTGCAGGGGGTATAAATACATTACGTATAAAAAGTTACATCCCCAAAACTCCTTTATAAAATTCATGCATGTTTTTGCTTGTTTTTGCTTCTTGAAAGTTGAGTTGAATATAGTTTTATAGACTAAAAGAAGTAGAAAAAGTTGAATTTACAAAAATAAAAACAAACATTCACAAGAATCTCTTTAAAATTTTCTTTCTGAGTACATTGTATGGGTATTTGATATTCTCTGAATTAAAACCAATATCCAGTACTTGTCTTACTTTTGATATTCCTGAGACAGGTGCTCTAACTCCAAACTGAGTTTTTCTTTCTGTAGCATGATCTCATTCAGTCGTTCTCTGTGTTCCTCCGACTTTAACTCAGATTCCTTCAATAACTTTCCCATTTTATGAGCCTAAAACATACATTTTAAAAGATAGCTTTTTCAAAACAGTATTTCATAATACATTTTTGATAAGCTTTGGTATTTTTGAAAGCATTAAATACAGCAATTATAATAAATTGATAATATAGTGACCAAATGTATCTTCAAACTGAGTCTAACGTTTTCAGATATACATACTGCTGTATCTAGCATACCCCTAAACAGGTCTGTATTTAACAATTTTAAGTCAATTTGATTTAGGGGTTTCAAAATCTTATCCTATACAAACACAATCATCTAAATAGTAAATGTAATTAAAATAACTCTTATAAAGTTTTTTTTATTCTAACCCCTGCTTCATTCTGAGCTCGTCGTGATCTGTGCTGGGCGATCAGTCTATCTGCCTGAGATAGAGCCAGAGTTTTAGCATCAAGTAGATCCTGGAGGTGATTCTCCCTGGTCTTCAAAGAAAAGCATCCAGGTAACAAGAGGGAAACAATCGGGATTACTACACTTTATACATAAACATGTTTCATCTTTGGTTATGTAAGTTCAAAAAAAAATAAATTCAATTTAATTTTATTTAAAATTAACATTGTAATTTTACTCTCTGAAAATATACTGTAAAGAAATAGTTAATAAATGCTTGTGATTAATCTTTATGAAATATAGGTGTTTTACAGAGGATTATATTCCATGTATGTGTATCTCATGATAGTAAATTTGATATATATTAGGAATGACTCTAATTCTTGGCCAAATTATTCGAGTATAACCTGGTTTGGGTCAGTTTACGCTTTATAATCCGCGAAGCGGATTATAAAACAGCGTAAACTGACCCAAACCAGGTTATACTCGAATAATTTGGCCAAGAATTAGAGTCATTCCTTATAATTTAATTTTAAAATCATTAAATAACTATGGGTGTAAAATTTCGTTACTTTTTATTAGTTCAAATTTGCCGCTCAATAATACAACCATAGTAACGGAAGTAACGGAAGTGATGGGAATCGAGGGGAGGTAAAAACTGATACATAGGCATAGCAGCCATGTTGTTTGGTTACATGTGGTAAGATCGAATTATTGTTTGAATTTAAAGGTACATTTATTAAATCTGGAATTTTCCATGAATCCCGAGGACTGGAAATGAGAGGATTGTATGGATACAGATGATTCAGCTGGTTGTCAGGGGGGTGTGTCCCCATACCAAACCAGGTTATACAGAAATAATTTGTGTTCCTTTTTGGATATTAACCAATCAGAGGCTAGAATACAAACAAAATTAAATTATATATATATATATATATATATATATATATATATATATATATATATATATATATATATATATATATATATATATATATATATATATACACATACAGTAAAACTTGTCTAATCTGGATGTTGCGTATTCCGAAATCTTGTCTCATACGGTGTTTATTAATTCTCAGTCTCTTTCAGTAAATTCGGTTGATTTAAATGTTGTCTAATTTGGCAAATTTCTATGGAACCAGTGGAGTACATTTAAGACAAGTTTCAGTGTATCTTTCATTTGAACATTTCATGATTTGAGCTATTAACTTGTAAGCTTCATATCAGAAACTAAGAACTTCATAAACTATAAATATAAATCTATGAAAGTAATCACCTGATAGCCTTGAATTTTGTGTTCATAGATGTCTATGATTTCAGATCTGTTGATGTCCTTTATCTACGATATGAAATGGAAAATACTGCATTATTTTTAATTACCTGAACTCTGCTGATAAATTTTAATTTGATAAACAAAGCATGTCATTAGCATTGATTCAGGAAAAACAGCAAATCTAGTATAGCTTCTAAAAAGTGATTATGAATGGAAATGAAAATTTAACTTAAATAACAAACAAAAATGATGATTGTTGTTCTATGACAGGAATAAATAACTGTAGGAAACTGGATTTAAATATTTCTGGCTACATGTGATAGATGGAAGAATGTTAATAAACATACACACATATACTGTCCTTAATTTAAAATACATGTATAATACAGTCAAACCTCGTTATCTCGAACTTCACGGGACCAAGAAAATACTTCGAGATATCCAAGAATTCAAATATCCAGGGTAAAATACTTAAGAAATAAGCACTTGGGACTTCAAGATCACTTTGACATATCCATAGTATTCAAAATATCCATGTTCGAGATACCAAAATTCAACTGTACTTAAATACCCAACAAAGGGTAATGAAAATGAATGACACATACATGTATAAACATACAATTGATACTGCAGTTAGGCGAAAAAAAATTAATCAATATTTTCTCAGGCACCACCGCATCAGGTCAAAAACGGCCGCAATGATCAATTTTATTGACATATTGAAAAGGGAAATAACTCAATTTTCTATAATTTTTCCAAGTAGAAAAAGAAAATTGAGTTATTTCCCTTTTCATAATAATAATAGATAGACGTTTTTATTAGATAAACAATATTCTTCTAGTCTATACAGTCCTTTATTAATTAACTTTTAAAGAAATTTTTAGAATAACATAATTCAAAGTTGAGTACATTATAATTAGTATATTAAGAGAACCAAAAAGTGAGAATCAGTTAATATCATCATTTTGTTGAATGACTGACATGAAAAAAAGATACCTGCTTTAAAAAAAAAAAAAAAAAAAAAAAAAAAAAAAAAAAACTGCCTGCCGCATTGAATTTTGAAATTTTTGACCTGAGAAACTATTGATTATTTTTTTATGGCTTTAGTAGGTCACAGACAGCCAGCAGCACATATTTATTCCAAGCACACTTTCAACCTTTGATTGAAGTCATGCAGAGCTTTGAAAACCCCAGTCAGTTAAATGATTACCATGGTTACACAGATTATATATATACCAAGTATATAATGCACGAAGTAAGGTGTTAACATAAACAGGTCTGAACCATATGCACAGTTCATGTAAATGTAACCAAAGATTACAAAGCTCACCTCAAGCAATGTAATCTATATGTTTTATATGTGAGGAAAAGTTCCATTATATCAAGGAATGCTCAATATTAACTAAGCCAGTGTCATCAAAAGTATACTAATTACACCTCTGGAAAAAGTAGCATCAAACTGCTATGATGTTATGCATCCGCAGATTCATCATTCACACAAGTTTGGTCCAGGTAGGACTTTCCACTCCTCTAGAAAATTTAGCTCAGAGACAGCATTCTTAATACAAGCTTGGACAGGAATTATAGATACTTGGTAATGAATCTTCCCAAAAGCTTGAGCCTGGTCACTATTGGAAAATGTACAGTACATCAGATGCAGCTTCTGAAGAAAAATGCAAGCTGGGTTTCAAAAAGTAGTTTAATATACTTTGGAAAGGGACCTGCTCCATGCAGTACATTTAAAATGGGTACCAATGCCAACACCAAGGATTTAGAATAGAGTTAATATAATAATTTTGCTGAGGTGAGCTTAAAATGAAATTTCGGAAAGTTATTACTATTTTTTGAATAAGCATTCCCATGGAGTACAAATAACATAAATGAAAATAATGGAATTACAAGTAAAATATATCTACAGATGTAATAAATCAAATAGTTTTGTAAAATTTACAAGTATTCTGATGTTGGAATCACTCACCAACTGCTATAAAAGCCATAAGCCTTATTTGTACCATAAATTAACATGCAACTACATGAGCATAACCACCATTGGACATCGAATAGGTACAATTTGTCCCCAAATTTGTTTTTTTTAAAAAAAAACATGCAAATTAAAACTTCCAAACTGTTACTATTTGATTTACTGCTACAAGAACATAAATGTATAATATGGAATAGAAAGAAAACATTTTATTACTGCTTTTGTAAACTCTTCCCATCCATTCTGCAAACAAAGTAAATTCTTGTTGAAATTGAAAGTGTAAAAGGTGTCATTGATCAATGTTTAGTATACATATGCACCTTTTATAGATTCATACTCTAAATATAATATTGTTACATGAATCTAGATATGTATCGCTTTAGAAGAAAAAATTTATCCAGGTTTCCTGCAACAGATTTGTAAAGAAAACAAACTTTCCATCAAATTGGCTACACAAGTATTACAGGAAAAACAACTCTGACACTTATATATAATAAACATGTGTATTCTTGTAATTTTAGTCCGTAAATTTCTCATTTTTTCTTACACTGCATTTTAGCTTTCAAAAATACCGTAAATCATTTTTTTATTCACAAGCACTTCATTTTCAGCAATAACCACAATACGTGAAAATTTTGTCCAGCTTATAAATACTAAATATACTGTACCTATCTTATTAAAAAAAAAAAAAAAAAAAAAGATGTCATGAAAATTTAGTGATCTACAGTATCATTTATCACTTTCACTATCCACTTTTATGCCCATAAAATTTGACACATGTACCTCTAATCCAGTCTGCATTTTGTCAATAATCGCCTGGACAGAGGCCTCATGTTCACCATTGAAGGATCTGGAGAAATCCCCTGCGCTATTATATGAGAGAGAGGGGGACCGTGTACTCTTCATCTTTGATCCTTGAGTCAGAGATGCAGCATTTATATTTTCTGTGACTTCATTCTTCCTGGCAATACAACTTGCCATAGAATCTCCAATTCTATAAATACATGTAAAATATAAATATCAAACATCTAATTTATTGATCATAACATAACCTTTTGGAAACTGAAATTGAAGTTCCTTATATTTTTTCCCATGTTCAACATTTCCAAATCAATCTACACCAAAACACTTTATTGTCTTTCCATAAAAATTTAGGTTCAAAGATCTATAAGTATATGTATACAAGTGTAATGGGAAAGAAGAAAATGTATGGCTGGAACAGGAAGTGAACCCAGGACAATTCATCACTAGTCAGGTGCTGTACCAGCTGAGCTATCCAGGCCAATATCCATGGCCCAAATCATTACATTTCTCTCTTCTTAAATTGTTTTTGCCCACAAACACAACCCAAGTTCTTATTTGCCCCTAGCAGGACTTTCACTTGCAAGTCCAAGGGTGGTCACTGGTCACAGCACCAAATAATGTAACCGAAAAGAAGAAAATATATGGCTGGACGGAGAATCGAACCTGGAACCTGCATCACTAGTCAAATGCTCTACCAACTGAGATAACCAGGCCAATATCCACTGGCTTATATCATTACACAAGGTAAACTCCAAAGACATTAAAGCAGATCCATTCCTAAAAGAGAATAAGCTAGCTCTGGTTGTAAATTGTGACACACCATTTGATTGAAGATTTACAACATATAAACTGTGTTAACTTATTTCCTACATGTACATGTATGTAACTTTAACATGAGTTATGCAGAAATTAAATAATATGCATCCAGTCAATCTTAACATCTATAGATGCGAAATACATGTATGTAAGAGGAGATAATCATGTAACAACCATACTCAACAGGATCGTTTATTTGAAAACTACATGATGCCAGATGTCAGACCAATTAAAGAAGATCATCCATTCACAAAAGAGAATAATCTAACTCTGGTTGTAACTTGCAACACACCATTTGATTGGATAGAAAATTTACTTTATATAAACATGTAAACTGTGTTAACTTGCACAAGCTTAACAGATTACAAGAAATGGCTTGCATGAAACCCTATATGTTTTAAATAGGAAATAAATTATCCAGGTTCAATAAAGGGTGTACAAGGATTAACCCAGAGTTGTATACCATACACCCTGGGGCCGAATGGAATACAACCCAGGGTGAATCTCCGTACACTCTTTATTGAACCTGGATAATTAATATTGTCTATGTCACGATGACTTGTGTCAAAAAATGTATCAATCTGTCTAAATTTGAATTTTGTACAATTTGAAAGTATTATTTAAGGGTATTACATGTAGTTGTCTTTTTTAACACTAAATTAATGAAAATTAAATTATAAGAAATGGATTTAATACATGTAGCTACATGTGGTGTGGAATAGATTTTTTAAACATCAGCTGAACAAAACTGAAGGATAGATGAACACATAAAATACATGTACATCCATAGATCAAATTATATGTCACACTATGGAAAAAAAAGGAATGTCTGCTTGCACTCCCTGATAGGGATATCATACAAATCATGTAAAACAAGCTAATATACATGTATTTATGTACATGTATTTAATATTTAGCTTTTGTCATGTTTGTTATATGCTTTTTATATCCTAAATCTGTGCATTCTTATGATTAATGCTTTTTGTTTTAAATTAGAGTCAACCTGAAAAGCAGCATACATGCACATGCATGTTCCATCTCTTCATATACTGTGGAATCATTTAAATTCATGGAGGTCAATTTTGCAAAATTTTACTTTTTCAAAGGGAAATAATTTTGTGGGTTTCTCATTTATATGGAGGTTCAATGAATCAATATGTTAACAAAATAAATGTTCATGGGGATGTAAATTCGTGGGTAAGGGTGATCACAAACATTGATCCCCCTAGCTGCAATAATGTAGCCCTCTCCGATTTTTTTTAATCTGATATTTTCAGGAGAGGGCTACAATTCCACTGCATCTCCGTAATGGTGCAAATATATTTTTTAGATACGGGCGACTGCAGGCAAAATAAATTGTTTTTGCACTCAACTTACTTCCAATAAGACGGAATTTTTATTCACTATCAACATCATAGCCCTTTATACGCGAAAATCAAGTAAAATAATTCTGCGTGTTTACCAGTCGTTCTCTTCAGCAGCCATGACAGTTCTCGCGTGATGTACTGAGACTTACGCTTGAAATTTAGAATCGCTTGATAAAGTAAATGTCGGTGTTGATAAATGTTTGTGTTGTATAATATCACTAAACATCGATAAATAAAAGCATTCCATGGGGTATTTTTTCATAAACAGTGATACTTATGCTTAAAATAAGGGAAATATAAAACGATCCACTCCCCTAGATCCCGTATTCTCATTGGTTGTCCCAAAATAAAATCGATCAAGGTCAGTAAACATGGCGGATAAATTTAAGTTGGGATGTTGACATACACGAAAAATAACCGATATACGGATTGTTCTGTATATTTTTGGATCTATTCATGTCTTGAATAACTACATTTTATGAGTTCAGGTAAGATATGTCAATAAAATACCCACTTACTGATAATTTGAGCCGAAATCATTGCGGTAGTGAATCACTCCCGCACTTGCACCATTATGGAGATCCTAAGGAGTTGTAGCCCTCTCCCAAAAAAAAAAAAAAAAATCGGAGAGGGCTACATTATTGCAGCTATGATCCCCCCAAAACAATGATGATTCCACAGTAACCAAGATTTGATGAAATCCTTACAAAACGGTAGGAAAAGCGTCCAGTGTAGTGCCTATAGTGAAGAGCTGTAATGCTGTCTGTAGTACAGTACGATCAGGGCTAGTCATTCCAGCTGACAGGAAGGGAACCAGCTTACTGTCCTACAAAATGAAAACTTACATTCAATATCAAGCCTTGTTTTTCATCATTTTTTTTTTGGTTAAGTCTGTTATTTATAGATATTAAAAAAAAGTTAAAGTACAAGTGAAATAGGAAGATAGTTATAAACAACAGGCCCAAGGGCCACAAAGGTCACCTGAGTTGTTTATTATCAAAGATGAATGATCAAAGGGGAATAACTTCTCTCAAGGTTGAGTAAAAATCAATGAAGCCCTGTCCAAGCTCATGAACCCTGACCCACTGGTTATGAATTTTGCATATCTAATAAAAACGTTGGTCATTACTACTATGTACTTGGATTGCCTGCTAAATGCCTACAGAACAAAGAAGACTTTCAAAAACTCAATGCATTTTTCACTATATAATCAGTAGAGCTGAGCCCAAAAACCAAAACCACTGATCTGGGACCATAATTTTCACAATTAAGGTAGAGGCAATCTTTGCTCATTATAACCATGCTTTTACTTTGTCTGTTAAATACCCAGGAATAGAGAATATTTTCAATGAATTAATACTTTTCACTATATGATCAATGTGGACCCATCTGAACACCAGAACCCTGAACCTTAGGCCATGAATTTCACAATTTAGCTAGAGACATTCTTGCTCATCATAACCATGCACATAGTGTGTCTGGTTAATACCCAGGAACAGAGAATATTTTTTAAAAATTTATGTTTTTTCAATACATGCTCAATATATCCTAGTCCTAACACCAGGAGCCATGACCCTGGGGCCATGAATTTCAGTTTTGGAGGGGAGCACCCTTGCTAATAAAAATCAAGCACTTAGTTTGTCTGCTACATCTACAGGAGGAGAGAAGAAGATTTTTAAAATATATACACATTTTTGACTATATGATCAATAGAGCCCCATCGATCGCCAGGGAGTAGAGAAGAAGATGTTTGAAGGTTGCAATTTTGACGGTTTTTGACCCACCTCTCAGAGAGGCTATGAAATTCAAATTTTTTGTTCCCCTTTGCCAAAAGATGCTAGAAACCAAAACTGGTTTAAATTGGTTCCACAGTTCCAGAAAAGAAGCTGAAAATGTTCAGTTTACGACTGATGCACAGAGATGAACAAAAACAGATAGCAATAGGTTACCTGAGTGACTCAGGTGACCTAAAAAAGGCATGTTTGACTCCAAACCTATAGATCTCTACCTGTAATAATGAACAGAACAAGCCATCCAAATTTGGCATATACTTCCGTAGTTTGGACATCAGCTCCAGGCAAAATATCACAATATGTACCCCGTCTTCACTGAGATATACAAGAGTAGAAAAAAAATGTTATAATAAAAAATGAAGTGAAACATTTGCTTGGTATTTAAAATAAAAACAAAATAATCTTAAAGGAAATGCTGTGGTATAATACTGACTTTTGTATCACAGTTGAAATTATGAATTCATTATGCTTTTAACAGCATGAACAAAACACAGAATGAAAGTAAACAAAACATCAAAAATACATGTAGTAATACTGCAGTTGGTTTTTTTTAATGTTTTGTTTCTTATCAGACTTAGTATGTACTGGCATTGTATAAACAGAACCTCTTTAATTTTCTTTCACTGCATAATCAATTATGAAGTACTGTATACACATTCAAATAAAAACAAATATAATTTTACATGAGGATCTCGTTCATACACTGACCTCCAATCTTCACACCCCACGGCCACATTACTGATATGACGTGTGACTCGGTTATTGGTCAGCTGGAAGTTCAGTAACTCTGTGTAAACAGAGGGACTAAACATGGCCACCATCTTCTTCCTGATGTCATCTTCTCCAGATAACACTGAAACATTCAGAGAAGATATCTGTACATTCACCTGAATGTCCATGCAAGAACAATACAAATTCATTGCTACACAAACACGCACTTTCAGAAAATAGATATCGTTTCAAGGACATAAAGTAACATGTACCGGTAGATGTAAGTAAATATATCTGACATAAACTGAAAATTTAATGTTCATGATGTTCAGTCATATTTCTTTGAAATGCAAAATACTGCTACCAAAAAGCGTATTAAATAGGTCTCCATTATCACGGTTTGGCTGGAGTACCTGATAAGACCTCTGAGGACTTTGTTATCATGAGGATGTGAGAAACAAAATGTTCTTCTACAGCAAAAGATGTCTCTATACTGTCTCTATACTGTCTCTATACTGTCAATTTCTATTTTTATGAATTCTCTGGTTCCTGGTTGAAGCTGTAGTGACACAGCACCTGTATGTTTTCTGATTTCTGTTGCTTCTACCTATTACATGTTCATAACTACAGTACATACAGTCAAACCTCAATATCTTGAACTCAATGGGAGTAAGGAAAAACTTTGAGATATCCAAGGGTTCTAAATATTGAGGGTAAAATACAAAGAGAAAAAAATGATTTGGATTTCTCATCTTTGACATATCCACAGTATTCAAGATATCAGTGTTCAAGATACCGAAGCTCAACAGTATACTTATTGTACCAGATAGAAGCTGTAGCGACTTGACTTTCTTTCTGCACTGTTTCTTTGGCATACACATTTCACTGTCTATATCAACTTCTGAATTCAGTGCGGATAATAACACTGGTAAAACAAGGTCTGCATGAACAGAGTACTTCAGTCTGGTGTTGGAATAAATCAGTTCCTACAAACAATACACATAAATATAAATTCACAAAAATACCAAAAAGTCTTGTCTTCCATTTTTAAAACTGCAAACAGAGTAACATAAACATTGCCTGAGGTTTGAAATTTTCTTTATCAGCAAATGTGAAAGGGCCATGAAAGAAAAAATTCTCAAAGAAATACTACAATTCTGAAATATTTACAAAAGATAAGCATTTACCTTTCTTGTTAAAAAAAACATAAAGACTTTATAGATTAAAAACACATGTATCAAGTATCAACATGCATGAAATGCAGGAATAAATACAAGGTACAATAAACAAGCTGTATGAATATCACTTTTCTTTGTCATATATATACAGTACCTCATAAATTTCCGTGAGGAAATCCAATGCATACATGGGTGCCTCATCATGGGTGTCCGGGGATTGGTTTGCCCAGTGAACTATGGCCAGTAATGGTTCCTTGACCTGATGAACTGGACCAATCAACATGTCTGAGAATTGAGGCCTAACCCCGAAATCTAGTGTGGACAACACACTTCTACATATTAAACATCTTAGTCCCTCTACAGAACAGAAACACAGCAGCAACTCAAACACCTAAAAGGAAGAAAGTCAATTTATATACATGATGTGTTCATGCAGGTACACCGTGTATCAGGACCAGTCACTGGCATTTTTGACAGATTGAGCAAAGTCCAATTTATGGACAAATATTTTCTCTCTGAATTTGACCATGGGTCTTCACTTTGTTTTGTAAAATATACTTAGTAGATTAAGTCCTGTGACCACTAACCTGAAGGCTTACTATCAGGATTATAAGAAACATAAATCTATGCATCAACACAATTTATGGGTCAATCAAATCTAAATTTTCTATTAAAATAGGGTCAAAATGAACTTCAATATCAAATACAAGTATTTTTAAAAAAGAAAAACCAAACAACTTCACCATAACTACTGTTTCTGGAGTGCTTGCAGGAATCAATTTCAGTATTCCATCTATATAAACTGGAAGACGACTGAATCTAAAAAATGGACAAAACAAAATTTCAGTGATCATCCTTTGTTTGGAAATTTATCAATTACTGTACAGCAGGAAATTAACTCGCGGAGTTAATATTCGCGGAAATAAAACTTCTGTGAATTCAACATACAGTGAATAATTCTTCAAAAATTGATAAGGATAAGTTGAAATATTGCCGATATTTGTGATTAGATTCGTTAACTCTATTTGTGTTTCCTTGCAAGCATAAAAGCAGTAATTAATATAGCAGAGATATAGGCTGTCTTCCTAATTATGCGGGTGAACGGATCAATTACTAACACATAGTTGTTGATTTTTTTTAAAGCTTAATTGAAAAAAACATCTATAACTGCCATCCAGTAGAGCTGCAATGTAATTATCTCTAAAACATGTATTGTTAGATTTCACCCATGTGTATCACTCAGTCTTATTATCTTTAATCAAGGCACTTACGTAGTAAAGACAACACTGTTACACATTAATTCAATTTTATTAGCAGTTCAACATTTCGATTATCGATACTGATTATTCAAAGGGATTTAAACATACTGCAGTAAATACTACTCTGTACGCTACTCAAAACATACTTATGAACGAACACCTGCCAAAGGGCTTCTTTTTTTGTACATGAATGTTTTGGATACGACTTGAAATCACTTGAATAAATCACTCGAGTATAGACTCATATATATTTCAAAAAAATTTAACAAAAATACAACAGAAAGAAAGAAAAAAAATTATCTGAATGCTTAATATTGTAAATCGTACAACATTTTGTTTTCTAATCGGGATCAGTATGGTGTTTCGTTCTCGGGTTCAGAATCGACATAATACGTAAGGAAAATATTTGCAGTGCTGAAAGAAATTTTTGTACATTAATTTTTCCTTTCCGCGAATTCAAACGACCGCGATTTGCTGCAAGTTGAACAAATCGCAATCTTTTCCGACCGCAATTTTAACCTGCTGTACAGTACTGTAACTATGCAATCTCCTTTGTTTTTCTCTAAAACTGTTTTTCTGTATCGGCTTTTAATGATTGAACATAAAACAAAGTGGATATCTATCCTTACAACTCAAGAGATTAGCATGAATTCCATAATCTCAGGTTACATCTACCATTTTATAAATACTTTATAGTTTAATCCTAAATTCTATAATATGCTGTATAGAGCCTTACTTGGACAATTCACCCTGTATTTGTCCGTCCTTGAGCATTTCTTTAAACAGATCCACACCATATCTCCGTGACATCCAAGTCTCTCTCTTCAAGATGATGTTAAAGATGGACTTGAACACTGATTTCAGGTTGGATGGGTTAAAAATCTGTACAACATTTTTTTAAATATATTCATCAGGATTGCTGTGAAAATTTTTAATCCTGAGTTAAATTTACCTTTTTTTCCACAATATCAATAAAAATCATATTTTATTTTTTGATGCACATCTCAAGGAACATAAACAAGGCTCAGAAAATTAGGTTAAATCCTTTTGCTCATCCGTCTCCTTAATCAGTCAGGGGTGAGACTGAAAATCATCATTTTTAAAAATGATGATTTCTAGTCATAAACTTGAGTTTTAATAATGACTAAAATTCATCATTTTGTAGAATAATGATGAAAAACAGCCATAACTATTTGGAGTTTATTTTAAAATATAGAGTTATTTCTAAAAATAAATATGACTGTATTTCATCATTTTTTATCAAATTGTTAGGTCTGGGCGCACTTAATTATCTCGTTAGTTTTACGGGGCGCACTAATTTATTTTGGTTTCAGTTGTTTGTCAAGATGTTTCTCTACACATGGGTCCATGGCAGGATAGTGTATTGTATCTTATAACTGTAGTAAATGGGTTGGAATAATTCACTTGGGAATGGAAATATGATAAAAACAAGTCATATTTACAAAAATAACCAGAAGTCTCTGATGAGACTGTAGCTCTACTGGTCTGTACATATAACAAAGGAAAAGTAGCACTTGGATTTGAAACTTTGCAACATGCAACAATAAAAAGAATTATGTATCTTAATTTAATCTACTTCTATGCCAAGTTATATTGAAATCAGAAAACTGTTGGAGGAGTAGCGTTTTAAAGGGATTTCACAAAAATTTCTATTTTTAGTAACCATGGCAACACCCTTCATCAAAATCAAAAACCATGCACTAAATTATGTATCTTAGTGTAGTCTACTTGTGTGCCAGGTAATATTGAAATCAGACCAAAACTGTAGGAAGAGTAGCGTTTTAAAGGAATTTCACAGAAATTTCTATTTTTAGTAACCATGGCAACACCGTTCATCAAAATCAAAAACCGATGCACTAAATTATGTATCTTAGTGTAGTCTACTTGTGTGCCAAGTTATATTGAAATCAGACTAAAACTGTAGGAGGAGTAGCATTTTAAAGAATTCACAGAAATTTCTATTTTTAGTAACCATGGCAACACCGTTCATCGAAATCAAAAACCGATGCACTAAATTATGTATCTTAGTGTAGTCTACTTGTATGCCAAGTTATATTGAAATCAGACCAAAACTGTAGGAGGAGTAGCATTTTGAAAAATTGTTTACAGACAGACGAACAGACAGACAGACGGACAGACAGACGGACAGACAGACGGACGGACGACAGACACCTTACTATCGCATAAGCTCTTCTGGTCTCTGACCAGTAGAGCTAATAAAAACACGTACATTATGTAGTTAGAAGAAATGACAATTATCAATCATTTTTAAATATGACAGATTTCAGTCTCACCCCTGACTGTTAATATTCAACATATACATTATAAATTCTACGTTTTATTAATTGATACCCTACCATACAGGAACATACATGTAGACAAACTTACCCTGTCATATTCCTGGTCATGAAGCCAAACACTAGTGACCACAGAGAAAGAATAAATGACAAAATCTAGGCTACTCTCAGATCCTAACATATGATTCAACAAGGTCCTCTTCAACTGTTTGGAGTGTTCCTGAAATCCAGAAATAGTTACAATGTAAATATGTACCAGCATACACTGCATGTATTAATACTGTATACAGGTTTATTTTCATCCCGTGTTATTTTCGCCCTTTCAGCCTTGCAAAGAATTTTGCCCCATTTTAAATTCGCCCAGTCACAATTTTGTTTGAGAAATTATACTGTGTTTTTTTAATTCGCCCCATTTTGAATTCGCCCACCTGTGAGAAGGGCGAAAGGAGCAAAAATAAAACGGGGGAGAAATCCCTGTATGCAGTTAATAAATGGTCAAGTCACTGCGAAATTTTAACATTATTACAGTGTTGAACATTAAGACATGACTGAATCTAGTAAAAGATGGGGGCATTGTTGGATTTAGTTTCACGGAAGCCCAACTGATTGTTTTGATTTTG
This sequence comes from Saccostrea echinata, assembly GCF_033153115.1. Taxonomy (NCBI): domain Eukaryota; kingdom Metazoa; phylum Mollusca; class Bivalvia; order Ostreida; family Ostreidae; genus Saccostrea; species Saccostrea echinata. The sequence continues at coordinate 14,509,767 of NW_026889761.1, forward strand.
CTTATTGGATGGTGAATTTTATTATTGAAAGTACTATTTAACATGTACCATGTGTATGAATTCAATTGTATTTTCAATTTTTAAAGAATTAGGAGCTAAATTATTTGTCATTTCTCCCTTTTAATAAAACTATTTTTGCAAACTTTAGATATCTGATGTAAACGTTACAATGTACAGTAACTGACGGTGGACAAATTTCATGACCAACACAGAGACCTGAGTGTACCTGTCCATTATGTCACCTAATGTAGCCAATGTTTATGTAAATGTAAATGCCCCAAATGTCTGTTTTCCAATATATTTTACAGCCTTTTTGAAGGTATTGGAATTTTCCATTAAGAATGTTGAGAAAAGTCCTCAACATTACAATAGCTGAGAGACAGTACAAAAAAAAGATTGATTCCATCGATTTAAAAAGAAAATCGTAATCATGCAAGGTTTTCTTTGGGTATTAAAATCAAGGGCTTGGGCCTCTCCATTTGGGAAAAATGGCAACATTAGGTTGAAATTAGGAAAATATCATATTAACATTTTTCTAAATAAATTCAAATAAGTGTGGGTTTTTTTTCCATTTGCAAGGTATTTACTGACTTATTTTACATTCAGTCAATCAGTTTTTGGAGCATGCTTTTTAGATTTTTTTTTAACACCACCCCTGAAATACATGTTACTGAGTTCGGACATTTTTTTTTACCATATTTGCTTGTTTCGCTTGTCTTTTGGGAATTTTCTTTTATGAAATTGGGAAAAACACAAATTTTTTACCATTGGGAATGGGGCAGAATACAGGTCCCCTACCACCCCTTAGGCCTAAAAAAATCTGTAATGATAATCCTGTTGACCTTGAAGCCAAATAGTTCTATCTGAACAAAATTGGAATACACATATAAAATCCTTGGAATTTAAACCTTTACTGTAAAATGTGTGATGACAGTTTCTAACACACATGCACATAACATAGGTCATAATAATGTTACATTTAAGGGCCCTCTCTCCACCCCCTGACTTGTGACATATGTTGAGAAATCATATCTCTTCTTCCTGTTTTGAACATATAGTTTCTGCAATGAAGATTTGGGACTACCTATAGGAGATATTGAAACAAAGTCTTACAAACACTTTAGCAATTAAGCAGGGTTCTCCATGAGCTGTTTTACTGTGTCGGCCCCTACACAGTAAAATTTTCCCCAATTTGATTCCATAAACAACTAGTAATATTATCCAATCGTCTTTCACCGTTTAAACTTTAGTCATTCAGTGCGGATTTCATTCAATATGGTTGAACTCGGAGGCTAATCGAAGGTGAAAATGGAGCTGATCTCTCGAGACGGACGATGAACAGTCCCTCAAATATTGTGAGGATGACCAAAAGCAGTTATATTTTTAAACGTTGCTCTAAAATAGAGTGCAACAGATGACAAGTACGGAAAAAAAAGGTAATGCATGAAAATTGCATGGAAAAAATGGTGTAGGGTTAACGACGGCGACCTAATTCTCGGAAGTTCGAATATTTTTTTCTAAGTTTTAGTAAAGTAAGTTAAATGACCAATTTATGACAATAAATAACAACATTCTGCCTTTCGACTGGCAAAACTTTTTCATGGGTTTTTTGAATATAAATCGAAGTTTTTAGAGTTTGAAGCGAGGCACCGAGGAATTAATGGCAGTTCATTAGGTCCCTTCTCCCCTATCATACTATTATACCCGATTTTGCCAAGACTGTCTCAAGTCCCTGTGATACTGAACACTGATATTTTACCATGTTTTTGAGATGGGACTGTACAGCAAAGTTGTCTTTACACAGATTGACTAACAGTCCCAGACAGACCTCTGTACAATCCTCAGCAGGGTCAGTTCTGAAAGTAAAAGACATTTCCTGAGTTCAAAATCACCCATAAAGCAGCAGTTTTCTGTAAAATATTTACACTGAGACACAAAATCAAGCATGATTTTCAAAGTGTGTGCTAAATCGATACAGTACACATATTTGAAAGATTCTTGTGGATAAATGTTATTATAATATTGCGAATTATAATACCCTTTGAAAAAATTTTCCCTGTAATTATGCATTATATCTATAATGTTTCATTCTAAGATCAATGATATTTTCTGAAAACACAGTTAAACTTCGTTTTCTCAAACTCAATGGAGCCAGAAAAAGTTTCAAAGACTTGAGATATTGAGGTTTAAATACATAATGAACAAGACAACAAGAGGCCCAGGGGCCACATCGCTCACCTGAGCACTAAGGCTAGGAAAAAGCAGAAATCAGTTCAGTCTTGAAAGGTTGAAAAGTTTAAATAAAAAAGTGGTTCGGGGTGGGGGGTGGGGGGTGGGGGGGGGGGGGGGTCATGAATTGAACAAATTTGAATCTACATTATCTGAGGATGCTTCCATTTAAATATGACCAAATATGGCTTTGCTGTTCTTGAGTAGAAGATTTTTAAAGATTTAACCTATGTATTCCTATGTAAAACTTTGATCGCCCATTGTGGCCCCACCCGACCCCCGGGGGTCATGATTTGAACAAACTTGAATCTAAACTACCTGAGGATGCTTCCATGTAAATATGACCAATCATGGCTTTGCTGTTTTTGAGTAGAAGATTTTTAATGATTTTTCCTATATATTCCTATGTAAAACTTTGATCGCCCATTGTGGCCCCACCCGACCCCCGGGGGTCATGATTTGAACAAACTTGAATCTACACTACCTGAGGATGCTACCATATAAATATGACCAATCATGGCTTTGCTGTTCTTGAGAAGAAAATTTTTTAAAGATTTTTCCTTTATATTCCTATGTAAAACTTTGATCGCCCATTGTGGCCCCACCCGACCCCCCGGGGTCATGATTTGAACAAACTTGAATCTACACTACCTGAGGATGCTTCCATGTAAATATGACCAATCATGGCTTTGCTGCTCTTGAGAAGAAGATTTTTAAAGATTTTTCCTATATATTCCTATGTAAAACTTTGATCGCCCATTGTGGCACCACCCGACCCCCGGGGGTCATGATTTGAACAAACTTGAATCTACACTACCTGAGGATGCTACCATATAAATATGACCAATCATGGCCTTGCTGTTCTTGAGAAGAAGATTTTTAAAGATTATTCCTATATATTCCTATGTAAAACATAGATCGCCCATTGTGGCCCCACCCGACCCCCAGGGGTCATGATTTGAACAAACTTGAATCTACATTTCCTGAGGATGCTTCCACATAAGTTTCATATTTTCAAGCACAGCTGTTCTTGAGAAGAAGATTTTTTAATGATGCCATTAATTTTTCACGAATTCTTAATTATCTCCCCTTGGAAGAAGGGGTGGCCCTTCATTTGAACAAACTTGAATCCCCTTTACCCAAGGATACTTTGTGGCAAGTTTGGTTGAAATTGGCCCAGTGGTTCTTGAGAAGAAGATGAAAATGTGAAAAGTTTACAACAACAACGACGACAACGACAACAACAACGACAGACAACGGACAAATTTTGATCAGAAAAGCTCACTTGAGCCTTTGGCTCAGGTGAGCTAAAAAGTGATTGTGATTTCAAACTCACTTAGACATATGCATTTTATTCGAGATATCGATATTCAAGAAACAAGTTTAACTGTATGAGGTTTTACCATTATACATTACATGTTCTTATTGTGCTACTTGGTGAGCTTGAGGATGCATTAATTTATTTTTCATCTGAATAAACTAAATATACAAATGTTTCAAAATATGCCATTGTTTAAAACCAAGGCAAATTATCATTTCTTTCTATTTTACAGGATCTAAATATTTCTTGGCAAACCTTATATGTGTAGAATGATACAGCAAGTCATAACAAACTTAACATATGTGTGGAACATTAAAATCTACCAAGCCCTAGTAAACCTTATATGTGTGAAATGCTGAATTCTAACAAATCCTGGCAATTGGTAAACCTTTCAAATATGTGTGGAATGATAAAATTTAGCAAGTCTTGGCAAACCTTGCATGCATGGAATGATAAATTCATAGCAAGTTGAGGCAAATCTTACATGTGTGGAATGATAAATTCTAGCAGGTCTTGCACATAAGATTCCTGGAGTATCATTTTATGTCCATATATTATTATTTGTAACAGATGAAGGGACTGAAAGAGAAAATAAAAACATTGATTAACACTGTAGTCAGAAAGTTCCAAAGTGGAATTTCATTACCTGTGATAATGGCGACATCATGCAAACATGAATATGTATCAATCAGTAACTTAACTGTCAAACATGAAGCTTAAGTCAGCATTACAAATTGACACAGGACATACATGTAAATACTTTCATACATGTATCAGATATTCTATTAAAGATATGCACTAGGATATAAATGTAGATAATCTATTGTATAAGAATTTAAGAAATACTTTAGTACTGAAAAAGATGAAAAATATTGCATCTACCTCCATGCATAATGGATTAACAGAAGGATTATGCTTGATTATCTCTACCAAGACAGGTGTCAGATTAAATGACTCGTGGAAAGATTCTCGAATTTCTTTTTCTGCAGCTGAAAAATAGAATAGAAGAAACTTACAGACTTGTGGTAGTACTATGTGAAAGTAAGGGATCTTCAAGTATTTCAAATACCTTCCATAAATACCTAGGTTTCTCAGAAGCTGAAGACACTTAATGACAAGTGACGGCTTCATTTCACTGGTCTCACTCAAGATATCAATAATCACAGTCAAACATTCTGTAGGTAAAAGGTTTCGAGGATGGAAAAACTTCAAATCTGATCCACGAGAAGTTATGCCCAAGAGGACCTGTTAAAAAAAGGCAAAAATTATTTACAGAGGAAAGATATTTCCTGAATCCTATCCTGCTGACAGTAAATAAAACACTGTATTTCTCCATGTTCTCTTAACATGCTTAATGTACCATCACTAATCACTAATACAATCATACTTAAATTTCTGATAATTTTGAAAATTTTAACAATATCTGTATTCTCATTAGACATGTTTGCATTTTTTTAATTATAAAGAAATAATGCATTGTACAAAATGAATTAAGTTTATGAACATGATGAAATTAACATGATTATAGATAATTATCATAATAATCATAATAAAAATTAAACATATTATTGAGAATCTAACTTGCACCAAAAAAAGACAGCCATTTGATAGTACTTCATTATGGACACAATTTCCATCTTGTTTTTTAAAAGGATAATACTGTTGATTTTTTATATTAAATAGTAGGGCTGGGCAATAATCCAATATTTCCGTATATTGCGGTATGTCGACAAAAAAAATATCGTATTGCAATATGTTTTTGAAATACCAATTTACCAGCAAAATGCTTGGACTCAGGGATTCTATCATAAAATACAGAGAAAAATTGTCAGAAAATTGTCACGCCAAATAGAAAGGCAAAAGCTGTTGTATGGGTGTATTTAGTTGTACAAGTGTAATTCAATCAACAAGATATCTTTTATTGGTTATTTATCAACCTGATGCAACCTTACATACACATCATAAAAATGTAGAAGGTATTGAGAATGCCCTTAACTTTGATTTGTGTGAGATTGAAAATTGGTATTCAAAAAATCAAATGGTGTTGAATATCAATAAGACAAAATGTATGCTTATGGGAACTCAACATAGAAAATCAAAGATAAATTCTCCTGAATTAAATTTATATGCTTCAAACAAAATAATTGAAAATGTTGAATCTGAAAAACTTTTGGGAGTACATATTGATCATTCATTGCGCTATAATTACCATATTGACTCAGTTTGTAAATCTTTGATGTATAAATTATATACCTTACGCAGAATTAAAAAATTTCTCCCATTACACACAAGAAAACTATTCTATAATGCATACATTCTGCCTTCTTTAAATTATTGTCTATTTGGGGTAATGCGCCAGGTGCTGGCATAGATAGAGTTTTTAAATTGCAAAAAAGGGCAGCCCGGATTATACTAGATGTGGCTTATGATGCCCCTTCACTACCATTATTTGAAAAACTTGGATGGCTGACCATATATGAGTTGATTGATTTTCATAAATATGTATTACTGTACAAAACACTTCATGGTATGGCACCTGATTATTTAAGAGACTCTTTTGATTTTATTTCTTCTAATAATTATGTTTTACGATCTGAAACCAACTATGACCTTCGTCTACCGAAATATCGAACAAATCAATTTAAAAATTCTTTTCATTACTCCGGTGTTCATTTATGGAACAAATTACCTTTGTATATACGTTTTTCACCAACTGTACACACATTTCGTAAAAATGTGGAAAAATTTATTATAACTTGCCGCAACACTGTTTAAGTAACGTAATTCCATGTCCTAAACTTTTAATTGTACTTGTATTTTTACATCATGTATTATTTAATTAGTGTACAATGTTTTCATAATTGTATTATTATTAATATGTTTAGAGGGCCCCGAGGAAGACTAGTGCATTGCACTAATCGGGTTACCCTCTTTAAATAAAGTATTATTATTATTATTATTATTATTATCATAGTTATGTACATTCTACATGTAAAAGGAAGTTAATATAATGAGAAAATTTTATTTAAATTTTTGTTGAAAATATTGCAATTAAAAATATCGCAATACGAAATCTCTAGCCAATACCAAGCCCTATAAAATAGGATGATTGTTATTTTACTGGTGAAATATCTTATCTTTAAAAACAATGAAAATTCAGATCTCTGTGAAAGATTTGGGAACATGTGTGTGCATGTATATTGAAATTAGTTTTGATAATCTTTTAATCAAGCATTTTGATTCTCAATGTGGGTTACTTAGCTGCAGAACTGTAGCATTATAGTTTTATATTTTAGTCTTTGACAATAATGCTACAGATACCGTAATGCAAATATGGTGTAATTACAGTGCAAGATTTTCAGTGCACGGTTGTTGAGAATTTCTCCATTTTCCAGCTTTGCATGGTCAATCATTCAACTACCATTCACTCCCTAATTCTAGACACATTCTTTAACCAATACAAAGCATTAAACTCGCTTGTTTTGAATTTTCTGCCGACAAAATATCTAAACAAGCGAGTTTATTTGTCTGTAGAGACGACTATAAAGAATTAGGAGGTGGATAAAATATATACTAGGTTGGTTAAAGAATTTGTCTAGAATTAGAGAGTGAAAGGTACTTGATTGACCAATGCAGGAAAGTGGAGAAATTCTCCCCAATCATGCGCAGAAAATCTTGCACCGTAAATTGCATCATGGGATCTGTAGCATTAAGACCAAGACTAATATATAAAACAATAACAAAGTTCTGAGCTAGGGGTTTTATACTGCAAAAGTTCATAAGATCTTCTTTAACAAAACCAAAACAAAAAAAAAAACAAACATACATCCAGTTGGTGTTGGAATAAAACCATGTTGGAGTTGTTCCTGCTGAATCTATACTGATTCGCTGTCATGATGACAGTTTTGATCACTGATGCCTTTTCCATACTCTCCGGATGCCAGTGGTGAATAATTCTACAAGCAAAATGAAAAAACAACTATTTTGAATGAACTTGTCAAAGAAACTGTTTCCTTCTTACTAAGTACTGAACTTTTTTATAACAGTCAATTAACAACATTTACCCCCCCCCCCTTTTCCACCAATATGTTACATGCAAGACAGTGAAAGGTTATAATCTCATCTGCCTGCTTTTTTTAATGATTTTGTCTTCAATTTTTTCACTACAATCAAGTTCCTAAATACAACCCTGCTATACTTTTTATTTTTAATTTTATTACGATTTTTCCAATAAATAAAACCCCGCTTTGTTTACATTTGCACAGACATGTTCGGATACTTACATTCCGCAGATTTTTGTCCGTCAAACATTAAATTTGCTTAAAGTTAATCTGAACAGCATATATAGAACATTTCGTCATTAAAATCGAAAGTATATCACAGCTTAATGGCACTAATAATTCCATTTGTCATTTTCCAATTTATCATGTCGTAGCTCACAGCCGCCATTTTGAAATTTAAACTTCCCGCCAGAGTTAGAAAAAGATTAAATTTCTCTAGAGAACCTGATGAAATGCTATCAGTGCAAAAATGTTAAATATGTTGTGTTTTATATGAGTGTGAATCTATTATTTCTACTGCAATTTTTTTTTAAAGAATTAAACTCAGTCGCGAAATTGTGAAATAAATGAAAACGGATCCGTTATAAAATGATATTGAGGATGAAAAACATTTCATTTTGCTCTGTCCGAAATATGAAGCACAGAGAAAAATATTCAAAACAAAATTATCTACTTTCCCTAATTTCAACCAAACAATCCATAATAATGACAATTAGTTAAAATCATTGATGAAACCAGGTGTAAAAGCCCAGATAGCAAGACTACATCGGGCCAACGTTGGCTGATGGTTGGTAGGTTGGTATAGTGTTGGCGTTGGGCGGTAAATGTTGGCCCAACATTGGCCCAACGGATGATACGTTGGCGTGAAAGCTGGTCTGTCGGTGTCGGGTATGCAATGTTGGGCCAATGTTGGTCCATTGTAGTAAATGTTGGCATGAAACATGACCATTATATGTTGGGCATTTGATGTTGGTCCAACGTAGGTCCAACCAAGTAGATGTTGGCTTAAAACAAAGCCACTGTGTGTAGGGATGTAATGTTGGCCCAACATAGGGCCAACCAAGTAATGTTGACATAAAACACATGAAAAATGTGTGTTGGGCATGTAATGTTGGTCCAATGTTGGCCCAACGTAGTAAATTTTGATTATAATGAGGTATTGATATGGCTTTCAATGTTGGCCCAGCGTTGTTTCAACGGAGTGAATATTGGGATAAAAACAACTTTCATTAACATACATGTTGGTGATCTGTTAATTACGCATATTAAATTTGTATCTTTTAGAACCAATTAAGCTTCTTTCAATAGAGACATCTCATCTTTCGTTAAAATATTATGAACAAGGGATTATCTTAATATCCCATTTATTAATATTTTACAGTGTATTTGTTAATAAAAATGAAAAAAAAATTATTCCAGAACCTAATTTATGAAATAAGATTTTTAGTACTGACTTATGTTTGTAATTTGTGTCCGAGACCATTGCAAATACATGTAGAAGTTTTAATTATTCTGCATAGTGTATAATTTTGTAGATTCTATATTTAGCATCATGGAACTTAAAGTGCTGAATTTTAGAGCTCCAAATAATTAGGTCAGTGGTGAAATCCACTGGCTCAGCAGGTGACTGGCCGGTTTCCTAGGAAACAGGCATCCTAATCAGCTCTGTTTCGTAAACTCGGAGTGGTCACATCTTATCACTTGCAACACTTGAACAAAGCATATACATGTGCGTGTCCGTTTTGAATCGCAAGAAAGAGAAAATGGATTGTTTTAGCCCTTGAAATGTAAGTATAGTCGTTTTAGGTGTGATTGATAGAATTTTATCTCTGTGAAAGTTTTAACTTGAGCATAGTTTGTAAAATTGAACCAGTTATTCAAGAACTGCAATTTTCAAAAATATGCATGTATATTTACTAGTAATGTGGTTCAGTTATGACTTATAAGTAGTAAGTGACATCATTTTTGAACGGATTAAACTGATATATTTTTTTGTATCTCTTATAGCATCTGGTGGGGAGAAAACCCTCTGTATTACAAGACCACTGATGTTTGGAATTTAATGGACAGTGAGTGATTTATCTCAATTATCAGTGTGAGAGTCATGGATTTTACGGACAAAGAAACAATAACATGAACAGGAAAAAAGGAGTGAATTAATGGTTCAGAAGTAATATGGGCAGGAGAACATTCCAAAGTTTCACAAATTTGAACACTGGGACTCTTATTATAGAGGAATATTATATAGTGACTGAAGTGATATGGGATAGACTTAAGAAAACATTGAACTACCTTTATTTCCGTCTGTTGATTTCATTCCATAAGAGTGACAAAAAAAAATAAAACTTTTGTTTGAGGAACAAGCTCATTTTCCATGCAGGATTTATTCAATCAATTGTGTTTTACTCGTAATTATGGAAATAAAAAGGTTACAGGAATTCATATTGTTGAACTAAAATAATTCAATCGCCGATCATTTGCCAACATGTTTATAGAACGTAGGGCCAACGTTGGTCCAACATTCATTCTTAACTTTAAAAAAACATTGAACCAACACTGGGCCAACAGGAAGTTAAACATCGGGCCATTGTTGGGCCAATGCCAGATAGGGCTGGGACGATACAACTTTTTCTATATCGATACGTATCCCGATATTTGAGCCACGAGACGATATGTATCACGATATGTTTAATTGGTTATAAATTCTTTGTTTATATTGAAATGAACAAGACATTTCTTCACAAATAAGAATAATTTATTCAAAGAAGTTGTATATCTGTTGTAAAACTTAATTATTTTGGTCTTAATTATTATGTATTTCATATTCATATTTATACTAAGCATATTTATTTTACATATTAAACCCAAAATGTTAAGTTAACAAAGAAAAACATTAGTAAGAATTTTTTGGGCAATATGTCGATATTTCTTCATACGTATCGATATGCGTATCATCCTCACATTGAATCGATATTATCGATATCTCGATATATCGTCCCAGCCCTAATGCCAGATAGCCAACCATCAAATGTTGGCCCAACGTCGCGCCAACTTGTTGGTTGAACGTAGGGCCGATGAGCAAGATGATGTTGGGCCAACGCATAAAACTGACATAGGGCCAACGTAATTTTCACCGTTGGGCTTGCGTTGGCCCAACGTAAGCTTGCTATCTGGGAGGGTTCTTGAAATATTATCTTCATTTTTTATGTCAAATATCTGATATTAGAAAAAATGTTCTAGCTATAAATGAGTAACTACTTTGTTATGAATCACCTAGTATCTGATGAGTACACTACATTATTTGCTACACCAATTGTTTGTATTCTAGTTGTGTTCTACTGTATTATTATACTTATTAATGTGTTCTGTATGGGCCTTTACCAATTACTGTAATTGTGTTTGTGCCAATAAAATATTTGTATTTGTATTTGTAAAATTCTCAAAAACATGCCCTGTTCATATTGAACAACAGTTAATTTTTTGCAGACGATTTATTACTTGTATCTGAATCAGTAGATGGGCTACAACAATGTCTTAATTCATTGGAAAGATATTGTAGTGACTGGAAGTTAGAAGTAAATACACAAAAAACTAATGCTATTGTATTTTCTAGTAAAAACCTTTAAAAATTGAGTTGTAAGTTTAAAGAAGATGTTATTGCTTTTGTTGATGAATATAAATATTTGGGTGTTGTCCTAAAAAATAATGGTAAATTGAAATATGCATGCGAGAATTTAGCAGGTAGAGCAAGGAAAGCATATTTTACAATCAAATCAAAATTACCAAGCAATCTTAGTCCCTCAGGAAAGGCTCAGTTTAAGATATATGAATCATGCATTATGCCAATTTTGACTTATGCTTCTGAAATCTGGATAAGTGATTTTAAAAAAATGATAAAAGACTTTGATAAAACTCCATTCGAAAAAAATCAAAATTTCATCTTGAAAGACATTTTAGGTGTCCATAATAAAGCTTCTAATTTAGCAGTTAGAGTAGAGTTTGGTGCACTTCCCATTATTTTCAGGATATATAAATTATTATTTAGATATTATTACAGATTACAGAAAATTGTTTCAGATCAGTAGAACTCAAACTTGCTTTTGCAACATGCATATTTAGAGGATGAAAAACTTGCAGGAAATGGAAAAACATGTTGGAAAAACTGTATACAAACTATACTTGATGAAGTTATTGGTTCAAATGCTAATACATTATCAATAAATGATTTTGAAAATAATTTGAAAAAGTATTTTGAGAATATAGTTTTTAGGGATATGAGACATATCAAAGAAAAAGGTAATGGCAAATTATCATTCTACAGCCAGTTAATAAGTCAAGAAAATCTAAACAAGCTTGAAATTCAACCATATTTAAATTTTTCCATTTCCAAAAATCTTCGCTCTTTTTTGACTCGATTAAGAATAAATGCCCACAAATTACAGATAGAGGTTGGCAGATATTGTAAACCAATTATACCAAGAGATGAAAGATATTGTATTAATTGTCAAACTGTTGTTGAAGATGAACATCATTTTTTATTTGTATGTCCACTTTATGAACAACTATAAGAAGTGAATTTTGTACACTTTTTAACAATACATGTATATCTTATGAAATTCTTAATCCAGCAGATGTTAAATCAACAAGAAATATTTGTAACTTCATACGTGATGCATTTAATATAAGAAAATCTGTGTGACTAAATATTTGTTTACTGTATGTATGACTTGCGCCACATGTGGTTTTTGTCAAATTGAATAAATAAAAAAAAAAAAAGATTACTGGGACGGATCCAATTGAACTCATGTCAGTGGTGGATTTAGAATGTTGCTATCATATTGTAATTTTTGATTTTACCAGGTGGAGGTTAATACAAAATTTACAAAAATTTCACATTTACCTTCACCAAGTAAACATGATACATGTAACTATAGTGCACTGAGCCCAAGCCCAGTAACATTAACTATACATGTAGAGGTTATGATAAAACGGTGCATGCTGTTAAATTTGCTCTTTCCTCTGAACTTATTTTCTAAATTATCTATTTATCTAATTTATTTTATTTATTTATTTATTTATTTATTTATTGAGGTGTTGAGGCATGGAGGGGGGCACCCAGAAAATAATTGACCAGCAAAAATATAAAGTATCTGAAAAAACTACTTAGAAAGAAAACTAGACCAAAAAAAATGCAAAAATAGAAAAATAAAACACAGTCTCTCTATTAATTATATAAATGTTTATTCCCTTTTTCTTTTTGATAAAATAACGTGAGGGTTTAAGTATATAATGCAACAAAAATTAGAGATACCAAAAGGCTTTTCAGTGAAAATTTCCGTATTAAATTACTTAACATCAAAAAGACTCTTCGTGGACTAAAAGGGGAAAAAAGGGGAGGGACAATATTCAAAATAAAATGATTGTTATCATGCATTCAATTCATCCCCCCCCCCCCCCCTCTTAAAATTTCCAAAGATTAGGTTACAGGTATATTTAGAACTACTAATTTACTAATAAAAAGGGGAAAAAAGATAATTTAGGGAAAAACTGTCGTGATATTAAAATGTGCATAACAAAATACATTGAAAAATTGACAAATTTATTTAATATGCTAAGTTCAAACCATACGTTATGGTACGCGAGGGACATTTTTATCTTAAGGAAAAATAACACAAACTTTTTTTTTCAGAAATCAGCAATATTTCTCATAGATTAATATTCAAATAGGTAACCTGAATGATATTTTCTGGGTAAAGTGGGAGAATTTTGTAAGATTTTGTCACAATGTCAAAAATATGTGCAAAATTTTGTAAAGAATTAGATAGAAAACGATACAAAGTTGCTTATCTGAGCACCAAAGAAAACTTACGATTTCTTCATATTTTAGGGATTGATTATTTATGTCATTTCCATTCAAAATCAGTCAAAAAATATATATCAATCCATGCATCCAATTTTTGTTTGTAGTATGTACCCTTAATTTATCAGAGTTACCAATATTATATATATGCATTTGATTAAATGTATTGAAGGGATATGAGATTTAAAACCCCTGCATAATCAGCATTACGTGCATTAGTCTTGATTTCAAGCAATCTATAAATTACGGTAGAAATGGTTATCTTCATCGGCGACTTCCACGTACTACATATATGTATACCGACCTATCGTCAGCTATTTGATTTAAAAAAAAATCGTAATACATTTCACTTTACCTGATTTTTTTTACAAAATGCCTTAGCTAACTTTAGACGGTAAAGAAGAATGGTTTGTTTCTTTTATGAAAAAACGAAGATCATTGATCAGCAAGAATTCAGATACATGTGCGTACATGTATGTCACAAGTTTCCGAAGTACAAACCACATGTGCTTGTGGACAGGACCTCCCCCTCCCCCCCCCCCTGGAATACACATCCCGGGTCAAAGAATATTTTTATTTATCTTCTTTCATAAATTAATCTTCTAGTGAACATTTATAATGTATTCCATATGAAAAATTTTAAAAAAAACCCAAAAAAAAAACCCCGCAGAATTAAAGTTTTATTTAAAAAAAAATCATACCCGCGTTATTATAAAATAGTGACTCTAGGGAGGCTATTTTTAAATTATTTTTACTCTTCCGGGGGCTTCGGCCCCTGGACCCTCTCCAGGACTCTGCTCTGGACCTACTGGGACCCTAAAGGTAGCCCCCAGACCCATGTCTCTGAAATATTTTTCATGCCCCCTAACTGAAATTCGTGGATCCACCCCTGCAATTTCCTTTCAACATAGAGGAAAAAGTCATCTTCAAGGTGTATCTGTCATTTAGTACATCGTCGGATACTCAGGACAAGATTCGACAATGCATGTTGTATGACTTAAATATGGTTCCATTTTTTTCTGTCCCATTTACTTCATCTATCCATAGATCTCTGTTTGGAGCCCTCTGGTCTGAAAAATTCGAAATGTTCGTCCATCTCAAATTTTTCAAACCAAAGAGCAGCTTTTTCGCCTAACCATATATTTTTTTAGAGCATTTAGTTTTACTGGGTAGTGTTTTCAATCTACCGTTTGATGAGAGTTTAATTTTCTCAGATACCAACTTGAAGATCAATTTTATTACAATTATAATGTACAAAATTTTTCAGAGGCTTTAATGGCTGATGTTGATGATGGAAAACATCAAGATGGCACTATTCATCTATACAATTCAAAGCTATGTCATTGTAGTAGTGACGCGTTTTATTCGTCTTGCAAAATATAGTTCAGACGAGGAGTCTTTAGTAAATGGTATTATGCTGTTTTTACTGTTGATAATAAAACAGTATGTATATATTTACGGCAAAGATTATATACCCTCGAATGCAAGTTTTGACTCTTAGAGAGTAGGGATTGGTTTGCTATTTCAGCATTTATGAACGATGCATTGAAGTTGTGGTCGCTTAGACTGAGTCAGCCTGAAGACCATCCACAACAGGATCTACAAATATTAGCTTTCTTAAAAAGCTTGTCTGACTTGAGAAAATTTAATTTTACCCGAAGAATCAAGAAAAGTTAAATCCAGTGTAATCAACATGACTCTGAGTCATGAAATGAATTCTTTTGCTAAGAAACAAGAAAAGTTCAATTCAGTGGCATCAACATAAAATAAAACTTGGACATGAGTTTATTCTATATACTATTACTTGTAATTTTTTTTTTTATTTCAGGGATGTAGCAACCCCCGGAGGGGGGGGGGGGCGCTGTGAAGGGGGGCGTGCCCCCCAATAATTTGGCGATTTATACATAGCTTTTTAGTTTTTATGCTTGTGTCCCCTAAATCATGTAAATATTAAGTTCTGATATTTTTTTTTATGCTCTTTAAGGAATTTTTCCTTGATAGTGTCCACCTTAAACTTAAAATTTCTGAAATTTCTTCCAATGGGCCTGTTCATGGATACAAAGATATAACCAGTGCTTTTGAAAGAAAAAGTTACAACTCATAAAAATCTAAACATCAATTCGTGAACAATTTTACAAAATTGAGAAATGTTTTATTAAAAAAAATAAACGTGTTACAAATAAGCTAACATCTAAAGTTGCATTTAAGCAAAAGAATATATTCAACATCCAATCTGATTAAAATCGGATCTTTGTTACGCTCCGAAATTCTGATGGTCGCTGTACAAAGATCGATCCGACACGTTACAAAAGTTGGCGGCAGCAGTGGGATTTTACTGGAGGTATGGGTGAACGTAATAAGCAGATTGAGGATAGCCTTAGAGAAACCTTAGATAAGATAGAAGAGAAGCTGAAGAGGTATCGCCTTGACCAGTCTACACATATAAGTAGGAAACATGACCAAGTGTCAAGCCGTGACAGTGGGCAAACTCGTCAGTCGGATGACTCATTTGACTAAGACAGAACACTGAGAGATGTCTCAGAACAGAGATTGCAAGGAAGGAAAAGTACAATGAGCCATTGGGATGAAAGAACAGAAATGATAAAGGACACGCCATCCAGACGCCCATACGACGGAGCAAGACCAAAAGTCCGATTTGCCGATGACCAGCATGTTGCAGAGAAACAGTATGACAAAAGAGCATCAGGGCCACAGGTATCAATAGGCCTTGGTTCATCTATAGAGGAGTGTGGGTTGTACATAGATGTAAATGTGCAAGGAGTAAAAGCTGAGTTTCTAGTACACACTGGGGCTACTGTTACCCTTGTTTCTGAGACATTGTACAAGAAGTTGCCTGCATCAGTGAGACCGAAGCTACATGAGGTAAATCAGACCATCATGTCAGCCAATGGTACTGCTTTGTCTGTTTATGGGAAGGCAGAATTCAATATTGGCATTGACCAGTTGACATACCACAATGAGGCAGTGGTGTCTAACTTAAAGGCAGATGGTATATTGGGCCTTGACTTTATGAAAAGAAATTATTGCAAAGTCGATGTTAGTAATTAAGTTCTGGATGTCAATGGTCATGATAAAAGAATGACAATTGAAGGTTCACTTGGATGCTATAGAATTACAGCAACTAAGACAGTGAGCATTCCGCCAAGGAGTGAGATAATCGTACCTGGTAAAGTGTGTGTTCCAGAGGGTTCAAGTCTGCGATACTGCGAGAGTATTATTGAACCAGTTGATAAGTACATCAAACAGCAGAGCACACTAACTGCAAGAACAGAGGTAAACCCCCAAGAAACTGTGCCAGTTAGACTAACGAAATGTTGAACAAGAGTCAAAGGTGGTGCACTCTGGGACAGTAATTGGACAACTTGCTGAGATAGACACAGTGAAAGACTCACTAGTAAATGAGAAATCATCAACTACCAGAGTGTTACGCAAGGATTTAGCTGATCTACTTAATAAGAGTAAGGACAACATGACTCCTACACAGTTTAAACAGGCAGAAGACTTTCTGTTAAAATAGACATGTTTGTTTGCAGAAGATAGTTTGGACTTTGGCAGGACTGGAATAGTAAAGCATCGCATCGATACAGGTGACAGTAGGCCTATTAAACAAAGACCACGAAGGGTGCCAGCTCACCTGACAGATGAGGTAGACAAGAATATAGATGACATGCTTGCAAGAGGTGTCATACAGCCCTTCAACAGTCCATGGTCCTCGCCAATAGTGTTGGTTAGGAAGAAAGATGGAACATATAGGTTCTGTGTTGTCTGTCGTCGCCTTAACAGTTGCACTATACAAGACGCATACCCTCTCCCGAGGATTGACGAGTCACTTGACCAGTTGTCTGGGTCAACCTGGTTTTCGACACTCGACCTTTGCTCAGGCTACTGGCAAGTTGAAATGGCTCCTGCAGACAAGCCAAAAACCGCTTTTACATCAAGACGAGGGTTGTTCGAATTCAACGTTATGCCGATTGGCTTGAGTTGTGCCCCGGCAACTTTCGATCGCCTCACGGAGAGCGTGCTTGCTGGATTGCAATGGGACATTTGTATGATATACCTAGAAAAGTAACATATCTCGGATATGTTGTTTCTATACAAGGGGTATCCACAGATCCGAACAAGATAGCAGTTGTCAAAGAATGGCCAATACCTGCTAATGTCACTGATCTTAGGTCATTTTTGGGTTTGTGTGGATGCTATCGAAGATTTATTCAAAACTTCTCTGCCATTGCTAAGTGTCTGCATACATTAACAGAGAAGGGGAAACCATTTGCATGGACATCTGAGTGCCAAGAAGCATTTGTTTGTCTTAAAAACTATTTGGTTCAATCCCCAGTGCTAGCTCATCCAGATTTTACTGTTCAATTCATATTAGACACTGATGCAAGTGACCAAGCAATTAGGGCAGTATTATCACAGAATGTAGATGGCAAAGAGCATGTCATAGCCTATGCCAGTAGAACACTAACAAAATGTGAACGTAGATACTGCGTTATGAAAAGAAAAGAACTTTTGGCAGTCGTGCATTTCGCTAAGCATTTCAAACATTATCTTTACGGAAAAGTTTTTTTGATTCGCAGTGACCATGGTTCATTAAGGTGGCTTTTCAAGTTCAAAAATCCCGAGGGTCATCTGGCCAGATGGTTAGAAACCCTGAGTACTTACAAGTTTCAGATCCAACATCGACCTGGCATACAACATAGAAATGCTGATGCCTTGAACAGAGTGCCTTGTCGACAATGTGGTTACGACCCTGAATGGGAGACATCAGCATCAGATGAAATGAGTGTCCAAGATGCAAATACAGTGAAACATGTCAGTGCAGCTCTTCCAGTCAATCCAAGCAGAGAGCCTTGTCACAGGATGAGAGAACTGCAAGACAAAGACAGCGACCTGAAACTAGCGAGAGGCTGGCTGCAAACAAAAAGTCGACCATTGTATCATGAAATATGTGGACTTGGGTATGTTATTAGGTCCCTATGGTCTCAATGGGAAAACCTTCTTATTGAAAATGACATTTTGTATAGGAAATACCAAGAGGACAGTGGCAAGTCATTTTGCCTACAGGCAATAGTACCGAGCAGTGAGCGAAGGACAGTGTTACAATACTGTCGTGATATTGAAACGGCTGCTCACTTAGGTGTGACTAAGACACTAGCACGCATTCGACAAAAATACTATTGGCCATGTCTTCAGGCAGACACAAGAGCTTACATTGCGGGTTGCAAGAAATGCTCGAAAAGAAAGAGTCCACAGAAGAAAAAGAGAGTGGAATGCCTATGAACAGAATCGCAACCGATATCCTTGGTGAACTGCCCATGACTGACAATGGCAACAAGTACATCCTTGTTATATCCGACTATTTCACCAAATTGACGGAAAGCTTCCCAATGCCAAACATGGAAGCTGCAACAGTTGCCAAAATCTTAGTCGAGGAGGTTGTATCACGGTTTGGCGTTCCTTACAGTATACATTCAGACCAAGGACGCCAGTGTGAGAGCGAGCTCTTTTCGGAGGTTTGCCACGCCCTGCACATAAAGAAGACTCGCACCTCGCCCTATCATCCTCAGAGCGATGGCAAGGATTGAGCGCTTCAATAACACCCTTGTCACGATGCTGAGCGCTTTTGTCAATGACCACCACTCAGACTGGGATAGATATTTGTCTTACGTCATGATGGCGTACAGAGCATCTGTACATGAGACGACTGGATTCACTCCAAACTACATGATGCTTGGTCGGGAGGTATCAACCGCACTTGACATTATGTACGATATGCCCAATGCAGTCAAATATATCCCTAATAATCAGTGGGTTTGGCATCTCAAAGAGACTATGGAAGATGCCCATAGACATGTTAGGGAAAATATCAAAGCGGTCATGATGAGACAAAAGAGAGATCATGACCAGAAGATGTCATGGCAACAATTTAAAAAGGGCGATGAAGTGTATGTCTTTTTTCCTGTGCGGAGGGCAGGGTTATCTCCGAAGTTTACAAGTTACTGGCGTGGTCCATATGTGGTAATAGACAGAATGACAGACAATACCTACAAGGTAAACTGTGGACCACGGGGCAAGCCACAAATCGTGCATGTGGACAGATTGCGCCTGAAACGTAGCCAGACGTTAAGAGATGAGGTTGTAGAGGACAGTACTTCTCAGGAAGGAATTAGTCAAGACACAGAGAAAAGTGTCACTGACAATGAAAGAAATGACATAGAAGCACCTCCAAGTGAGGACAACTTTGATGTTGATGGGGGTGGGGCTAGATTCAGAAGACCGCCTACCTGGTTGCAAGACTATGTGTTAGATTAATTGTATTGTCAAACAAAATATGCTTAGTAACTCAAGTTTATTTTATTTTTTTGTCATTATAGGCAAATGGCAAAGACAAAGATGACTAGTGGGGAACAAACCAAAAAGTGTCCATTTTCTCTCTCAAGACAACATTCCATACTGCCTGGAAAGAACACATGGCAGAGTGCTATGAAACAAGATATTTTTGCAAGAAATGCGACTACTCTACTCTCAAGAAGGTTAACTACCTGAGACATCTTTCGAGAAACCATCGTGAACAAGCTGAGGAAAAACAAAGTAGGGACGAGTCTGGATGTAAAGATGACTCTGAGGAGTATTCGTCGAAAGAAGTGCCTGAGCAAGTCTCTTCGGTGACGAAGATTGGCTCGGACAAGATCCAGACATATCTTTAGGAGAAGAAGTACCAGATGAGAATATTGAAGGTCCGTCTATACCATTGCACAATCTAAGATTGATCTACCAGAGGGTTCAACTGTAGCAGACCCTACTGTCAGGAATAGAACGCAGCCACTTCCAGTGTACACCCGAGCAAGAGTAAAGCGCCACGGCTTGATGAACTTTTTAACGATGTCCCACGAAAAATGATGGATGCTGCCGTTCAGACTGAACCGGTACACTAAATCCATTAAGACCACAACGACTATGAGGGAAAATGGTCGTAAAATAATCACGGTTAAGAGAGAGATGTTATAAACTTTAACATGACAACTTGACGGTGCAACAGGATTGAGTGAACTGCTAATGAACAATTGTTAACATTTTGCTATTTTCTTACTTATTTTGTCATTTTGTTAAAGATCATGCGGGACGCTTGTTCTTAAGGGGAGGGAAGTGAAACGGTTGGAGGAGTTACCTCCCGTTACTTGTTAATGCATGTATAATAATTATTAATTAATGTATATATTGAAATTAATCGGTCAATTGACAAAAGAATCATACAAGTAAAATTGATTGATGATGTCAAGTCAAACAATAAGAATCGTATTTTTAAAAGGAAGGCTGTTTGTTGTATTTTGTTTATACAATATTGGAAAACTTAATGATATTCATTAAGCCGTGGTACAAAGGGCAGTACAGCTAGCTGGCCAGTGTGTAACATTTGGTGTGTGCATATTGCCGTGCGACAATTGCCGTGTGTAACTTGCTGATTATCATTTGGTGTGTGCAACTGGGTTTAGTCTCTGACGTAATTTGCAGCGTAATAGTGTACCCTGTTACTAATATAGTGAAGTTGTACTGTCTAAGTGTATTAAAGCAACTTGACTAGGGTATAGATGTAAGTTAGGCAACTGGTAGGAGGTAAGACACCAGGCAGGTGTCAACCTATAAGGCTTCTGTCAAGAGACGCCACGCAGGTGTCGATTGACTTGCGTATAGTCAGTTGTAGAGTCAGGCAATTGTCATAAGGCACCAGGCAGGTGTCAGTATTAACTGAAGATATATATTATATAAAGCATGTATAGGTCACTTGATTTAAAGACACCAGACAGGTGTCATACTATCTATATATTTTGCATTAACCATACCCCCCGTGAAACTCGGTAATCCGAGCACGGACCTACTGACCGCTCAGGTCCGACACGTTACAGTAACATAATGCTGTACATAATAAATAATAAAGCATAGAATAAATATTAGTCAGATTACACCGTGATCATTATGCATGATGACCTCCAGTTAATTTCTCTTTGGCGCTGACATCAGATCCCAATCATGAAACGTTGACGAGTGTATACATTTTCGTTTTTTACTGTTAAATTCTATAAATGATATAGATTATGATGCTAAAAGGGAAGGTAACCTTTGGGTTAGATTGTTTTATTTATTATAAGATAAAAGTTTTCGATCGTGCAGGATCAGTTTCTCTCCGATCAACTATCGCAGTTCTCAGGTTCTACTGTGGTCAGTTTCTCACCTGTGGGCGCTGTTCACGTGCACAAGAGGCACTTACACACGTCTATCATCATGTAAATTATAAAAATTTACTGTCTTACAGTGGTCTTCTGATGTTTTCATAACTTTCATCATTAAAGTGAAAAGAAATTCTTTTTTTCCCACTGTTTTGGGACTTATGTGGCAAGTGGATAATTGTGTGAATTCCGATCCGTACATGTCTTATGCAAGGTATTGATCGAGGGAGTCTTGCATCAGGTATCCAGAAGAATACACACAAATCCGTGAACTTGCAAAGGCGATTGAGGGTATACATATCAAGTGTTAAATGTGTTCTACATATAAACTAAGAAGCACTGAAATATTTCATCATATTTCCCACTTAGAACAATTTATGGCTTTAATTTTTTGTCGAGAACGATGAAGAACAATGCAGTCTATAAATTGATCGAGCTCGTTGTCTTTGTTCAGAGAATCACGCCCTCTAGTTGGAGCAAATAGTACGAGTTTCTTTAGAACAAGTCGTGTACATCTTTTCCCCAGAATTCCAAATTACGCAAGCGCACTTGCAGTTTCATCCCACTGTAAATAGTCAGCCCATGGGCTGACTAAACACTTCACCATAGTACACCCGAGAGACCGGTCGTATTTCATATCGGTCCGGATTTCTTTCTTCACAACTGGTTATAAACTTCGATTTAAACGTGTAACATTGTAAATACATAGTGTTTGGTAGCTTAGTAGTAGTGCTAGTTTTTTTTGTTTTTCTGTTTCCTTTGCATGGGAAGAAATTCTGTGGATTTTCTCCGGTTTCTTCAATCAAAGCGCAATTAACGCTAATCTTTATATTACCCATGAGTGTGATGCGAGACAAATGATGTCAGCAGTGTTGAGGGAAGGATCCAAAACTTTCACAGATTTAAAATAAAAGTTTCAAAACTTTATTTTCAGAGACTTTCATTTTTTTAGGGGGGGGGGGGCATGATTTCAATATCCTATATGTGCTAAAAATTAATTATAAATTTAAAATGAAACAAAAATTAGAGAAAATAACCGACTTAACAATAAACAACTAAAATAAAAAAGGAAATTAAAATAAATGTTGTAATTTGTAACCATTAATTTGATGTTAGAAAGTATAAGTACACAGCTTACTAATTTTACCCCATTTTATTTTCCACGCATGTAGTGCCAATTAAAAACAAAGGGTTTTTTTCATAAATATATGTCTAAGGAAGTATATGGGTGGAATGGGCTAGCTGATCCACGTGTTTTTAATGTGTTTATAAAATCTCGAGTGCACCCCAGCAAGTAGCCTCTTATCCCTGAAAAAAAAATAGTTCCTGTCAAAAACCTTTATTAATTTACGAAGTACATAAAATTTACTAGGCACAGGTACTAAAGTTGTAAAAATAGGATGGTAGAAATTTAAAAAAAACTCAAAAGAAAGAAAAATTAATTTTATATGCATGGAACTACAATTGAGTTCATTTTGATTGGTCATTTACCGGTGTGAAACCTGAAATATGCAGGGTATGGGGTAACTCGCGGTGTCTGAGAGGAACTTGCATACTATGGATTCTCCTTAGATTCAGAATTATTTTAAAGCAAGCATTCAAAAAATCCACCTCTCTAACATTCTGCCATTAATTGTCTCGAATCACTCTTAGGGGAATATCGGTGATTAGCGTTTAGCACTTGTATTGAGTTCACCTCAAATCGGAAGGGATTTCTTGGGATGTTTTTATGACTTCCTAACTTTTTTCTTTGTCCTGAGGAAGGGAAAGGGCGTCCCGAAAATTTGACAATTATTTCTACTATTCGTGTTGTTGGTCATTTTTAGTGCTTTATATATATATATATATATATATATATATATATATATATATATATATATATATATATATATAGGATCTCCCATGATTTGTAGTTGGATATGATTTTTATCCAACGAGTTGTGTGTTTTTTATCCCCGAGCCTTGGCGAGGGGATAAAAACACACAACGAGTTGGATAAAAGTCATATCCAACTACAAATCATGGGAGATTCTTTTTATCCCATGTTTAATACTTCACAACCAACGTTTTACACTGTTTTATATAGGACTCCACTTTATTTTACTTCATCGGGCTAACGCAAAAACCATTGTGACGTCACAACTGTGGATTATGAAAAATTTATCCAATGAGTCATATCCACGGGATAAAGGGGTAAACATGGGATAAATATATATATATATATATCAATGAACATTGTAGTAAGCATCATTAAACTCTTCGGCTGTCCATACTGTTCTCACTATGCGAAAAAGTAACAAAAATGAAACGATTAATTTAACACTGCATCAATTAATATAGTTAGGAAGAAAGACTCGTATTTTTATTTCTTCATAGATTAAAACAACTGAAAACCGGAAAACGAACACCAGTTAGCATAACCATCACGTGCTTGACCTCCTAGGGGTCGTATCCAAACTTTGTCATTCTTTTTCATCTTTATGATTGCTGTGGCGGATCCCGCTGACATAGTGCGACTGCCAGCATTTCCGTCAGCAATGTTGTAGCCAATGACATTATTGTCGTGGACGATAACTGTGTTGAACCAGCTCCCAGCTGCAGTCACACTGGTCCACGTAAATGAGTAGATGCCGTTCCGAGGCGCTGTGAATTTTCCTGTAGTCCTATCATATGCTGATCCAATATTGAGCGTTACTTTTCCAAATACAACGACAGCATTTGATCTCAGATTCTTTTGATGCGTTGACGTGCGCGCATGGAAAGCAATCATTCCTGTGTGTAACACGACCGTTTATTTTACTAAACTAGTATCTATATCTACAAGTATGCCGAATACAGTGCATAATTTTGGAACGCATGTTTAAAGATTTCTTCTCATTACATCTAAAACATTTACATCAATGCCATGTAAAAAAAACAATGAACAATAACAGGAACTGAACGCACAAAAGAACACATTAGCAAAACATTGAGGAAAACATATTCCATTAACTATTCAATCTACAAAATGGATATTATTTGAAACAATTGCTACCTTTTTCACTTCCTTTGCATGTCCCATCCTTAAATCCCATTCCTCTACATACTTCATTATACGTATTGAACTTCTTGATGAAGTCTTTTGTAATGCCATCTGCATTCACGGCTGTTAGCAGGAAGATTGCAACAACCACCTTCAGATTCTGGAACCTTTATATTTAACAATGTAACTTTGATTCTTAATTTATTAACCCTAACAATGATAAAACACCATTTTTCTTGATATAGTTTTCTATAATGACTTGTCTCAAATGTTGTCATGTTTGGTACTCTACATTATCTTAATTCCTAGTTTTTATTTCCATCGTCTGGCATCATTACACCCTATTTTATCAAGTCGTTCTCCCTCAATTGTTAATTCTGGTAATACAATAACACTAAAAACATAAATGTAATTATAGTACAAGAGAAAACAAAAATATTTGTCTTTATATTTGTACAAAAATATGAACTGAAAACTGAATTGTACCTGTGTTAATTGCTAACAGTTACATTCATCAAGTGATATTAAATGCATTATACATATTGTTAGATATGGTATGAATTTTCTTTTATAAGATAAGATGCCCAAATTAAGTAATCATTTAGGATAAATCAAAAAGCAGGTGTAATCACAATACTTACAAATACATTGCCTTTCTATTCGTTTCACTTGAGGATGAAATACAATGTTTTTATCTAGACAGTATTTATAACATCTAAAACACATTTACTGTCATTAAAATGAAATATAAGTAAAAATATAGATCCTGGCTATCCTGATAATGAATAAACTAAATATGTTAATATAACACAAATACCACGCCAACATTCACGTTTTAAACACACGAAAGTCCAAAGATATTAAGAAATACATTTACTAGTAATACTAAAAGGAAATATCATCTTGCTGCTTTTTTTATATACTCAATCAGTTGACAAAAGCACAGCTCATCATTTACAAGATCATCAGGGGAAAAATGGGGAAAATCAGTTAATAATTAACAAAGTTTCAAAGACGAAGTGTTAGAGCTCTGATAAAAGTGGGTTCATCAACATGAAATTCGAACTCATTAATGTAAGTGTACATACATTACAAATCAGTTGACCACCTACTAGTAAAACAAAAAGTTCAGAATTAAAGCAGTAAATATGATGAAACTCAAACTTGATCTTAAGTCATCGACAGAAATTCCAACATCAGCTCATTTTCTACAAAAGCCAAAACGTCCGAAATAAGTCAATAAGTACATAATTAGTAAGAATGAGGGCAAACAAGGCGGGGACAATCCCTCACTGTGAAGCAATATATTTCTTAATTTTCGAAGTTCATGGGAAAGTTATTTTTTAAGATTATGTTTTCACTAATGTCATCCATAACAAATTTGATTCATTTATTTAATTGAAAAACTTATTGATTGATAATTTGTTAATTATAATTGATTTCTAATTCGACAGTTAAGCATACTTATATTTAGTGGAAAGTGGATCCATTGGAGCCATAAAAAGATTTTCAAAATAAGAATTGATCGAGTATCCATCTTATATAAAAATGTAAAAATGAATGTGAAATATATTTTATGTTTCAATAAATAAGTCTGAACCCATTCTGTATTAAAAATCGAACATTTCTGATAAATATGATTTGCTTGAGCAAACTCGTTTATTTAAACTACACTGACACACTCCAATGATAAGAAGACTGCACATCGTACTGTATAAATCGGGTTAACATTAGGCATTACAGTGAGATTTGGAGAGAGTTCGAATTATATGAGAGGCTATAGATGACAAGGGTCATCTAACAATTAAACTGCATGACAAACGATGTGACTTCAGCTAGTCCATCGTCAACTTTTCTTATTTATGTAGTAATATTCCACTTTCACCCGCATATGTCTCCAAACTTATTCGATACTCAAGAGTATGCCCTGAGTACGAACAATTCTTAAACCCGAGGCAGGCTACTAACAAATGAGTTGATGTTACAGAAATTTCAACAACCTTCTTAAAGTCATTTCATAAATTCTATGGTTGTTATAATGACCTGATTAGCAAATACAACCTATCATTGGGTCGTATTTTGAATGATATATTCCGTACCAATTGCAAGGCCTTTGTTTTCATACTTATAATTTGACTGCGGGTTAATCCGTCTACCTGATCAATACATAGGGTTCACTTGTAACCCATCGACAGGGATGCTTATTCCTGCTAGATACCTGATCCCACATCTGGAATTTCCAGGGGTACTTGTTTTTGTTTTGTTTTGTTTTTTTTTTTTGAGTTTTTTTCCCCTTTTCACAGATTTGTATTGTTTGTATGTTTTTTGTTTTAAACAATATTTATTCAAAATAATGAATAGATTGGGTAACAGGCAATGCCTATAAATACCCTCTCTATACAAGAATCAAAGTTACAAAATACAATGGACTGAGTGAATATATATATATATATATATATATATATATATATATATATATATATATATATATATATATATATATATATATATAACAATGCGGGTAAACACACACATACACACTACACACATACAGAAACACACACAGACACACACACGCAAGCACACACAGACACGCACATATCCAGATGAATTAAGCATAACAATAGAATTAATAGAATATAGTAAAAAATATACATATCATAAGGAAATGTATTTAAAAACGTTTTGTTGACCTAATATATTCTTGTACATAATTTGTAATGTTGATGTTCGTTTGATACGATATCTTCGGACATCCATGTAAAAGAAAATTGTATGTTTTTTGAGATGCATCACTTTTAGTTATCGTCACTCATTTCATTATGAGACTCAAGTTTAGACCCGTTAGTCATCAATATAGAGGCATACCAAACATCAACTCATTATCGATGTCAGAAAAATAGTAAATACTTAAAACAAAAATCCTTCTAGGGGCAAAAACTTTTATGAAAATGGGTGAATCGACACAAAATTTTTACTTGCCACGTAAGTCAACAATACAGGTACAGTGTAAAGGCACATTCCAAAGAATTTCGTAAGTTGAAGGGCAATAACGTTTGTGAAAATGATTCAATCACAATGATACTTATATTTGATTTGTAAGTCGTCATTGTAAAGAGACATATCCAAAATTAGCTATCCATCGGTAAGTATGTCAAAAATATCCGAAGAAACTATGATGAAATGAAGCACGGAAAGGGATAAGACTTTATGCAGCGGTTATTAAATTGCAGGTATAAAATTGTAACCCTATCAATTGATAACTATAGTTATATTGAAGTTGATTTTTATGTCGGAAATAGTATGTTGATTTCCAGTTCTAGTGTAACGATCAATTGACCGATTTCATTCTTTATAGACTCTTAGACTGGACTTAAATAAATTCCATATAAGAGTCACATGAAGCACAACGCTCACCTCAGTCACTTAAAATGGCCCTGCTATTCTCAACGTTAAAAAAATCTTTTTTTCTTTCCATGAAAGTACGGGAGAGGGCAGGGAGGGCCTGCTTCCCCCACTTTTTTCTAAACATAACCTTCTACTGTTGAAAATGTTCATTGAAAGGCGTGTTCCCCCACTTTTTTGCAGTACAGTCAAATCAGGATATAAATTTATATTTGTCAATGTTTTCCTTACATGACAATACAAATTAAAAATGACCTTAAATTTTCAATGACATGAAGTTGCTCACATAATCAGACTTTCTTGCATATGGAAAGGAAACCACACGAGACATTTGGAAGTCTATACTGTGACGTCACATGACGTCGTACATGTATACATGTTATGTTGTTTTTCCATAACAAAGTCTAAATAGTGCATATTTTCTTGTAACACGAATAAAAAATATTAATATAAATATAAGAAATAAAATATCATTTGATAGAGTTTCATTTGGATAGGAAATGAAGTTGGTACGTACTCAGATCTACCATGAAGCCTCTTCGGGCGTTAAAGGATTTGATCACGTTACCAACTTCATGTCACACCCCAAGGAAACTCTAAAAATAATATTTTATTTCTTAAGTAATGTACATGTACTTAACAAATATATGCTAATGAAATTCGGTTTTGAAAAAAGTTGGAGCCTACCAACACCCCTACTCCCCCAATAGGATTTTAGAGTTTGGACACTTGGACAAATTACTTTCTTTTTTGCTTGTGATTTTTTTTTCAGGTAAGGTCATCTTTAAAAGATTGTTTGGTTGCCCTCTCCTGACCGACTGGCTAAAAATGGCCCGACTCAAAGCTTTTTTAAAACCTCTAGGAAGCTATTATTATTTTTTTTTTATATTCCGGAAAATACATTTTGAAAATTCAGCATTGATTTTGAAATTTTCTTTGAAAAAAAATCCCACCTACCTACAGACTCAATTTTCTCATCCTGAGTCGAGAGAGGGCAAGCAAGCATTATTTTAAAGTTGGACTAAGTTATCATATTATTTTTCTTGCTGCCCCCTTTCAAAAACGATATTACATGCCTGACTTTTGAATCCACACACACATGTGGATGCTTCAATATTAGTATGATAAAATGGCACTGCTATTCGGGAGAATTTTCAAAACTCATTTTTCATTTTTCATTTTATTCTTCAATTTGGCATTATATTCAAATTCAATGTCAAGCAGGGGAAAATATTGTTTAAATTAAATATAAAATTACTCTAATCTAAGCATTTAACACATTTATTTGAACCTTAAAAGAAGAAGAGGAAGCTACGGTTAAAAAATAATTTAAAAAAAATCATTTCACTAATGATGGCCCTGCTGTACTTGAGAAAAATATTTTAAAACATCTTTCCAATATATTTCCATGTAAAATTCTGATTCCTTATTGTGGTTCAATTCTATCTGTGGGTGCCATGATTTAAAGAAAATTGAATCTACAGTATCCGAGAATGCTTGCATGTCTATATCACTTTTCATTACCCTTCTTCTTTTGAGAGAATTTTTAAAACATTTTCCCTATAATTTCCAATACTATAATATGATCCCTATTATGGTCCCACCTTACATCCGGGGACCATGATTTGAACAAGTTTGAATCCATACTATATGTCAAAAAGTTGTCACGTAAGTTTCGTCTTTTTTGGCTAGGTGGTTATTAAGAAGAATATTGTTTAAGATGCCTACAATATTTTAATATTTCTGATTTTTCTTAATGGCCTCCCCTTTTAAGAGATCATGGGACATTATTTGAACAAACTTGAGTCCCCTTCAAATAGGAATGAATGCTTTGTGCCAGAGAATAAAGTGTGAAAAGCAATGACGACGACGACAGACAAAGGACAAATTCTGATCAAAAAGCTCGCTTAGACTTTTGGTTCGGGTGAGCTAAGAATTATCTATTCTATTAAACATTTTAAAATTATATCAATTTAAATCAAGTAGTGAATAAGCAAACGTGTGTGTGTGTGTGTGGACAAGTTTAAGGTCAGTGGCAGAAAAAGTGCACAATTCGTGTCCGGCCCAATGAAGAATTCGTGTCCAGTCTAATGAAGAAACACTGAAAGTTCACACTTTACACAGAGCTTGTTACCTAAAAGTATGTTCAAACTCTGACTTGAAGTCATTTTTGTCAAATTTAAGGTCCATTTTTTAAAATGTAAAATTATTCTGGCCATGTCTTGTCACAGAGAAACATTGAAAGTTTGTACTTATACGAAGGTATGAGAGTGTGCCACTATGTTCACCAAGGTCATTTTTGGCAAGTTCTATGTCACTGGTAGAAAAAATGTATACTGACACGCAAAAGAAACGTTGAATGATTATCTCTTAACTTTTAAAAGTAACAAATAATTGTAAAAACACCCCTTTCCCCCGCCGTTCAATTACAGTGTGCAAGACCGCCATGCACAATATTTGCAGCTTGATTTCTACGATGCATTAGGTTTATCAATCTCGATATCTGAGCGAAAGAAATATTCTTTTGTATTTTTAAGTGCCTTTTTTTAGATAATGAGGTCGAATTTTCTTCAATTTAGTAACCCTTGGATTTCCGGTCCACAGACTGTCTTTTATGAGCCTGTTGAGGAGTGATGTAGTGCATATTAAATAGCATCTGCAACTCTACATTACCTTTATTTTGAGAATTTTCAGCAAGTGCAATGGAAATGAGTACTTAAGGGGGCTTTTTATTAAGTACATTTTTAGAATCTTCACACAATATAACTAATATTTATTACTAATATGATAACTAATATTTTATATTGAAATAAATTATGGGAACAAACACAGTCTTAATCCATATTTAATAGACACATTTAAATTTGTGACAACAAAAAAAGTTTCAAATTAATTCGCATGAACAATTATTTGACTTTTCTGCATTCAAAAATGTCATTTTTCTGGCATTAAAAATTTAACAAGCAATAAAATTATTTGAAAGTAATGACATTTTACTGAATTTAGGGAGAATGGTTAAAATTACCTTATATATCTAGGAAAGAAAATTAAAAGGGGGGGGGGGGTCAGTGATGTTAATTGTTATATATTACTATAATAGTGTTAATATCAAGCTTAAATTTGGGCTATTTTTTATTATCATTATTATTATTTTGACTTTCACATTTTCTTTGATTATTTTTCAATTATGATAATAGAATTCATGACAGATATTTAAAATATATTTTAGGACCAGCATAAAACAGTTTACTGCACAAAATAACTCTATGTGCAGGCTGCATGGGAAAATAGTAATCTAAACTTAACAATACTGTAAATACTTCGAAAGAGAAAAATTGAGCATTTTCTTCTAAAAATAACCCTTCCGCCACAAAATTTGTTCCTCACTTAATGCTTTTAGTATGGAATTTAATCATGGGATTTTTACTGAATATAGTTAAATTGGCATTGTAGAATCCAAATTTATTGTAAGAACTAAAACATAATGCATAATGTTTTAAATAGCGGTCTAGACAAAAATCTGCTCGAAAGCTCAGCAACGAACCTCTTAAGTCACTTTCAGGAACACTTGGCATAACTTCTGGAAAAGAAAGGAGAATTTATTTTTCCGAATATTGCTGCATTACATATAATGAACAGATACAAACCATTAAAACCCCAAATTATTGCCAGATGTTTTGTTAAGCATGCAATTTTTTATTTCTGTTAAGTGGGCTCAAACTTAACTTAACTTCTGCTAATGGTATGAAAATCACTCAACCGTTAAATTACCGATATTTACAAAGATGAGGATGTCCTTACTTTTTAAGTGCAAGGTTATATATGCTTTATATGATATTTCCCCCTAAAATGGGATGTTGCATTTCTTTTATGTTTCAGTATATTATTCATGTCCGGTCTATTTACCCTGTAATGGAGAAATATTGGAGGACGATACTTGACATAAGATTGCTAATAACCAAAAGATGTGTCATAATCTTGACCCAATGCCTTTTAGGCTAGTTCAAGGACACTTTTAGAAAAAAATATATAACTCGTCCATGGCTTACAGAAAACGTGACTGGGAATTCATACTTCTTAGATAGATTTCTTATAACATGAGAACGTGTCATGACCTTGATATAAAGTTATTAGTTCAACTTCACGATTACTTTCAGAAACCAGAAGTCTCTGATGAGACAGTAGTTGTACTGCTTTGTATTTAAAACAAAGGAAGAGAAAAATGTAGCACTTGGACACGAAACTATGCAATCAATAAATAGTATAATGATTCATGGTTAAGTTTTTTTGTGGCAAGATTTATTGCAATCAGACTGAAGCTGTAGCAGGAGTAGCAATTTTCAAGTATTACACAGAAGTTTCTATTTTTAATAATCAAGACAACATCGCTCATCTAAATTAAAAACCGATATACAGAATTATGTATCTTAGTGTAGTCTACTTGTGTGCCAAGTTATATTGAAATCTGACCAAAACTGTAGGATCAGTAGCATTCTGAAAGTATTTCACAGAAATTTCTATTTTTATTAACCATTGTAACACCGTTCATGGAAATCAAAAAGCGATATATAGAATTATGTATGGTAGTGTAGTCTACATATTTGCCAAGTTATGTTGAAATCAATGAAGAGAGAGTAGCATTTTGAAAGTATTTCACAGAAATTTCTTTTTAGTAACCATGGCAACAACGTTCATAAAAATCAAAAACAGTAAAGGAAATTATATATCTTAGTGTAGTCTTCCTCTGTGCCATGTTACATTTAAATCAGACCAAAACTGAAGGAAGAATAGCATTTTGAAAAATTTCAGACGGACAGACAAACAGATAGACAGACTGACGGACGGAGGAAGGACACCTTACTAACGCAAAAACTCTTCTGGTCTTCGAAGAGCATTCAACTCAAATAGTAAAATGAACATTATATCCCTTCAAAGTATTTTCCACAGTTTGAAATACGTAATTACAATATCTGAATCCATTTCTTAAATGCGTCGCGGTACGCTGATTTAGGTAGACCTGTGAGGCACTGACTGATGGCTGAGATAAGGACTTGCCGGGGACGTGTAACAACGACCAGATAAGAATTTTTTAAGTTTTGAAAAAAAGTCGCATGGGGCTAGATCTGGAGAGTATGGTGGGTGTGGTAAGACGGTAACCTTCTCCGACTTCAAAAACTGCTTCACAAGCTCAGATGTATGCGATGAAACATTATCATAAAGTAGACGAGCATGCGCAAATCCTGACACAGGACATCGTTTATGATAATATTTCTTGAGCTCTTTAGTGTAAGATCTCGGTAATACCAACCTGTAACACATATACCCTTCGGCTATACCATCACATGAGAAGAATATGAATAAAGAAACTTCTATGTGCTTATGGTTCTTGTGGCAACTACAGGCCTTTTACCGTGTTTAGTTAGACATATTTTGTTTCTAATTTTTCTTAATTGTTCGAAATAGTGAACCCATATTTCCTCAACAGTAAAAACGTTTGCAAATTGTCTTTGATTGAATTAGGAAACATTTTGAGCGACTGCTTAGCGGTTTGTTATCCTATCTGTTTTTAGTCATCTATCAATATATGCAGTATACATCTGGCAGAAATCTTCCGTACATTCAAAATACGCTTCGAAAAGAATTGCACTTACGATAGCGATATGCTAGCAGCGTTGGCAATATCACAAATCGTATGTCTATCATCACTTTCAATTATTTCCTCGACTTTTGAGACATTTGCCTTGCCTGTAACATTCATACGTCGGCCAGATTTTGCTGCATCTTTGACGGACTCTGTGCCAGTCAAAAGCTCTTTTTCAACCTACGAACAGTATCAAACAGTACCTTATCAGACCCATAAACTTCACCTAATTCAGTAAAAATCTGCATTACCGAATGACCGAGTTTTGTGCTTACTTTATATCTATACTTATAAATTAATAAATTTTGTCAATAAACTCCGAAGCGGGTGCACCAGAGTTCTTAATTAGTCCTTTAACAATACACTATATACAAGATGATGTCCGTAAACTATACATAGATTTCACTCGCATAGTAAGTATCGTACATTAAATTAAAAGTCTACTTTCATTTTCTATAAACAACCATGAAATAGCAAAATCGTGAGTAAGGTGGCGTTTCCGGTTGGTGGATCTAAGTTACTGGCAATTTTTAATGAAACTGACAACAAGGCATTGTTTATTTATTTCCTAAAACGTCATCACTGAATTATTCAATCAAAACTTGATTTGATTGATATAAAATAAATAAGTTGTGATAACCGATTAAAAATGAAATTTGCAAATTATTTTCGTCATTCATCGATCTTAATATTGACAGAAGCTTCTAGAACATCATATAGCATCGAGCTCGATGTTAAAATGAAAAAAATTGTAGCTGCATGAACAAAAGAAACAGCTAAATGTGTAAATGGAAATAATGGTAAATCATTGATAACACTAAAAGTTGTATTATATTTTTTATATATCGAAAGACTATTACATGTAGTAGGTTTTCCTAATAAATTTATCGGTAAAATTTGTATATATTCCTTACTGAGAGCATCGTAGTACAATTTGTACTTCGTAATAAACTTGCTTACATGAAAAGAGATTATTAATGAAAAAGGTATTGTTCAAATACATTTAAATTTGTAAAGTTTTGTGCTTTAATCAATACATTTCAGTTTTTTTTTCTGAATACAGTCTTTTATATCAAATACTCGGCCTATTCATATGGCGTTAAAAGCTAATTTTTACACAGGTACTTGGGTCTTGGTTTATAAATATGTATGTACCTTATTGATATGTAAAAAAAAAAAAGTAAAGTATATCTTTTACATAATAAGGTACACACATATTCATAACCCAAGACCCAAGTATATGTGAAATTTTACCCCCAACCAAAAAAATTCAATTTATGAGTAGAATGTGCATAATGGTTATCCTTGATGGAAATGAAAAAGGAACATCTGAAGTACAATATCCAAAACATAGTATAACAGGTTTCACAATAAACGTCAATTAATGAAATTGCTATTTTTTTCAAATTTTTACAAAAAGGGGGCTGGGGTGGGGGTGGAGACGTACATCTACTTCATGCGAGATTTTATTTCTGTATGTATTTCTTCCTGATATAAGCCTGTAGGCTGTCAGTAGAAACTACAATATATTTTCTGTCGGTAGTGGTATAAAATCAATTCCCCGCGCTTGCGCGGGATTTTATCTAGTAAGCTCTAATTTTTTCAATATTTTCAACCCGTTTCCAAACCATTTTTACAACAGTGGTCAGCGACTGGCTCTATTGAAATGACTATAAGTTTAAAACTACGTGAGGCTGAAGGATCGTGTTTGTACTTTTGGAAAGGTATTGAATAGAGCTATTCAAGCGTATCAATATTGCACTGTGGTACAATACACATTACATATCGAACATCTCTCGTAAAAGGGATGAAGGATTATCTCACAAAGTACTAAGTTAAAACAAATAGTATTTAATGATACACAAGGCACAATTGTTTTGTTCTTTTGTATATTTCATACAGAATGGTATAAACTATGAGTACCGTAAGCACATTTTTGACAGATTTGCCCGTAGTAATTCGACAGTATGTCCCGAAAGTAAATATCCTCTTACGGTTAAGTCGAGTGTTGACTGAAGTCTTTCATACAATTTATATGGCCATATTTTCACACTGGCTTGTCTACGATTTTTTCCATTTACCCGGCCAAGCCAAGAGGCACACGATGGGTGTAACTTGTCGAAAGGGGATGCTTATTTCTTCATGGTACCTGATCCTACCTCTGTATTCAGCGGTCTTTGTTGGCTCTACTCATAACTTATATTGTTTAAGTATACCATTGAGAATGATTAAAGTTCATTATCTTCATATTTCACAATATAGTTATTTTACAGTGGTATTTAAAAAATAAATATATAATAAACTTAAGTTAAAGAACTATAATGATTCAACATAGCCTTTAAAAAATGGTTATTATTTTCAAAGTACTAGTATATGAATATTTCAGGAGGTGGTATCGTTTAATTTAAAAACAAATACTGCCCTCATACAGTTGGTTGCAAAACACAATCTTAATTTTTTTTTTTAAATATTTGATTGATACGATTTAAATTGATAGTGGAAAATTAACATTTTTTAACGATTAGTGAATGTACCGTTAAGAAATCGCCGCCACTTTGACGTTAAAGAGGAATACTTTTGGTCAGTTACTGTGTATCACAATTGAATAAGAACCAGTCTATATTCTTTATAATACCGGTAATACACATCATCGTAATCCACAATATTCAATCCAATATGGATGTGTGTAAACTTAACCCCGTGTGGATGTGAATTACCCTAAATTTGAACGAGGTAAGCTGTATTTAATTTTAAGTGTTAAAAGTGTTTTCTAAGAATGTTATTGTTTTTGTAGTTGTAGCATTCATTTGCTCATCTTTAGACATGATAATTACTTTATTGCCTTTTGGTACAAAAAAGTTTGAAAAATTTAAAACGATACGCGTATATGACTTTCAGTTACTGCTTTTTTAATTGATTTTTTTTTTATCATTTTCCACATTTTAAGTGGTTTTTGTTAAAATATTTTCTAGGTATTGATTATTCATCTTTAAGACATTATTATTATTTTTTGTATTTTTGTTACAAAAATTTTGAAATACGATTAGTTTATACGGCTTTCAGGTACAGATTCTTGTTGTACATTTCCTGTTTTTCCACATTATTATAAAAAAGTTGTTTTGTTTAAGTACATGTATTTTCCAGTTGTAAATTGAAAGCTTTATGGCTATTAATCCGGTAAACCCTTCTTAGCTTGATGCTTATTTTTAAAATTTATTTAAGTCAAAGTTCGTTCATATAATTATGCATACTTTGTGTTATAAAAATATTTTTGATTCAAAAACACATGGAATATGAAGATAACGAACAGTATTCAATCTCGAAAGTCCAATGAAACAATACAAATTTGGAGCAGAGCAAACACGGACCTCAAAATTTAGAGGTGGGGTCAGGTGCCATGGTGGAGTGAGCATCCCCTGCCGACCGGTCACACCTGCCGTATGCTCCTTGTCATGATCGGAAAAATCCATAGACAGTTCAATCTAATTAAAATTAAATGTTCCGAATCTGCTACCGCTTCTCAAACATCTAACAACATTCCATTTGGGGTCACGTCAGAGCGACCTTTCGATTACCCAATGAAATCGCCGTCGTCGAAATCTTGGCTTATAGTTCGGATGCGTTTCTTTTTTTTACAGCCAAACCTAAACGCCCGAGGGGTTTCGTAGTAAACAAAATATGCATGTGTTATATATGAATGTGACGTGCGGGATATATAGTAGTTTGTGCATTTTAGTTTGCGTTATTCAGGTAAGAATGCCAGATTGGCGGACTATACGTTCAATTTATACCAAATTACTTTAATTCAACGGAAGACAGTCTACTGAGCATCAATAATATAGAGATGTAGCCGTGGAACTAATTTTAGAATTGAATACAGAAGGTTGAATTTGATTGGCCAAATTTTTAATGTTTATTCATAATCGAAAGGTCGCTCTTACGTGACCCCGAATGGGATGTTGTTCGATGTTTGAGAAGCGGTTGCGGATTCGGAACATCTAATTTTAATTAGATTGTAGACAGTTCAGTGTATAAATAATGGCCTAGCAACAAGTATCAATGATAGGTTGTTGGTGCTGACAAGGTATTGTATCGACCATAAAAATTGCGAAATTATGACTTCAAACGAGACGGTTGAAATCCTTGTTTCATCAACTTGTTTGTCAATAACTTGTATCGTTTTAGAAATTGTTCATACGTAGAGCATTTGCGTACCCAATCAACTGAGAGACATAAACTCCTTATGCAGGTGATAAGGGTATATTGCTACTTGAGTAAGGGAAGTTGTCGATTGAAAAGTTGAAGTCATCATGTTTATCATAGTGCTTTGTTGTTAGGCTACCATTAACGTCTTTTTCTAGTAATATATTTAAATATGAAACAAATGTGTCAGACTCTGTGGTATCTTTTATCTCAAGCTCCTGGGATATATCGAGTCGACATATGAATGGAAGTAACTACTGTTAATTGATAATACTTCGTCGATATATCGAAATGTCGAGTTGAAGCCCACAACCATCTTCGCATTTCTCACAACTTGAGAAAAAAATCCCAACTTTTTTAACACCGTATGCCAAGGGCTTATGAGGAGAGTAGCGTATCAGAAACCCTTGGCTAGCGAAGATGGCCCATAACAAGTATTTCTTCTTTTCATGTAGAAGATTTTGAATAAATGCTGCTTCAAATTAATACAAAAAATAGGACTGCTAATAACGGGGAGCAATTGGTACCCATGGGAATTCCAACAGATTGTTGGAAAACCTGATCTGCAAAAACTACCTAGATATTGTCAATCAGAAACTCAAGCATCTTTCTGATATCAATATCAGAGTACTTGTGTGTATAATAATGCTTAAAAAAATGATTTTACAAATGACCAGTGAAAAGGTAAGTATATTTATGAGTTCCATTTTTATTGAAAAAGCAGCTGTTTATGATGTCAAAAAGTCTGGACTTTAATTTATCATGGGGAATAGTTGTATAAAGTGTTGAAAAGTCGTACGTTTTGATTTTATTGATTTTAATAAAAATTTGTGATTTCAAATTTTCTTAAAGTTCCTTGGAGTTTTTAAGTATCCACATCTGATTTACACCACTTCTCAAATATACTGTTGTACAGTACTCCTGAAGTTTCTCCTCCATTACAGTAAATTTTTTAGTGAGGATTAATGAAAGAGGCTTGGTAGAGGATTTACTGGAACCCGCTATGGATCTTTGCAAGAATTTTTATGAAGTTTAGGAATCCGATAAAGGTACCAGTATGGTACATTTCTACATACATGATTGAAAGATGAGAAGGCACAGGGTTTTCCACATTTGAAAATTTAACCATGAAGGAATTTGCACGAAAGCGAAATGTGATCGAAAGCAGGAGGCCGTGTTAGACTATCTAAGCAAAGGTAGAAAGAAAACAAAAATAGAATAAATAAACAATAATAAGGATTATGTATCTTACTTTGTAAATATTCCAAATTTTATTAAAACGAACCAAAACTGTATGAGCATTTTAAAAGAATTTCATAGATTTTTTTTAATTTTAGATAAGTAACCATGGCAACAATGCTCGTCGAATTTTATTCAAAAACTGATGTACAGAATTGATGTTACATGTTGTATGACTTGTTTTATTTAAATAGGACCAAAACTGGTGAAGAAGTTGTATTTAAACAAAGTTTACAGACACACAAACGTACAGACGAACGAAAACCGACATCTTAACATTGTCTAAGCTTTTATATATATAAGTTAATATAACTACGGGCATAAATATGACACAACTGTAATTTTGCTTTCTCTATTCTGTTCTTTCTACACTCCATTTTTCGCAGATTTCCTTCAATTGTTTACTTCTCCACATGTCCCATTCTAAAATAGCACCAAGCGACGTTTCATAAAAACGGGAGGTAATTCCAAAACTAAGCCTGTGCATTGTGATTAGCGTTCATGTACATTTTAGCAGATAATATAATATAATATAATATAATATAATATAATATAATATAATATAATATAATATTATATATATATATATATATATATATATATATATATATATATATATATATATATATATATATATATATATATATATATATATATATATATATATATATATATATATATATATATATATAAACTTTATATATATATAAAAAATTATTTCAGTTAAGAACATGCTTTTAGAGTTACTGAAAATTGTAAGTGTAAAAAGATAAACATTGTTAAGAATTATATTCACAATCTATATATTTTCTAGTGATAGCAATGTAAAGTAGGAACGTTGACATTGGTTTTCGAGGGGTGAAAATTTTCAATGTTACACTCAAATACATGCAATATTTATTATATTATACTGAATGTTTTATACAAATAAATATAACAGTGAACCGTGCGCGCATAAATTCTGCGCAGTCACTATTTTTTGGAATATCACCCGTCGTCAAGCAATGTTGACTGTTGCTACGCTGGAGGGCGTGGCTTCATCATTCAGCGGGTTATAGTGTTTTTTAAAGAAATGTTCCTCGACGAATCAGATTCAACTAATTTACATGAAATTATAATATATATATTCAATATTCTGAAATGTTAGAAATCATATAATGTATGGTATATGACTTTACTGAAAACTTACATAAAAAGAACCGTAATACCCCTTCCCAAATATAAGTCACACTGAAAACTGAGAATTTACACTGCAACAGCATATACGTTGAACAAATTATGCTGATAAATGTTTTAATATACACAAGTTCAAAATTTTAGATACGTATATCGTTCATGAAGCAGGGTTTTCACTAACTTGTTTACTTGAGTCCTAGGACACAAGGTTTTTGAGATGGTTGAATCGCAGATAAATTTGATGCATCCCAGATTAATTATGTTG
The DNA here is from genome assembly GCF_033153115.1 of Saccostrea echinata. Classification (NCBI taxonomy): domain Eukaryota; kingdom Metazoa; phylum Mollusca; class Bivalvia; order Ostreida; family Ostreidae; genus Saccostrea; species Saccostrea echinata. Next base: position 14,550,438 of record NW_026889761.1, read on the forward strand.
AGTCCCAGTTAAGTAGTGTTGTAGTGTCCTTCCATCCAAACAACAATAAAAACTTTTACGCTAGCTTACCGGTATATTATGCAGTAAATAAAGTGTTTATTTATCCAAGCTATATATCCAAATACACGCGTAATTAATGGCCATAAAATTATTTTTATTTTGTGAAAGCTATAAACTTAGCTGTTACATAAGTAAGTGAACTGACAAATCAAGTACTCTAATATATTATACACTATCACTGGTGTCATGTGCAGTGAAGTGTAACTATATTCATATGCAGTGTTAGTGGATGAAATTCACGAGATGAATTCATTTGAAGACAATAATTGGTAACGTTCATCTAAACTCCTCAGGAACTAACATCATCATGACGCCATCAGATGAAGCATGTACTTACGGCAATGCAATACAAGATTTGTATGATAAAAAAGTTGTCTATCAAATCACAACATCAGAAATAAATTAAGATTTTTTTGCCACCGTTTTATTAATTGTAAATATTGTATTAACGCAGCGTTATTTGGTAATACTGTACATGGATAATCTTCGTATGAAGTAACCTTTTTTTTCAAAAACAAAAGTCTTTTCTTTTTTTATCCAGTGTATAAATGCTGCATATACATAAGTTTTGATAAGAAAAACATTTTTGAAGTTATAGCGGGTTCTAGTAAATGTTCTTCCAAGCCTGTTTCCTTATTCTCCAAGAAAATATTATCAACAGTGAAGGAGAAACATCATGATTACAGTACAACGACATATTCGAGAAGTAGTTGAATTAAAGCCTAGACATTTTGACATCATAGACATGGAATTAATAATGGAAATCATAAACTTGCATACCTTGTCATTGATCATCTGTAAACTTAATTTGCTATAACAATATTCGGATTCTACTCACAAATACTCCAATGTTGATATTAAAAAGATGCTTGACTTTCTCATTCACAATACCATGTAGTTTTCAGAGACCAGGTCTTCCAACATTGTATTGGAATTTCATGGATTTATTACTCTGCCCCGTTATTAGCGCACCTGTTTTTGTATTCATATGAAGTATATTTATTTAAAAACTTCTACATGAAAAGAAGAAGATTCTTGATGTGGCTTTCAATTCGACAATCGGATATATCGACGACATTCTATCAATTTACAATATTCATTTTCATTCCTACGTTGATTCAGTATATGTCATTGAACTCAAAATCAAGGACACCACAGAGTCTGAGGGATGTGACCAGCAGACAGGGGATGCTTACTCCTCCATAGTACCTGATATCACCTCTGTTTTCAGAGGTCGCCGTGTTGTCTCTACCTATAAAATGTATTGTTTTAATGGACTTTGAGAATGATCACTGTTTTTATCGTCATATTTTATCTAGGTAATTATTCATAGCAAGGTGTCATATTTCCTTTGGTACACTCCAGAATACCACATAAATATTTGACCTGATATTAAATGAACAGAGTCATGATACTTGAACAAAATCTGTTAATTCAATCATGAAAACAATTGTTATAAAGTTCATAGTTCGTCGAATGGAAACAGTAGACAACGGTTTAGTGGAAATTTTCGCATCTTATTCTTTTTAACAGATGAACCACGCACTACCATAAATTACAGCATCATTGCAAATAGAATTGGCATGTGCATTTATAAGTTTTTAAAAATAAATACTGTAAACGTTGATATTTTTACGGGGTAAAGTGTTCGCGCAAGGGTTATTTTCGGGGAAATTAAAGAATTTTCAAACTTTGTTTAGTATGATGCCTTGAAACCGTTCGCGTAGTGATAATTTTTGTGAAAATTTACTCTTCGCAAAATTTGCAGTAATTTTCCCCAAGCAAACATTTCCACGTTTACTGCATTTGTGAAAATCTTCAAAGTTAACGAGCCTGAAGTCTCAAAATTGTTTAACTAATGAAAGCAGGTGTAAATAAAGATCCAGTTTTTTTATTTCGTTATTAACGAATAATGTTCTTTGTATGTCACTCTGTTAAACGGACTTTCAGTGCTTCTTAGAATGGGTTCCAAAAGATTAAGAAATAACAAGTGAAAGAATAAGTCATATTTTTATAATACACACCCTCACACGAACAACAACAAAAACAATCAATCAGTATTTTATCTATTTTTTTTTTTAAATTTCCATTGCCCTAACCAAAGATGCTGCAGAGAAATCCACTGCAAGGAGGCTGGGTGGCCGAGACCTCCACGTGATAACAGGCTACCTCCTCCCCTGTCTGTGTGTCTGTAATCTTAGCGTCCACTCTATAGTCTCCCTGGAACAAACATATCCGAATAAAGAGTTCTCATTTTATTTTCAGTATGAAAGGTTGAATACTTTAAATACTTTAAATACCCATTTTCTCCGTGTAAAATAAACTGAGAACAGACTTAAATCAAAATTTTGATTTTGAATATCTTGAGTTTTATTTAACATATGAGCTTAAACATTTGCTGGTTTGTAATATATTCAAATTCAAACATATGATGAAACTTTTGTTTCATCATCAAAATTATTTCAGAAGTTATATTGATTTGAAATTTTGACTTAAGTCTGTTCTCAGTTTATGGTCTTGGGGCCTTATCTTTCATAAAGTTTAGAATGTATTATTAACAATATGTAAAACACATGCATAAGACTGAGGTCTATATAACTAACAAAATCATTTTAAAATATCATATTTATAACAAACTTTACATCAAATGATTACATTTGATTCATGTATTTTATACCTAAATTTCAACTGACAGCCTAAACTTTGCAAATTAATCTCTAAGGTATCTGTTACTTTGATTAATGACATATTGATTTTTTAAATTTTTGTACAGGGGTTATATATATATTCATACTTAACGTCATGATTAAGCATGTGGCTATATGATATGCGCAACTTCTTATTATACAAATATGTATGTAAATGTTTCTATCTATCAGAACTTACAGAAGCTAACCATGACCACAATCCACTCATTTCTGGTATTTTGAAGACAGCTGGAGTCATAGTGTAGGTTCCAGGTTGAAATGGACAATGACAAGGAAGATTCTGTGCTCTTAGTTGTGGAGGACATTGTGTAGCATTAAACGTTGACAACAGATTACAGAGATCATACGAGCTACAATGAATTAAACGCAAAAATGATATTATTTCATACATTTATTATACGCCTAACATTTTGAACTTGCACAAGGGGGCGATATTATTTTTGACAAATGTGAGGGTCAATGTCAGAGTTTTATCTCAAATTAAGACCAATGCTTACGTTTAGGTCAGATATCAAATTCGTCATTGATAATGATTATGGCATCGTACTTCTCAAATAAATATATTTCTACAATTCAGTGACAATATACAACACTTCAACTACGTACCAGCTTCCGACGCCTGAGAGACATGGAACAGTAATCCAGAACAGGGCGTGTTTCTGTATATGGACGTCAAGCTTGTAATGGTTACCCTGCACCAGCCGAGGAGCCTGGATAACGATGTCTCCGGTTAAGTCCCCGGGAACGACAACAGGGAATGGATTCAAATGGGCAGAGGTCACATGAATGATCTTATTTGGACTATGGTCTAAAAAAATATAGAGAGAAGATCTAGAATATGTACATTCTAAAATTTCCAGTCAAAAACTACTGATGAATATATATTAATATTGGTAGTACTGTTGGTAATAGATCAGATTTTTTTCGGCAGACATTGTGTATAATAATTCAGCATTCTTTTAAAGAAGTGTCCAATGAGCTTACAATGGAGGGGGACTTGTTTTATCTATAATATTTATGTTATTTTTAAAGCATACAGTTAACGTTATTGAGTAATTTCTTTATGATTAAAAATTATGTCAGGGTTCCCCATGAGCTGTTTTACTGTGTCGGCCCCGAAAAGACGAACAAAGACGATCGAACTAAAATTTGAAAATACTTGGATATTCTATCCCGAAAAGATACAATTAATTTCTGCAAATTTCTTACTTGTAATCATTATTTACCGATTGAAAGTGGACGCTGGCCAAAAGAACCAAGAGAAAAGAGACTATGTAAAACAAGCATTCTGAGAGTATTGCATTAGCAATACTAGTCCCCTACCGGCAAGTGTAATCTGGTTCCCGTAAAAAATTGAAAATGCCATTATTCCGCCAAAAATCAATGAAGCAGAACAAAATGCAAACTTGATCTGTAACTCATGAAGGTAAAGTCACATACTCAAAAATCAGCTCAAATATCTGCAAGCGTTTAGAAAAAAAATTGCGGAAAATCAAGTGGGACAGACTGACAGACAGACAGACAGAGGGACAACTAGACAGACGGACAGACAGACAGCTAGACGGATGGACGGACGGACGGACAGACTCAGAGGAAACCTATAGTCCCCCCCGGTTTCACCGGTAGGGGACTAAAAAATTGTCATTTAAATGAAATAGGCGATGAATTCCATTTCATATTAAACTGTACGTCAGTGATACACGAGAGAAATAAATGTTTATCGCAAAAACAATTACGATTTAAAAATACATATACATTCAGAGAAATACTGAATTCAGAAAAACAATCCTTTTTAAGAAAACTTTGTACATTTATTACAAAAACAAGCATGCTTCCCGTTAAAAATTGAAAATGCCATAATTCCGTCAAAAATCATTGAAGCGAAACGAAATACAAACTTGATATATAACTAATCAAGGTAAAGTCACATACTCAAAAATCACCACAAAAATCTGCAAGCGTTTAGAAAAACAATGTAGAAATCCCTGAAAAACTGAAAAGGTCGTAATTCCGTCAAAAATCATTGAAGCGGAACGAAATGCAAACTTGAGCTGTAACTACACTCACATACCAAAAATCAGCTAAATATCTGCAAGCGTTTAGGAAAAAAGTGCGGAAAATCAAGTGGGACAGACTGACAGACAGACAGACAGAGGGACAACTAGACAGACGGACAGACAGACAGCTAGACGGACGGACGGACGGACGGACGGACAGACTCAGAGGAAACCTATAGCCCCCTCCGGTTTCACCGGTAGGGGACTAAAAAATTGTCATTTAAATGAAATAGGCGATGAATTCCATTACATTTTAAACTGTACGTCAGTGATACACGAGAGAAATAAATGTTTATCGCAAAAACAATTACGATTTAAAAATACATATACATTCAGAGAAATACTGAATTCAGAAAAACAATCCTTTATTAAGAAAACCTTGTACATTTATTACAAAAACAAGCATGCTTCCCCTTAAAAATTGAATATGCCATAATTCCGTCAAAAATCATTGAACCGAAACGAAATGCAAACTTGATATATAACTAATCAAGGTAAAGTCACATACTCAAAAATCACCACAAAATCTGCAAGCGTTTAGAAAAACAATGCAGAAAACCCTGAAAAATTGAAAAGGTCGTAATTCCGTCAAATATCATTGAAGCGGAACGAAATGCAAACTTGAGCTGTAACTACACTCACATACCAAAAATCAGCTCAATATCTGCAAGCTTTTAGGAAAAAAGTGCGGAAAACCAAGTGAGACAGATTGACAGACAGACAGAGGGACAGCTAGACGGACGGACAGACAGCCAGAAAGACAGACTCGGAGGAAACCTATAGTCCCCACCGGTTTCACCGGTAGGGGACTAATTACTAAAACGTGCTCCCCGAATTAGTAAAGATCTTATATCTTTAATTGCACCATTTGTCTATCCTCATATTCACGCATAAAATTTGTTTTTATTTGTCATCATTGTTTACATTTTTATCTCTGTATACAATTGTAAAACTGTGAAGAGATTAAAATAAATTCAGTGCAGTTCAGTAAAAATTTTCCCCGACACAGTAACGATTCAAATTTTCGTGTGAAAATAAGAAAATCAGAACATAAATTCTCTCTGACTTAAACTTTGATCAAGCAAATCTACCGTCTATCATTTTTTAAGACAGAGCACTTAATTATCTCCTTTTTATGGCACTTTGTCTTGCTTCAACTTGCATAATCAATTATCTCGTAGGCCTGAACCCTCGCTGGACTTTACGCATGAAGGAACAAAGACAAATAATTTGTTTTCACACTTCCAAACCGTATAATTGCTAGTTGCATTTTTAAATATGATTTCAAAATTTAAAAAAATATTATAAATATATGTCTTTAAGCTTCAGAACCACGTCTCTAGAATCATGTTGGCACTGTGAGTCACACATCATACCGTAATCATTTCATTGATGTAAATGTATTGTTGAAGAATTAAAAGGCACCCCCTAGAAGTATTTTACTATAATATAAGTTTTTTTTTAACTCTGTAATTCGATCAACTGAAAAAAATCACGGCAGATTTACTGTAGATCGATTGTATCGACCAGAATTTTTTCTGCTCTCCAGAGCATGTGTAAAACATGAAGTTATATACACAAAAATATCAAGGTTTAATATATTCGTACAACTTGTAGATAGTGATACAAGTATATTATGCAAGTTTTTTTTAGTCCCCTACCGGTGAAACCGGAGGGGACCCTAGGTTTCCTCTGAGTCTGTCCGTCTGTCACCTTGTCTGTCTGTCAGTCTGTCCCACTTGGTTTTCAACACTCTTCTTCTAAACGCTTGCAGATATTGAGCTGATTTTTGGTATGTGAGTGTATCTTGATGAGTTACAGATCAAGTTTGCATTTTGTTCCGCTTCAATGATTTTTGACGGAATTAAGACCTTTTCAATTTTTTAGGGTTTTCCGATTTTTTTCTAGACGCTTGAAGATATTGAGCTGATTTTTGGTATGTGTTTTTTGCTTGATGATTTATAGATCAAGTTTGCATTTCGTTCCGCTTCATTGATTTTTGACGGAATTATGGCATTTTCAATTCTTAACGGGAACCAGATTACACTTGCCGGTAAGGGAACTAGTATTGCTAATGCAATAATCTCAGAATGCTTGTTTATTTCAAAAAATCGTACGTATATTTTTTAAGTTGTGGTATGTGTGTTGGGGAGGGGGGGGGGGGTTACAGTTGGTTTGTCTTATACCTGTAGTACACTGAATGTACATTATTATATGGAAACATTCTAATAGTTTTAGATATCCATTAATTTATTGTTTTGATTAATATGCATGACCATATCATTTGTGTAACGAATAAGTGATTAAAAAATTGCATATATGTTTTTGTAATTATAATGATCAGTGGTTCAGTTGCGAATTTGATCGCGAAAATGCCGCGAATATTAGTGGTTCACGAAAAGTCTGCAACACAGTTAAATTTCAGTTGATGGAGAACCCTGTATATATATGATGGGAGGCTTACGAAGGATGAAATAAACGGTATTGAAAAAGTGTTCAATATTATTTAGTATAGGACGTTCTAGCTAAGATTTACTCAATCTCGCCATGAATACAATATTTCTATACGATATGAAGATTTTTTCACTTCGTTTATTCATATTAAATGAGATTTTAATTCAATGCATGGGGAAAGTTTATTTTCAAAGACTTCTTATCGGGAATTCTTTCCCGAGTTTCAGATTTACTCTGCATATACAAAATTCCAAATGTTAATATGGAACTTTAAATGAAAATTCTTAATCATCTGGTCTTTGTCATGTTTGTCTTATTTCTAATAAAAACAAAACAACACTACTTTTAATAACAGTGACCTGAGATAAAAACAAATAATGGAAATATTAAATCAAGGATAATATGCCTTTTATCTAGTAAAGAAAGGAATCTGCGTAATTTATTATGTAGAATCACATCTAGAATTCTCTAGATTACGGATTTTAAACTTACATCTCTTTTGAAAAGTTAGCTTATTTAGGACATCAACTGTATTAACTTCAACAGAATCTTGTTTTTCTTTCCGTAAATTAAATCTGCTCATTTCCTTAAAAAATATATGCTTTACAAGCAAGGAACTCTTACAATTTGAAGAAATACAAAATATACCACGAACAACGTGAACAGTCTAGATTAAAGTGTTATTTATGAATTTTGGGAAAATGGCATTGTTTGTATTTTTATCTCTGTTAGGGAATGGGCGCGACCTTATTGTTCTCATTTGTCAGACAAAATTTAGAAATAAAGGCGGTCAGAAATAAACATTACTTTGACTGTTCAGTTCACAAGTTTGTGGAATGCTCTCAATGCAACAAGGAAATATGCACTAAATAAAAAGAATATATGTATACAGTAACTTACTACAGTCCCTGTACGAAAAGGGGTGCGAAGCAAGAGATCCAGTCACAAGGGCCAAAAGAACTATCAAAAAACCTGCCATCTTTCTTGTAGTCCAGTAGAAGATAGCGAGAGTCTAAGTTTGTATCCGAGGACACAGCGTGACAAATCAAATATCAAAAGCTCCTAACAATGATAAGAATCACCGTATATTGACGATATTTTGTACCATCTTTAATCTAGGTATGTATGTCCCACTTCGACAAACTTAAGATTACATAGAATGAAGGAAGGTCTAATATGGACGTGGTTAATCAATTCTGACACTCTCCCACATTTATCTTGGTATATTTAATGGACAACATTTTGTCATGTAAATTTTGAATTTACCTGGTGGCAGTAAATACGAAGTTTACAGCAATGTGGTAATTTTAAAATTTACAGCGTGGCAATTCCATCTTTAATTTTAGCTTACAACTTTGTTTTCAAATGTACAATGTATATTTGACTCTTTTGTCGGAATATTGGGTCCACTCCATGGCAGATGACCCCCCCCCCCAATAAACACACACACACACACACACACACACACACACACACACACATTTGAAATAATCTAAATGATTTCTTTTTATTTTAATTGACAATGAAATTGTTTCAGCAGAACGACTTATATAAAGATTTCATTAAGCACAATCCTCCAACCCTTGTGACCAACCCTTGCAGTATTATTCAAGGTAGTATAGGGTTAGGCTCTTTTCATTTCCATAGAGATGAAATTGATTTGTAACAAAATTTCCATTTCAAATTTATATATGAGATATTTTTAATTTCAAATCCTAAAATACAAATAATATATGGGCAAATCCATTCATTTATAACTCTAAGTAATCACAATTTAAACACATAAAATATTCATTTAAACCATACCTTTACAATTTATATAACATTTTATATAATAATTAATGCAAGTTTTCAAACCCTTCATCTTAAATTGATGATATAGATAATATTTCTATCTGTTATAATATATACTTAAAGTACATGTCAATGTATGGAATATAATGAGATATCTTACACAGGCACTTCCTCTATACTATTTTATGTATTTTATGATACCCAAATAATGAAATGTAAGGACAGTATTCAAGCTTAAAAGTCCATTAAATAATACAAATTTACGAGCAGAGCAAACACGGACCTCTAAAACATCAGAGGTTGGATCAGGTGCCATGGAGGAGTGAGCATCCCCTGCCGAACACCCGCCTCTGTTTTAGATTACTTTCTTTTATATGTAAACTCTTGTTATTCATTTTGGAAAACTTGTTATTCATAATCGTAAACTTGTGATTCATATTCTAAATATTGATCTATATTTGATAATTGCTATTCATTTTCGTAAACTTGCAATTTATATGCGAATACTTGCGATTAATATACGAAAAATTTATATTTCGTAAGTATGCACACAAGCTTGTGATTCATATTCAGTGATTTTTTAATTCACATTTCATATTCCTGTGAATTATATACGATAATATTGTGATTTATATGCAAAGAGTTGATATTCGTATTTCGAAAGAATGTTATTTCTATGCAAAACTTGTGATTAATATTCGATAACCTAATGATGTTATATCGCATAAAAAAAAGGTATCACATAGAAACCATAAGATTATTGCATATATATTACTAAATTACCAAATATGAATCATTATGTTCGTACTTAAATGAACAAGTTTCAAATAATTTCGAATATAAATGACAAGATGTCGTATATACCGGTAAATCAAAAGATCATCGCATATAAATCATAATGCTAATACAAAATGAATCACAAGATTTTGCATATCCATAATGAATTTTTGGATATGAATATCAACTTTTCGTATATAAATCGGAAGTTATCGGATGTAAATCACTTTTTGATACACATAAATATTAAGTTTTCGAATATGAATAACAATTTTTTGCCATAAATCGTATATAAATCAGAAGATTATCAAATGTGTACCACCACTTTGTGCAGAAAAATAACATTTTTTAAATTATAAATATCAACGTTTCACATATAAACCAGATTTCGCATATAATTCACAAGATTACAAATATGAATCACAAGTTTACGAATATGAATCACATATTTACGGAGTTGTATTAAGTTATCCTCAATAAAACTATATAAGATAAACCAAGAGAAATATAAAGGTTTTTAAAGTTGTATGTAAGGTCATAGGGCCAAAGTAAAAAAAATAATTGAACAGTTTAATTGCTTACTAATTTGTTTCCCTGTACTGATTTTCCCTTAATGAAGTTGATAGTAATATAAAATAAAGAAAAAAGGTTAAGGAAAAGGTTAGAAAAGCTCAAATCAAAGTTGGAAAAGCCAAGATTAAAGTTGAAAAAGCCCACTTTAATGTTTGGAAGACCAACTTTAAAGTTGGCAAAAAACACTACATGGCGCTCAGACGCTTGCGTAGGAAGATCATGCAAAGCTTTGGACTTGTTAGCATTGATATTGTTTGCTTCAATGAATGATGTAAATATAGATGCTCTCGTGAAGACTTATATCAAATTCATTATAGAAAGATTACAAAAATACTTATCAGCTCGTACCTTATTTCATTAATGAGATTACACGAAAGGAAAATGTAAAGATTGCAAACAATGTTCATAAACCATATAAACAATACAAATCGGAACCAGGAGAAAACAAAACAATAGAGAACAGGGGCTCATAACATAAAGCTTGTTAAGTTTTTGACCTAAGTAGGGTCATAAGTATGTTTTAGGTGCACTCTTAGGATCTGTCTAAGCACAACTTACGTATGTCTTAAAATGTAACATAAAATGAACCAAGCGAGGTCTTAACTAAGTCAAACTTATGTTCACCATATTTATGATGAATAACCCTAGGTTTTTTTTATTACTTTATTTACATATACTGGGAAAAAAAATAATCCAGTTACGTTTTAATTAGATATATTTAATCGCGTACAGAATTTGCTCTTGCGTACCGAATCGTTTGAGAGACAAACGCTTATGATAATGGAATATTAATAAAAATGAAAAGCTGACAGATGAAAAGGCTGAAGTTATCCAGTTTATCACATAGTTTGTATGAACTCTATATTCAGAACAATGCTCAAGGATTAGTATGAAAAAGGATGTGGCAGATTCCGTATTTAAAATTTTGTAGGATATATCGAGTCGACATTTGAAGAGAAATGAAATTGTTTATTGATTAAACGTCGTCTGTCGATATATACCAAAATGCCGAATGGAAGCCACAACAAAGGGGTTTTTTTTTCTTCTTGATATGTTTTTAAAAAAAATTCTGCATCATTCAAATTCAAAAACAGATTAGACTAATAAAGGAGCGCAATTTATGCTGATTGAAATCTGAACGGATTTTTGGAAGACCTGGGGGTCGTAAAATAAAGCTTGCTAAGAATTTGACTTAAGTAGGGTCATAAGTATGTTTTAGGTGCATATGTATCCTTTCATTCAGAACTTTCTATCTTTTCATTGTAAAAAGTTTGTATACCTTCTGGGCCCAAATTTGGAAAATAAAATTATCTTATCTTATATATATGTAAAAATGATTTAGTTACGTTTTTAATTACACATATATTAAAGTTGACGTCCTCACCTATAGGTTTTATCTAGGTTAGATTAGATTTCGTATTTAAAGTATCATTCTGTTTAAATTATTCTGAATATTTGAGAACAAATATTGCACGGTCACAACGTGTTACTAGTGGTTCATTGTAAATGCGTTAATATTGTTTATCTCTCGAGACTGCGATGTTTTCAGTTTACTGTTTGTTGTTATTCTTTCGTTTTGACAAATGTTCACTTGCTTTCAAATTGTCATTCTCACAGACATGGCACGATAACCGAACGTCTATGTACTTGAAATTGAAACTCTAATTAAAAAAGTACAAAACAAGAGGGGCATTTTGAAGTTTTTCTTCCCAAAATCACAAGCAGAGACTGCAGACGTTTTATGGTATACTTATTTACAATTCAATGAAGGATGGAAAAGAATTGTTTTCAGAAAACATTTTTTCGTATATCTCCAATTTATCAACAACTCTCTCTCTCTCTCTCTCTCTCTCTCTCTCTCTCTCTCTCTCTCTCTCTCTCGTACGGTAGTTAACCCTGTTTGAATCCTCGCTTGTTGCGTTCTACATTCAATCAATCTAATTTACTGACATTCTTTATTAGTTTTCTAGTCATCATTCTTTAATTCACCGACGATTTTTAAAATCTATTAGATCTCATTTTTTCACAATGAACAGACAAATCCATGATTACTGTATACAATTTACTTATAATGAACAGTGTTTATAACGTAAGTCCCACTTATATTTCAAACGTATCCCAAAAATAATATTTTGCATTTACATGTATGTCATTTAGGGAGTGATATTGGAATCAGTGATGAATACCCCCCTTCCCCCCTTCCTAGACGAAAAACTAAAATTCTTACACCAGTATATTAAATAAAGAAAATTATTTTTTAATGCATAATATAAATAGAGGTATGTTTTAACATAAAAAGTCGACCTTAAATAGCTCTAAATATATGTTGAAGAAAGTTAAGACATACTTAAGTCACCTCTACCGACCGCCTAAGTTTTGCTAAGATTGTCAAATCTTAGCTCGTTTCTAGTTACGGTCTTAAGTTTAAGACTGTACTTAAATCCTACTTAAGTATGGCCTTAGACTTAAGTATACCCTTTATGGTACGACCCCCCTGGTCTCAAAGGACTACATAGGTTTAAATGAACTCTATAGAAATATCTAATTCTAGAATCAAATTATGAAAAAATGTTGAACATTAAAAAATCTTATTTTTACTCACACATTATCATGTCAAAAATATTTTCGACTTATTATTGAAAAAAAATATTCAGTAGAAAACCTTATACATTTTCTATTAATACTATAAATTTGATAGGATATTCTGCAACTTTAAGAATTTAAGAAATATAATTTCTAAGGAATATCTGTGGTTTTATTTATTTTCACGGAGATCAAATCCAAATTTCGTGGTTTTAGCAAAAATAGTAACTTTGTTGATTATGTAACGAGGGCGGCTACATTTTATCAACAAGATTTAAAACTGTTGTTTGTTCGTCGCCTATTTTTGTGGTCTGGCTTATTGGTGTTCAACGAGATGTGGTGAAACCACGGTACATGTTCGTTGCTTTTACTTAGGCCAGACCACAAAATTACTTGATCGACCAATTTCATTATTACATGTAAATCTTATACGGTGCCAAACATTTATCTTAGAAGAGGACGAGATAGCTGTCCGATGCACATGTACATATCAACGAAATCGTTTGTTTTTGTCAAAGAATGATGTGCCAAAACTACTTTCTGCAGCCCTTTTTCTACGACGAATTATATTTATTCCACAACGATTTTGATAGTTTTCAAACAAAAGTGAATAAATACGACGCCTTTTGAATATTTTCATTAGTTAAAACATATTTTAATTATGAGGATTACTTCATTATCTATGATTTTTTAGGCCCCATGAGAGCAAAATTCGGCCTGGTTTGTGAGGATCTTTTACGAAAAGAGAATAGGCGGGTCTTAGTACAATAGAGGGGTATGCATGTCCGTGGAATCTACCTTATATGGCTATTGTTATTATTTCCCACATATTTGCTTACCGAGAACAATTGTCCAATCCGATGACTGAACGACAAAACATGCTGTCGTTTACTACATGTTTACATTTTATCACAGACACGTGGTTTAGGTCAATTTACACATTATCTCTACAGTGACTACATTTCAAACTTTAATGGTCAGCAAAGGCTTTTTACACATGATAATACGTATGGAACCTCAGTGTTTACCGTTTTGGGTCGAGAAATTCACAATGAAACTTGTATTCACTGATTCTCGGGAATAAGTGTAGCCAATTGCCCAACGACGCTTTACAACCTATGAAATTATACAATGTATATTTATAAAAAAAAATATATATATATTGTTTGTAATTATGAGCAGGGAAATTGTAGATTAGTGTCTAATCTGTGTCTCAAATGAATAAAAAAAAATGTTTATCGGAAAACAAGAAAAAATTTATGCCTTTTTTCCAAGATTTAAATTTCCTTAGAATTTTTGTAGTACTCACTCGTAATACAACTCATTTAGCTGATTGGTCGGTTAGAAAATCATGCCGGTGCCTCGATTAGCATATGAATTTATTCTTACGTCAGAGAAAGATCTGTTCGTAATGGGGAAAACCAGCCAGATTTTACAATGTTTTAAACACAACATTCGAGCGCAATTAGGTACAATTCTCTCCTTTCACATATAGGTAGATTTCAATGAAATACAGCGACCATACACAGGAGAAAAATGTACCTACTTGCGCTCGTATACTTTAAGGGCTTCAAAGAGTGGGGCGGGGCCAAAATTCAATGGGAATTGGATGATAGTACCCCTACTCAAAATAAAGAAAAATATCTTCCAAATTATGTTTGTATTTTCGGTAAAGTAGTATTCCATGACGGTACACATATCAGTGATTAAGTGGATGCAAAAATTAGAGTAAAATTTAGATATTTTATTTTTCCTCAATTTACCGGGGGCCGCATGGCACATCATCCTTTTCAAAATTTGATTCCCTCGAAAATAAATGACACCCCAGTATACCACTTACTTTGTTTGAAACGTATCTCGAAGGTATGGCGTAAAATTAGTTTTCTGTTCTATTCTGATTTCTTAATACATTGTTGTACATACCAACTTTTGTACACCTGTAAATACTGCATATGTAAGGAGACAAGAATTACACAACATAGCTTTTCAAACCTTTCATTAGATAGTTGTTTAAAATAACTTGCTTGAATTTTTTGTAAATTTTATTTCAATGGATTTCATGACCTTGAAGGCTGGAAATAATTTTTTGTATATCTTGTTGCAAATATAATCTCAGTCTGTAACAAGAAGATTTAGTAGTTTATGTAACATTCTTTGTTCGTTGCAATTAAAACATTAAAATTCATGAAATGTATAATACAGAGTTCTCTGAGTCTTTATCAATAAAAATATTAGTATCTTATTTTTATTACAAAATATACGGATCAACATTCAAATGGTTTGTTTAATACGATTTTAACGTTTGTAATATAACATGTCAATGCATCCAAGTTCTAAAATAAAATTTGAATCAATTGTGGTACATCATGGAAGCACAATAAACAAAGTTAACACAAAAATCCAACAATTAACCAATTACAGAGCTGAGATCAAACGTATTTGTACTTTGTTGAGAGTTAGAGACTGGTCTATAAAAATTATGAATGCCTTTGAGAGCCTTTGGTGCAAACTGTGTCCAAAATGCTGTGCGAGTTGCATCCATTTTAGATTTTATTGATAGTGTGGTATTAAGATCCATGTAGAATTCTGAATTTAAATCGAATTCTGGCCATATCAATGGAACAGCAACAGGTTTGTTAGGATCCCTGAAAAAAATATAGTTTGATTACAAAATGTCGACGTATTCGCTTAAGATTCATTTTATAATTACATGCATATGCATAAGATATGTCATTTATAAACTTTAGAAAACCGCGGTTATCCCAACGACTACGATTTTCCATCACTATGATTATACACTTAAAAAGTGGTTACCTTCACTATTTTTTTTCATTTTGTTTATTTTCGAATTGTGAATTGTATAATAATAAAAATAATAATAGTAAAGCGCAAAAATAACAATAAAACGGTTAATATTTTACATGAGGCGTCTATTTAACAGAAAGATGACTCTTCCTTCGTTATTTAGGAATTGCAAAATTTTAACCAAACGAAATTATTTCTACGTTATTCACCATCATTTGCACTGTTGAAACAGATAAGCAGTATTTAAACTTTGTTGTTGTTGGTTTTACATAGTGGACAGAGGAAGGTAATGACACATTTTTATCTTGCATTCTTTGAATAGGAATGTACATGAACTTTCAAAGTAGACAAATTTGCTCTAGAGACTTTCTTCTATTGTCGTACAAGAAAAGCTTCATACCCTGTTTTGGCAAAATTAGTCCAGTAAGTCATGATTTTCTCAGAAAGTAAAACTTCAGCTGATTGAAGAGTGTCTTTAAAATTAAGTCCCTTTTGCATACTAGTTGGAAAACCAAAAACGTAAGGTAGCTCATCTCCGTGACCTGCTCCAGGTGCCCACGGAATAGTGTGTGCGTAGGAAGAGCGATGTGTAAAAAGGTACATGTATGTATGCCGTCCTGATGTCTGTACTTTTGTATGCGCACGGGCAGAAATTTTGGCGGGCATGAAAAATTGATAATCGGATGACATATCAAGCATCTTTTGTAAGTAGGTATTGTTTGTAGTGGTCTTTGACCATTTAGTGTATACAAATGACATTGTGTCTGCAAGCAAAGCAACTGTCGCACCAAAACGATCTGTTAGAATAGAATTTGTAACATAGTTGTTAACAATGTCAAGTCCGGGGCTTTTTGGAGTAATTTTACTTTGTACGAATGGAAGAAGTGAGACCATGGTTATAAATCCACCATCTCCATCATTTATTCCTATCAAAAGGTCTAGATCAGCGAGAGTATCTCTTCCCTCAGAGAACATAGTTTCTGGATAAAGAAAAGCATCTGGCGGAAGTTGTTTGACGAATTCTCCATCTACAACAGGGGTCCACTCAGGACGGTATATTTCGTCTTCTTTAGTTCCAACTTGTGCATTTGCGATCAAGTCTTCAAACGGTTTTGTTCTTAGGCAGTTCACAAGCTTAACGTTTGTAGCCACTGAGCAGTTTAATTTCATTCCTAGTAATTTAGAATATCTGCCAACCGTTGCTCTTTCACTATAAGCCCAAGGACAAATTGCAGTTCCACTTTCAGAGATTATTCTTTTCATAAGTCCTTTATTAGATGGATAAATGGCCTGGAAGAAAGAGCTGGCACCACCTGCAGATTCTCCAAATACTGTGACAAGGTTAGGATCACCCCCAAAAGATGCAATATTATCATGGACCCACTGGAGAGCCATGTGCTGATCCCATAGTCCGTAATTACCCTTAGCCGTGTCATCATCGGTGGCTAAAAACCCTATTGGACCAAGTCTGTAGTTAGCTGTAACAACCACAACGTTCCCAAATCCGGAAAGAGTACTTGCATCGTATATACTAGATTGTCCAATTACAAATGCCCCTCCATGGAACCAAACCATAACAGCTAAATTATGCGCATGGGCTGGAGCAAAAACGTTTAATGTTAAGCAGTCCTCTGATATCATGGGCTTGCCTGGAATCCATTGCTGGGAGAATTCAGCCTTTTGTGGACAAGCTGGACCATACTTTGTTGCAGAGAATGCATGTGTAAAACGTGCTTTTTTGATAGGTTTTGCAAATCGAAGGACTCCTAATGGTGGCTCAGCAAATGGAATTCCGAGAAAAGTATTAACATTATACCTCACAGATTCAAATGATGTGGTGTTTGCGAATCCAACTATATTTCCTGCATTTGAATGCACATGGACACTTTCATGTTGACAAAGAACAAAACGGAACCAGAAGAGCAAAGGCAAAGAATCCCAAGCTATTGTCCACATGATTTGGAAAACGATTATGATTACTTTCAACTCCTCAGACCATCTGTATGCCCATCGAACATTTATCTAAAACCCCTACCGAAGTAAGGTAGATAAGACATGGTTTTAATGATCTAAATAATATCGTATTCTTGAAGTACTAAGTATCTTTAATAGTCACTTAGTTCTGAGAGAAATAGTATTAAATGACACAATACATTTACATGTATTTTATAGTGACATTCTCCAACTAATAAATATTTAAGATAAATTACCTACTATAAAAGAAAAGGAATAGAAAAATAATTTTGCGTTTAAATTTCATGGTTTATCATATTGCAACCACAGAGAAAACTATCTTGTATCCATACATTGACAGATTGTCCTTTTTACATTTTAGAGTCTAGTCAAGCTAGAGAAGTATTTTTATGCCATAAATTAAGATTTTAAGGTTAAATTTCAGTTGGTCAAATGTCTATTAACGTTCTGATTAGATAGGTGACTCGACAATTTAAATCACTTATATTTTGAACAACGGAAATAATAACCTTAAAAACGGAAACTAATGTGAATGGAGAATCTAAAAACACAACTCTTTATGGTAGGCATTCATAGTATAAAATCAATAAGTAGTTAATTTAAAAGTTCACGAGAAAGTAGAACTTGATGTATAGATTCACGTTTAATAGCATATGAATTTAAAAAAGGCCGTTTGTCATCGAAAGTTGCATATATTTTAAAGTTTTTAGTTAAAAAATATATAGCATATTGATATAACATAAATCAATTAGCGATTTCTCAAAAAAGGGTTAAAAAACTACAGCTAATAATTATTGAAATATTGTCTATCTATTGGTTACAGATAAACTGTGTTAGAGAAACATCACAGTTCCAAATTTTCTCTAATTTCATTCAAACGTGTAAATAGCGATTTTGACATTGAAAGCCTCCATTTAACCTTGACCTTTAAGCAAGCTTGTCAAAATGACATCCGCAAAAATCCTCTTCTACCAAATGAAAAAAAAAAATGAAAAAAATTCTTTTAATTTTACAAGAAATTTTACATCGTGTGTGTATTATAATCTTTTTTTTTTAATTTCATGACACCCAACTGCAAAGATAGCAATTTATGATAGCTAATTTGAATGAATACTGGTATTTTATGACTTTGTTATTTGTTGTGTTGAGCAATCCGTCGGATGAGTTCAAGTTTGACGTAAGCACTCATTACCCACTATAATAATAGAGAAACACGTATTATGCATCTCGATAAAGTCATTTATACACAACTAACCGCGTACAACAAGTCGAGAAAAGACATCATCGATCTTTTATGGAGTTTTCGAAGCAACTATTAAATGTTGAATATATGTAACTACATGTACATGGAGACATTTGACAGATACAAGGAAAGAGTATGTTCTAGAAAAACTGGGGAGAAGACTTAATAACTTTATAATTACCAAAAATTAATATGAAATTAATTTAGTCTTATGTATTTAAATATACTAGCTTGCGTGTACGAAAAAAGCTTAATTATCTCACACAGCGCAGTTACCATAAAAAAAACTTAATTGTACTTAAGTTAGTTTGCAGCTGAAAACAAATTACGTTTTTTTTTTTATCTGAATTGTTTTAATGGTCTGGTTAGTGAAAAATGTTCTTGTCATTTTTGTAAAATTGTGTCAACAAACCACGCTGTTTGCAAACATAGTATTTACTAATTAAAAGTGAGTAGAGGATTTTAATTACGTGAAGAATTAAGGAAATATCATATAATTGGATCTGGGAAAAAAATGCATCGTGCAGAATACTTAAATATTCTGAGATATGTTATATTATCTCAGCTCCAATGAATATAAGGATTGCAATCGCAATGAGAAATATTGATATTTCATCACATATTGTAACTGATAATGGATAATTTATAAATGGAAAGTACTGCAAGGAGTGTTTTTTTTTATTGTAATGACGTAGATTTTCGTAATTCAGAGAAAATTGCATTTTGTTAAATGGAATAAAGCTTTAAGCATTTGTTCTATTTATTATCAAAGGGGTAAAATGAAATTCAAATGTTTCCATACACGGATATGTTATTGCATGAGAGATAATTTCATTGATAGAATTTTGAAAAGTGTATTTATCTAGGTTTTGAAGTGGCAAGTATTCTCTCTTCTTAAGAGTACAAAATAATCAGCATTCAAATGCCTTGCTTTTGTGTCTTAACTCAATTTGTATATTGAATATACATCTCTTTTTTCAATTTCTATTAATTTTCTTTTTACAACAACAGTACTTAAATTTCTATTGCTTTTTAAAACGTTCTAGCGGTTATCAAATCTCTTGTGGACTAATCAAACTAAAATCGCTTAAAGTGGTTCATTACACTCAGAGTCTTTTTTCATAATTTCTTTACAGAACCACTTATCATCTGGATTTCAAGTAACGAAACATGAAGTATTTTAGATGATTTTAAAATATTTTTTCTGATTTAGTTAAATGTTTTATTTTACTTTTTTTTATTATGAAAATTGCAGAAAACTCAATGTGATGAATATCTTCTTCAAACATGTAAAGAAAATGTTAACAGAACATTCATTTATCTTTTTATCAAAATTAAAAAAAAAAAAGTCAATGTGTTTTTTCTTCTTAATCAATTTGTTTTATTTTATCATTATTATTCTTTTTGGTCTTTCACGTTGAGGCACTCATGTCTTGTGACACAATTGCTACCCCAAAATTACAATTATTACTTCATTTTGTCAGTTTTATGGAAAATGACGCAGGAAAATGGGAGAGCGATTGTTTTTTTTGTCGCAATTTACAATCTAATTTAAAAAAAAAACATATATATATATTCGAATAGCGCAAATGATTCAGAGAGGAGAGACACATTTAATTCCGATTCGCGGTCCAGGTAGAAATTATGCGGTATGCGGTAATAATTGAACTCAGATGAAAGGAAAAGCAGCCAAAGTCAAGTAAGAATCTTTATTTTTTGTGTAGCTCTATTTATAATATTGTGGTTTGAAATCGACTATTCATGAAATTTTAAATTCGTATATGGCTATTAGTCAGCATATAATACTAAGGTATCTTGTCAAGAAAAGAGTATCAAGATAAAATTTTCATCACTTCTTAAAGTTTTTTTTAAGTTCTTTGTAACCACAGTCTACATAGTATTAATTTTATCGTTCAAGTCCACGAAATTTTTGACAAATCCTCATTTTTTTCTTAGCTTTAAAGACATCAAGAAAAAAGTTGATTTCGTAAAATGTATACATACATGATGAGCAAATGATTTTAAAAAAACATTGAAGTATAGGTCTGACTTTTTTGTTTGTCTGACAGGGTTCCATTTTAAATTTAATCCAAGACAATTAACCATTTAACTTGTGAATACCTTTAATACAAATAGCTTATAAGATATCATAATCTTATCATAACATCTTAAGACCATTTTAAGAATGAATTAAATGCTTTCTATTTAAATTTATTCTAGGGAGTTATTCTTGTTTAAACCTTTAACTTATGTTTTCTCTCATAACTGTTGACATGCTATTATTTTATTTTATAACTGTTGATTTGTTATTTTTTAGAGTTAGAGCGACTACAAAAAAAAATGTTATGGTTCCCACAGACAAGGCTGGTAACAATATCGCTTTAAATTTGTTTTTAAAGTTCATTATTATAATTTTATTTTGACAGAACTTGTTTTTAATTGTACGTCTGAAAATCCAGCATATACTCACAGTTCATTTTCCAAAGCAGAAATTCTTCAAAATCATATTTCAGTGTTTAAAACTTTTAAAATGATAGGTTATATTTGCTAACAAGGTCATCATAACGACAATAAAATTTACGAAATGCTGACTTTAAACGAGGCTGTTGAAATCCCTGTAACATCAAATTATCAGTGAGTAGCCTGCCTCGCTTTAAAAATTGATGGCACCCAGAGCAAACTCTTCAGTTGCGAATATGTTGGGAGACATAAACACCATAAGCAGGTGATAGTGGAATATTACTATTTTAATAAGGAAAGTTGGCGGTGGAAAAGCTAATTATAAAAGTCATCTCGTTTGTCATACAAATTAGTTGTCAATTGGCCTTTATCGTCTATAGTTAGTAAAATCTAAATATGAAACAGATGTGGCAGACTCTGTAGTGTCTTTTATTTCAAGTTTACATACGAATGAAAATAACTGTTGTTAATTGATAAAACATCGTTGATATATCTGAATGTCCAATTGAAGGTCACAGCTAGCGTTTTCTTTTTCTCGTGTAGAAGTTTTTGAATAAATCCTGTTTCATGAGAATATAAAAACAGGTCAGCTGATAAAGGAGCACAATTCGTGCCCATCGAAATTCCAACAGTTTGTTGGAAAACTTGGTCTCTGAAGACTTTATAAATGTTGTCAATGAGGAACTCCGGCATCCTTTTAATATAAACTTCAGAGTACTTGTGTGTACAATCAGAGCGGTTTTTGAAAATTTCCGAGTTCCATTTTTATTTAAGAAACAGTTGTTAATGATATCAAAAAGTCTAGATTTTAATTCATCGTTAGACGTGAGGAATTGTTGTATAAAGTGTAGAAAAGTCGTACGTTTTGATGTTATAGACTTTTGAAAAATTTGGTGATTTTAAAGTTTATAAAAATTCTTTCGAGTCTTTGAGGATCCACATCTGATTAACACCACTTCTAGAATAAGTTGTAGCACATTACGTCTGAAGTTTATCCTTTACTGCAGACAATATATTTGTAAGGAGAAGGAAATGGGCTTGGTAGAGCACTGGATCCAGAAAGGTATCGTTGTTTGTAAGGATGTTTATGAAGTTTAGAAATCCAGTACAGGTAGGATAGATCGAACCCACCTTGGTTGACTGGTATGGGTCGTATTTTGGCTCACTTGTTTCATACGAGGCCTTCGTTTTTGTACTGAATTGACTACGGATAGTTCCGTCTACCTGATCAATCCATAGGGCTCACGGCGGGTGTGACCGGTTAACAGAGGATACTCACTCCTCCTAGGCACATGATCCCACGTCCGGAATTCAGGTGTCCATGTTTTATGCCCTCTTCACATATTTGTATTGTTTATGGATTTTTTTAAGATCGATCACTGTCCGTTATCTTTACATTTTGTTATAATTGTTGATAATTATGTTATTTTTTATGTTATAACTGTTAATATGTTATCTTTATATTTTATTACCGTTAATATATTATGTTTTATTTTATAACAGTTGATATGTTATGTTTTATTTTATGACTGTTGATATGTTATGTTTTATAACTGTTGATATTTTATGTTTTATTTTATAACTGTTGATATGGTATGTCAAGTTACCATCAGTTGATATTTTCTCTAAATGTAGAATTTGCTGAAATTCCATCTTATTTATATATTTTTCAATGACATTCTCTTCTTTTTCGGAACGGTAGAGAAATATTTGAATTTCAAAGCAGATAATTAAAAAAAAAAAACAAAAATTAAAGAATATTGGAATGACTTTTGTTTGTTTTACGGGTTTTTGGAAATCCCTTGTGCAAGTAAGTTATGGAGCGTTTTTGCTTAAGTCTATTTTTTATCATTTCTTTTAGATATGCATATAAAGTATAAGTCGACTTCAAATGCTACTTTCTGAGTATGAGAAATTTGCAAATGCGTTTAAAGGAAGAAAAGGTGTCGACCATAGAACAAATTTTGTGCGAAACAATCTTCTTTAAAAGTTTCACGTAGGTGAAATTTAAATTTGTTTCCACAACCGTGTGCTGTTGATGTCAGAAAGCAGATTGTGGTGCTTTAAAATGATATTAAACATAGACTATTAATCAAATTTTGTGTAACAAACTTGAACCACAGATGATTATCCGATTTATACTCATAGTCTTCTTTCAAAGGATACAGTCTCCCGCGTGTCTCAATGATTAGAGCGTTTGCGCTAGTGTCGCGAGTAAGGAGTCGATCTTTAAGTTGTTGGTTCGAATCCACTGTGAGACATGGAGGTCGGTGAGACCGAATAAACCGACGTCCAAGATCAAATACTACATACTTACACATCATTTCTTACTGTTTGTTACTTGTTCGACTCTATATTTTGAGTTTAAAAATGCGTCAGAAATCAAATTTACATTTTGAGTAATTTAATTGACGGATTTTCATGCCTAGAGATATCTGATTAATCGTAATGTAAATATAGAAATGACGATATAACTAATACACTGTTTGTTTTCGCAGAAAAAAATGATTAAATATCTTCGATAATTAAACGATTGTATAAATAATCACGTCTGTTTGCGCACATTTTAAATCACACCCCGGCCGTCTTTCAATTATAGCGAGTGTGTGCACTAATTTTCCCTTTTATTCTGAAAATAAATCACAAAAAGTTTTCAGAAGTTTAGAGATAATGTGCATCTACATTGAGAATAATTTAATTTTTTCTTAATAAAACATTTTTGGAATGAAATATAATGTTCAGAATTCAAAAAAATATTTTGAAAAAGATCGCCCTTTTCATACTTTTGATTGAAATATTCGAGATTTTCTGAATTCTTCACTGTTATACATGTATCATATTTTGGAAAATTTATTGGGGTGGTCTATTGCTTGAATTTACAAATCTCCATAAATGAAGCATTTAGAGATTTCATTCTTTATTATGTAATGTCTGTATCGCTTACTTTTTCTAAGCATGCCTGTCAGCTAAGTTATTTTTACAAAGACCACATTCATTCAAATATTGCTTTTGACCACAATGTTTACCAACAACATGACTCCATGTCATTGTAGGTGAAACTAAAAAATTTTCCAAAACAATAACTTTTTGTCACCTTGAGAATGTGTCATGCATTCATGGCCACTGGGGAAAAGAAAATCTTGATTTACGTGACAAATCTGAAATTTGAAAAAAAAAAAAAAAAATCCGACCTTAAGTTACATTATGGGGAATAGTTGAAATGGTATACCAGTCTATACATGCATCAATAAATACCAGTAGGTGATAAATTTTCACGCAGCAGTCAAGGGCGGATGTAGGATTTGAAGTTAGGGGCGCAAGGTGATTATGAAATGGGTTTGGGGCCGCCTTGAGGTCCCTAGTGGTTTCAGGGTGAAGTCTTGGTGGGGGTCCAAGGGGCGAATCTCCCGGAAACTCTTGGCTTTTAGAGAGTTCATGCGTAAAAAAAAGACTAAGTAAATATTTTTACTATTACTTGTGATCATCTTTGCCCCCCATCCTCCCCCCAACGAAAGAAAATAGGAATAAATGTTTATACCCCTTTATCTGATAATTCATTTATTTTCAAAGATGTAACCATGATTTTCCTTGAATTTGATTATTTTAAGGGGGAGTGTGCCCCACCCCCTTCAACCCATCACTGATATCATAAGTTGTAAATTCTAAAGAAATTCACTATTTCAGAGTAAATATTCTTAATATCGATAAACATGCACACACCTGGCATTAGACTAAGAACCAATTTCCGAGAAGACAATTAAACTTTATGAAAAGAAAGCTTTTCAAAATATTTAAAAGCCAGATAGAATTAAATTCATGAATTTTAAATATCATCCAATGTCTTGACAAATAAATTAAAGAATATGTGATAACCTGTTTCACGGTGATACTATACACTGGGCGGAATGTTAATAGGTGTCCAATAACATCTATGTTAGTTATCTCTTTTTTACCTGAACAGTCTAGTATGTATATAATCCAGGCGTGATTTATGAATGAAACACGTGGGAGTGTTTGTATTGTGACGTCGCAAAGCGGAATTAGACTTGACAGACTGTGAATTCCGACGTTAGATACGGATTGCATAATATGTCAACAGTTCTCTCTCATTAGCCGGAAGTCTGAGGGAGGATAAACAGCAGAAATATTCAGGTATGTACAAATGTATATAGTCTGTGGTATTGTAGCATTATAATACATTTTCTTATTCATTATTAACCCTATGTGGCTACTTTTGAATCATAAATTGTCACATTGTGTGTTTATATTGAATTTAAATAATTTAAAGGCGTTGTGCAGTGTATGTTACAAGATTATATAGCCTGTGCGTCTTAAGTACTGTATAAATAATGCGAACAACTTTTTATTTTATATAAATATGTGATATGCTATACAAAACTACTTAAGTGATATAAGTGAATGTCAATGATATCACCTTATTATTCAGTATTAGGAGATAACTAACAGCCTGATCAACCTCACGAACCCTATAATAATAGGAGAACAGCATCTTTCAGGAGGTAACCCCCCATCCCCATGTCGACTGATCATACCCCCCCCCCCATGTCGACTGATCACACCTGCCGTTGGTCCTCTGTATTGATCAGGTAAACGGATTATTTTTTGGTCAAATTAGTATGAAAACAATGGCCTGACAATTGATGAGTAATATACAAAAAAATTAATGGCCTAACAATTGATGAGTAATATATAAGAAAAAAATAAAAGCTAGATATATTAATCATCTAAAACCATGAAACTCAACCGTAAATTGTAATTAATACAGAAACCGAATTTTCGCGATTTTTCTTTTAGCAATCCAGACTTTTAAAGTCCTCATTTTCATATGTTTGCAGATTATTCCACGGTTAAAGGCAAAAGAAAAAAGAGTATTTTGAGAATCAGTAAATTACTGTAAATTCACTCTGTTCATATTGTTTACATTTAAAGACATGTATTTAATTTTATGGAATGTATTTATTCAATGATTATTAAAACCCAAGATAAAATTTGTCAGGAAATTCTGCAGATGTGTCATCTTAGATGCGGTGTGATATAAACTACTTTTTATTTGTCGCGGACAAATATTTCGCAAATCGAAATCAACAGCTTTTTATCAATGTAACATCAATACTAAAGCTAAATAATGTATCCTTAATGAATAATACAACATGACATGTTTAAGATATCAAATGCCATGTCAAGCGCTAAATAATCTCTTTGTATCATCTGTCATTTTCCCTGCTAACTATAATCTATAAATATCGTTTGATGCAAAAGGTTTTATCATCGATTATGAAGTAATTTTTTGGGTGATACGTTACGAGCTCTTTTTGTCCCATTTCTGGAGGATTTTTATTTCATATCCAGTCACCTCTTACAATCCACGTTTCTTTAATTTGAAATTATGAATGATTTAAAGTGATTATTTTACAAGAAAGTCAATTGAAGTTGAGGAATTCTGCTTTCACGATTTTAAAATAATATTTTTATTTCAAAGTTGTTTTTTTAACTCTCCCATCTGACAAATGTCTTTCTAATAAACATCTCATCGTAGAATTTCTTGTGCTCTATATTTTTCTTTTATTAATCATTAAACACGGCAAAGTTGAAGATAACGAATAGTGATCAATTTCAGTAATCCTTCAAACAATAAAAATCTGTGAACAGGGCAAAAACTCGGACCCCTGAAAATTATAGAGGTGGAGTCAGGTGCCAAGGAGGAGAAACCTTCCCCTGTCGACAGGTCACACTGGCCGTGAGCACTCTGTATCATGTCTATTGATTAGGAAAAAGGAGTAAAACACAGTCAAATCTTAAACAATAATAATGGCATAACAATTGATGGAAAACACGACTATCCTTTCATTTTCATGTGAACTGTGAGTTAATTTGACCAATGCCTTACCATGACCTTTTATAGGATAAATAAACCGATAATAACAAACAAGAATTCAACTGAATAATAAGCTTTACCCTAAAAACACTTTACGTAAATATTATTGAAAAGGTATGAAACAATATAAAACAGACATCTTCACAGTTCGCAGTACAATGTATTATTACAAAATAATTGCATTAGTCTGATATTTAGCTTGAAAGGATTAAGAACGAAAATAAGGTTATTTGATTTATTACAATCAATTGCAAAGAACCTCACCAAAAAAGGGGATTTTTTGTTTTTTGGTAATAGTTTTCTTATATGGAGATGAATAAATCATTTAAGCCTTATGAAGGATTTTTTTGTGTTTGTTGAGGTGTAACATGCTATAAACTACAGTATGAAGTAAATACTATTGCATACTTTATATGTCAAAAGCTCCTGTCGTTAAATAATATAAAACTTATCAGTATACATGTATCATTTATTTCTAGACACAGAGATATCTGATACACGTAAGATAAAATGTGAAAAAGAACGAAATCACGGTTTGGTAACCTTCTTATAAAGAAAATACTTTCATTTCCTTTCGTGCCAGACTTAACAAGTCGACCTTACAAATTTTTGAAACGCGGAAAACTTGATAATTATACTGCGCCATAACATAATAACATTATCTTCAGATATTGAATGATTGTATAGCAAAAGAATTATATAATTGCTAACAATTAAAACGCCATCTGCATTGCACAAAGAAATTCACCAACTTTCTAGTTACACGCAGTGTGGATTTAAAAAAAAAAATTAATTTTGAATAATAAAAATTGCGAAAAATATTTTAGAAAAGGAAACAAAAACAATGTCAATGTGGAAAAACTTTTTTATTCGATGCAAACATAACGAAACAATGTTGGCAAGTAATGCTTGACATTTTAGTGAGCTGTTGCTAGAATTTTAGTGGATATTACTATATGGACACTCAAATAAAGTTGACAAATGTTGTAAGTTATATAGGTAAAGGTACACAAAGATTTTTTTATCTCTAAACATAGATGGTAAAAATGTTAATAGACACTTAAAGTAGATCAACCTTCATTTATCTAAATACAGCGTGTTATAAAGATATAAAATGTATGACATCTATAAGTCTTTAACTTTTTTCTTCTGAGTGACTTAATTACTAGTACACTTTATACATCATACGAAACTGTTGTTTTCTCGGAGTCAGACCTTCAATGCAATAACTAGTTTTATTATATATTTGTAATATAATACAGGGTTTTTGCATCCCTGATATGAACACAGGCACGCGCCCTGTATTACACACCCTGTATCGGCACCCTTTATTTTACCCTTTATCACACCCTTTATTACACCTATCCGGAACATCTCTGTATTTTTCATTCGGAGTACCTCGGATCTTTTTCTATTAATTTAATTGTTAATGAAGTTTATTTAAATTGTAATCTTATTTCATCGGGTATTTAATGTTGTTCAAAATAATTATTTTTTAAATTTGTAATTATTTCATTTCTTATCACTGAATGTAATGCCTTTGGGGGAAAAAAATGAGAAATGGAAATTCAACAAAAACAGAACCCATTCAAATGATTAAAAATTCAGTAATTAATTTACAAGTTTATAAATGATTTTAAGACACTATTTTCAAATATATAATAAAAACAACAATACATGACAATATCTGTATCACACCCCATATCAACCCTCGACCAATACCAGCCCTCTGGCCTTCGGCCCTCGGGCTGATATTGGAGTCTCGGGTTGATATGGGGTGTGATACAGATTTTGCCATGTATTATTCTATATATAGATAATACGTTTTCTGCATTCAAATGGGGCGTGTAAGATCATATTATACATTTATAAAAGCTTGAAATATTTACAACCACAACATCGTATGAAATATAAGCGGGAATTGGAGCAAGCAAGGACATTCAGTTAACATCTTCATCACAGTTTGTCCATGACACATCAATCAATGTAAGCATGCTTTATTTTTTACCTCAGGTGTTTAGGATATAATTAATTTAAAACCTTAGCAGTATAATCAATCTGCTAGCAGCTTTGTAAAGGTAATATCAGTAATACATTTCAATATCGATAATTATATAACATATATAACGCAAAACCTTTGTCATATAATTTTCTGGTGATGATTATGCAAGAAGCAGAACCAAAGTCAAATGAAATATCATTCAAGAATTGTGAATGCATGTAACTTAAAGCACAATTTCAATTTTAGAATTCAAATTCCAATTCAAAATTCACTTCCTAAAGTCATCATTTAGATGAAAGACAATGGATCATATAGTTAGTGAAATGAAGATCTATTCTTATTATTCTAGTAAATATATACAGACAATCAAAATAGTAAGACCTTCGTTTATCTGAAAACAACGTGTTTTTAAAGATAATATATTTACAGAGCTTACGCTTAATTACTACTGAATCATTTGATTGTTATATAAACTTTATGATTATACTATGTATATCATACTCAAATGTTCGACGAGTCATTTTCATTTCTAGTAGAGTAAGAGAATTCTTTGTTTCCGACTTGTAGATATTGATAGCATTACACATTACTTATAAAACTTGTAATACTTGACTAATCATGATGGTGTAAGTATAAAGATTTATAAAATTTATACCATCATGATAGAGATTTCTATAAGCGTTGTCTGTTTGTTTGTATGTTTAACGTCCATTCGAGAACTTTTCATTCAAACTGAGACTCCAACACTTCCGGGTGAAGGGCTTCAAATTTAGACCGGTACTCGATACTCACGGCCTTTTAACAATTAGGGAATCTTTTTTCGTGCTAGCACCTACTAGACACGGGACCTTGATTTATACGTACCGGTCTCCACGTCCTGTAATGGGACTTGAACCCGCGACGTAAGGATCAACTTCTTACTTCGCGGCTCTAGAGCAAACGCCTTACCACTGATCCACGCGGGCAACTGAAGGATTTATATGTACAAATTTGTAGATGGTATAAGTAAATAGCGGAGCGCTTAGGGACAGCTTTATGACAGCTGTACACTAATCGCCCACTATACATATCAACAGATGCCTCCCGGACTTTTCTCTTTTTTGTCACGTTTGTTTGTTATTATTGATTTATACTGTTATCAGTTTATTCAATCTGCAAGAACCTTTAAAAACGGTATTATTAACAATAAACATTAAATTTATAAGGCTACATGCCCCACGAAAAATTTAAGTCTAAGCTTTTTTACCTCATAAACAACTACGTTTTCAATAACAATGGAACTCTTAAGGCATAACTTGTTATTGGTCATCTGCAAAATTATTTAGTTAAAAAACGTTCTAATTGTACAGACAAGTACTCCGAAGTTTAATTTAAAAGATGCTTTAGATTCTGATTGTCAATATCTTTGTTGGATTTGGAGATTGTGTTCTAAAAAAATTTTGGAATTCCTATGGATACAAGTTGCGCCCCATTCTTAACAGACCAATTTTTCTATTAATATGAAGCAGAATTTATTCAAAAACTTCCTCTTGAAAAGAAGAAGTTTCTTGCTCTGGCCTCAAGTCCCACATTTAGTTATATTCGACGAATAATATCTATTTTCATTCCTACCTTGATTCGATATATATCCCTTTGAACTCAAAATAAAAGAAAACCAGGGAGTCTGACACATCTCTTTCATATTTGGATATTTTACTAGAGAAAGACATTAAAGGCAAACTAACATAAAAACTTCATGATAAATGTGATGACGTCAACTTTTCTATCGTCAAATTCCCTTATTTGTGTAACAACATACCATTATCACTTGCATATCGAGTATAGAGTTCTTGTCTCCCATTTGATTCGATACTCAAGAGTTTAAAAAAAATTAAAGGAAGCTATTGACGAATAAGTTGAAAATATAAGGATATCAACGGTCTCGTTTAAAGTCAACATTTGGTGAATTATATGGTCAATACAATGACATTGTTATCAAATACAATTGATTGTCAAGTCGAATGACGTTTTTCGTACATATTGCCAAGGCCATTATTTTCACACCGATTTCTGTTTTCTCGATCATGACAAGGAGCACATAGCCGGTTGGACCGGTAGACAGGGGATGCTTACTCCTTCCTGGCACCTGATCCCACCTCTGATGTTTTTAGAGGTCCGTATTTGCTCCGCTCCCAATTTGTATTCTGGTAATAGTCTCGAGCTTGATAACTGTTTGTTATCGTCATATTTCATGAAGATATCGATACTAGTATAGGATATCTTTGTCATATCATTTCTAATTTCATGATAATGCAAGCAGTATAATCCAACCCGAATGAATTCATTGCAAACAAATGCAACTGTAGATCTTTAAAATTTTAATTAAAATTTAAAATGAAATTCTAGGATGTGACATTTAAAGGAAAATCGTTAGATCATGTAGTTCTGAAAATGAAAATTAATCGTCTTTATCACAATACGGGTAGAGTACATGTACATGCTAATTGCGTGGACCCTGGGGTCTACTCAGAAAATAGATAAGTGAGGTTAAACCGGATGCTATGGGGAATAGTAAGATCACGCATGCTCCAGAATGCTAGACAGTTCGTTCCTAGGACAACTTGCCCTTAGGACACTTCTCCTCGAAAAGGAACTCGCCCATCATTAAAAACTCACTTAAATTCTGTACAATTGTATATATCTATGGTACAAGCATTTTAAAAAGGAGGAAGATCAGGTGGCTTTACAACTCGAATTAGGCTTAAAAAGAAAGGACATACG
Source organism: Saccostrea echinata (assembly GCF_033153115.1). NCBI lineage: Eukaryota > Metazoa > Mollusca > Bivalvia > Ostreida > Ostreidae > Saccostrea > Saccostrea echinata. Next base: position 14,582,584 of record NW_026889761.1, read on the forward strand.
TCCGTTATCAGTTTTGTACATCCAAGCAATCTCAGTCAAAAAAAGAGGGGGGAGGGGGAAGAAATTGACAGAAATTCTTGACAAGCAAATATGAGGTCATCCGACGTTTTTTTTTTTTTTTTTTTGGGGGGGGGGGTACGGCAGTAAATTAGCTTACATTTCTATTGTATAAATTTTATGAGGGCACAACTGTAAATTCTAGCTTTCTTCTCGGTAGTAAAGTATATATACTAGCAAAATTATCCCCCCCCCCGTTTCTCTGGGGCTTTTATAATGTGCTGTTTTCAACAGCGATGTCTTCTTCAACACAGATTTATTCCCTGTCAACGAGATCAACACATAAAGGTGGACAATATTTTTAACTCTGAACTTGAGCAAATAATTTACATATAGTGTTACGTGAAACATGGATGACCCCTATTTAATTGCAACATTTTCAACGTTAAAATAAAGAATATATTACATGCTTTGATCATATATAATTGATATCCAGTTTTAGACATAACAATTTTAGTAAATAGACTATAAAGTTAAGGTATAATAAAATTTTTTTTACATGTTTTAAGACAAAGGATTTTTTCTACAACACATTTCTGTTAGAAACACATGCCTATGGTCCACGTATTGCAGTCCTTTTTCCGCGACCTGGCCCCAGGATCATGAAACAGACTTAGACTTAAGTCAAATTTGCAATCTCCTGTAAATTTTTATTAATCATTGAATTAATTTCTAAATTTTGAGATAACGAGACTTTTGTAAAACAATATTGAAAAATATTTCAGTTTTGGTTTGCTTGACTTCTACAATATTCAGGTACAACATAAAGATTTTGACTTAAGCTTAAGATGTTTCATGATCCCGGGGCCTGTAAACAATAATAAATTTATGATGATTATTTCCTATGCAATAACAAGGGGGAAAAAATGTAAGAATGCCCCATTACGTCCAATAAAACTGATGAAATATTCAAACTTCTTTCGGAGATAGCGTGACATAAATCCGTAAAGATTCGAATATCATGTAACTATCAAAGTATCAAAAAGTATCAAAGTAATTTCAATGAAGATAACCTTAAATCGAAGCTTAAAATGACTAACATGTGTTTTTCAAATTCTTGAGAAAACCTAAAACATGTTTAATTATTTTCTACCTTAACTTTGAAACGAAACAGTGCAAGAATATATTTTTCGGTTAGATTGAATAGGTTCTGCCAGTTGGCAAACATGTGCTTGCTTTCCTCTCAAGCCTGAGTGAACGCGTATTTCTGTCAAAAAATCAGTTTAAGAGATGTGGACACAAAGGATATTATTTATATTTAGTTTCGCCGAACAGATAAATGAAATCCGTAAAATTATATTTAATGTCATTCCTCAATTTTATCGATTCCAAACAGATGGAAAAAACTTTATTCTATAAACGGCCAAAAAGGGATTTAGGCTTGCCATAACCAGTTCAATACATATATTACATCATCGTATGAAGTAAAAATAGTATTTAACCGGTTCAATGCATATATTATATCATCGTATGAAACAAAAATAGTATTTATGTTATACATCATGTGTTGAGATTTATGATTTCCAAACCATTATTTCGTAGAACAAAATTATACACAAGATTAGTTATCTTGACGGATTGAAAATTTTGTATTTAGCTATAGCAATTTTTTTTATTCTAACAATTTCTATTCAGTCAACTTTCTGCTTGTATTTTTACCAAGGCTTCTTTATATCGACACACTGAAGTATAATGTACGTTCATTATCAACATATGGATTAACAACTTTGGTAATGTTAATATGCAAAATTGTACACAGTGTGTTATTGAACGTTGAGTAATCAAGAATTGTCATGTAAAGGTTGAATGACAGCTGTATAAATTGTCCACAAAGTATCAATTTATCAATAAAAGCGTCCCTACTTTATGTTGTACATCTGCCAGTTTGATCATTATGGTAGAAATCAATGTTAACAGTTTTCATATAAACCACAAATGTAAGAAGATACCATTGAAATCAAGAATTAATAACAGTGAGTGGTGATAAATCAGAACCGGCATTTTCAGATAGTTGTATGAGAAAACATATTAGCAACATCATCCGGTCCGTTGGATCAAATGAATGACAGTTTTTAATGACGTAAGCAATTTTTGTTCTCGTTAATTTTGTAGATAACGCATTTATCATGTTTATTCGGGTGAAAGAGAGAAAATGAACATTTTTTGTCACAATCACGCTAAAGCCCACTCATACTTTCACAATAGTTAACATGGACACATGCCACGGGTTAAAACGTACTCCCTCTTTTGACTGGGGGCAGAATAAAACCACGTGGTTTTTCGGTGATGATAATTGGAGAATAACATGCTATGAATCGATGTATGTACATGTGATATACTACTACATGCACTGACAGATGGAAACTAAATAGTACTGAGATTGGTTTGTGTCTTAAATTAAGTATGTTTTCAAGAAAATGATGATATCATCGATATATTAATTACTTTAACATTTCCATGGAGCTCGAGTACGCTTTTTGCTTTCTAATACATTTAGGACGAATTGGATTCTGAGTTCGCAGGATAAAGACGCGTCAATCTTGTCACGGTAGGGTAATAAAGATACATAACTCTTATCAGACAGACTTTTGTATATTAGAAGTTCGGTCCTGTTGTAACGGTAATGTTTGCATGGTAGAAGTTCGTCGTTCTTGTCCGGTGAAGTTTGCAGGATAAAGTTAAAAACCTTTTGCCATGGTGGCATTTGCATGATAAATGATGATAAAGGAGCTTTCCTCTTTTAACAGTTATTGCAGAATTAAAGGTCGTCATTTTGTCCGGTAAGGTTTGTATGATAATAGTGTGATGCTTTAAACACAGTTGGGTTTACATGGTAAATTTCTTCGCTCTTTTCAAGGTAGTGTTTGCATGATAAAAATTCGCCCCTCTTTTTTCATTGTACATAGAGTTTATATAATCAAGGTGTGTAAATTTTGTCATCCAAGTCATAAGCATTATAAAGGTGCGTAGCTCTCGTCAGGGTATGATTTGCATGATACATATAAAAGTTGGGATTTGTTTTATAGAAGTTCATCTCTATTGTTAGGTAATGTTTGCATGGTTGTGCTCGCATGATAAAGATGTGTAGCTTTTTTCACAAAGGGAATTTCAGTGCCTCTTTCCTGTCACGGCAGAGTTGGCACGATAGACGTTCAAACTCTCTTGCTATGGTAATTGTTTGCTCGACAAAATCGTCCCTCTTGTCAATTGGTTGTATGTGCATGACAATTTGTCGGTCTTGTCACAGTAAGATTTTAATGATAAAAAGTATTCAGTTCCTGTCATGGCAGTGTTTATATGATAAAAGTTCGCCCCTTTTGTCCATCTGCTTCATGTTTTGATGCTTTACTATAGAAATTCGTTGATGGCAAACTGAAAACTATATTATACTCATTGATAAATGTGATGAGTTCATCTTATTTATAGTCAACTATGCTTATACATATATACAATTATTACTTGCATGTGATATATATGTATCCCAGTTGAAACGACACACAAGAGAATGAAATGAGTAATTTTAACAATATCTAAACCGAGACAGGATACTAAAAATAAGTTGATGATACAAGGGGATCAACAGTCTCGTTTAAGGTCAAAATTTCGCAAATAATAATGACCTTGTTTGTCAATACATGTACAACCTGTTGTTAGTTCAAATGTTGACTAACATGTTTCATACCAATCATTAGGCCATAAAGTTTATACTGAATTAACTACAGATTACTCCTTTTACTTTATCAAGGCAAATAAGGGCTCACGGCATGTGTGACGGGTCAACAAGGGATGATTAGACCTACATGGCACCTGATCTTATCGATTCGTGTTTGCTTTACTCTTAATTTGCATTGTTTTATCAGACTTTTGATTACTGCATGTTCGTTATCGTCAGATTTCATTAGAAAGATGCGTTGCTCTTGCCACTATAGAATGTACATGGTTAAGAAGCATAGCTGTATATAATTTGAGTTAATAAAACATAGATTTAATTTGTCACTTTACTTAGACCTGATGAAATATCAGTATTAGAAGAAATATCATTTAAAGCGAATCCATCTTTAATTTTTCATTGTGCATTACCAGAGTGATATAAATAAAATTTTTGGGTTTTTTTTTTAAACATTTACTTCGTATCATTACCACACAAACTGTTATTTTGTAGATGTTTTCCTGAAATACATTTATTTTTGTATGTTATATCTTAATGACAGAATATTGTAGAATTACTGAATGTATATTGATGAATATTTGCCCAATTTGACTCTATAAATACACGAGCTTGGGAGTGCATTTACATCTTTATACATATACAGCCAACAATAGGCAATATTCACCAATACAAGTTCTATAACTCAAATAACTCTACTTGTAAATAACTGCTTTATTTGCAGGATATCGAACATTTACTTACTAAAGCAGATATACAAAGGTTAATGGTTTGCAACAGCTCTAAAGATACATATACGCTTCCGTAATCAATGATTTATGGAGCCATGATCGTTGATGAGGTTTCTGGCCGTTTGTCTTCTTTATTTGAGCATTCATAATGACTGAATTTACATGAGTACATTGCACGAATAAGATGTTGTTTTCTTTCATCATCAATGAGAAAAAATATTGACCCATTCTCGGAACCGCATGAATTGTCTTCTGGGAAGCATCCCGAAAAAAGACATAATCTCAGACGAAACCTTTCTTTTTTCTTTTTTTTTTTTTTTTTTTTGCTAAACAATATTACCCGGTATTACTGTCTACTATTGCGTTTCTTTTGCATATCAAAAACATTAGATATTTTTTCACCACTTTAATTTTGTCACATACAAAGGAACTCTCAACTGTATCTTTTTCTATCAGCTGTTGGTTTTTGGCTTTTTTTCCTGGTATAGTACCACTGTAAATATTTATTCCTATTTGAAAGAGAAAAAGCATTATGTCGTTTATGTTGAAGCATCCTCATGAATTGTTTATTTTGGACTAAATTGCATCTTGGTATAATATCAGATTTGTTGCACCAGTGGCTTTTCTGTTTGCCCTTTATCCTGATTCACCTTCTGGCTTCATGTCGTGTGTAACTTAAGCAATAACACGTGTAGCATTGAATCTATGTGGATAAATCTCTGCATTAATTCAATCTCTGTGAAAAACTGTATTCGTGTTTCTTAAGGTGTTTTAGTGACCAATGGGAGGTTCTAGTAATTAGGAAATGGCCAGGATAGGTAATTTCATTTTCTATTGGGAAAAAGTCTGTAAACATCAGTTGAGAATGTAAAAAAAAGAGGATATTCTCAATTCGTTACTGGGGCATGAATTATTAGATTTCCTTAAATATTGATATTTATAACAGAAATCGTCTATTAAGGGTCAAAAGTGTAGTCTAGGAATGCAAAGTACATGAAGAACATTCTAAAACACAAAAGGAAAATCGACTTTTTTTTCAAACCCAAACTTGCACTTTAATTACATTCATTTGGTGATCTAGTGCACAAAGGGGTAAAAAAAATTAGCTATATGATATTTTTATCAATGTTTACAGAATTATATAAAATCTAGAGTTTCGTGTGGATGTCTTTGACATTGGATTTTTTTCCCTTTGGTTCTAATAATTAAGACAATTATTTGTATAGATTCTCTCTTTTTGTCGATTCTTTTACGAGGAAATGGTTAGAAATTAACTACTAAGTAACTGCATTAGGGGACTAAGGTTCGTTACTTTGTAATTGGAGGGTCATTGTCTAGTGAATGATTGACAGAAAAGCCTTTTACTTTTTTATCAGGATGAAGAGTTGATATAAAGATATTTTGTGTCCTCATGACTTCATTCATAATATATAACAAAAGTCTTGATTCGTGGAAGTTCTAGGTGTGTTTTGCCTGGGTTTGCTGTCTTTTCTCTTGGTATCTAAAAGAGCTTTAGCTGTTAAATATTTGAGCAGCAGTAAATGGGATCGATCTCACAAAGGATACTCTTGTGTGGAACGTTATATATCTTTTGCTCATCTTTTCACCAAGGAAAGAACTGATGATTGTCAGGATATTTTCGTTACAGTCAAAGTAAGTTTTGTAGATTTTTTTTTTTAAATACAAATGTAATGTAACTTACATGCAGTGACGGAAACACTACAGACAGCATGGTTTCACGTCGAATTATTATTATTTATACAAAAAATACATAGTTTATCTACCGATCTCATTACTTTATACGGTTGCTGAATCAATTCAAATTGGCTTTATAATTAATCAAATAAACAGGGAAGTCCTATCTTTATTTTCTAGGTAAATAACTGTTCGAAATTCATAAAAAGAATTAATAATTAAAGAAGGGGGAAAAAAGAGTGAAAAACGGATGAATCTAATACTAAATCGAATATTATACTTATCTGTAATTCGTGAATGTATATATGAGATCTATTTAAACGTATGCCATCAAGAAGATATTACCCGGTATAGTTCGATGCCATTATAACTGTGGTTAGAGTAAGAGTGTATCAGAGATTTAAGCAATCAGAAATTTTATATTTTAAAGTATTATTACAGTCTAAATTTCTTTTCTTCTATTAGAATGTTAAAAACCAATTCGAAAAGAACAATGAAACTTTTACTGAAAGTGCTATTTAAGAAATTATTACATTTTTTTTGTATGCATGAGGTTTATATTGTAGTTGGCTGACCGTACTGCCTACAGTATGTTATACGCAAGTTCGTACACATCGTTTAAAAAAAAAAGGAATCTTGAAGAAAAAAAAGATAGATGGAAAGTTATTCATGTTTTTGGGGAAAAAATCTCAATACTTTCCAGCAAATATTTTTGTATCAAATTATTTTGTTGGCATATTGTTTCAATTCTTATAATATCGTGTCTATAAAATCAAATTTGAAAACTTTTATCAAATTAAAGAATAAAAAAAGAAAGTGCATTTCTGTACAATTGCACGCTGAACTCTAACAAAGATAAATCATTCGGGGAGCAGATCTTTATTTCCAGGTTTCAACCCTTCTTCATTGGCACTGGACGCTGACTAATCTTAATTAAATCCGCAAATAAGCTTAGGCATTCTAGAGTATGTTCACTTGTGAACCCATGCATTAAATTTACTGACAGCTTTGCAGAAAAATCAATTAGTATATATTTTTAATCCGGTGAGGCAGTTCTTATAATTAGCTGATGTAATTGACGACCAGTAGTGTAAATTTCGTAGTTATCCTACCATACTAAAATAGAACAACCAATAAAAATTCTTAATTTTCGTGTACCTTTGGATAGTAATTAATGCGGATACAACTAGAAAATTATAGAGATGTAAAAGCAGTGCGAGAAGTTTTGAATTCTCACGGTTTCAGGAAAGCAAGATAAATGCCACTCAAAAGCAGAAAAATCATCCGTTCACATCATAAAAATATGGGCCCTTATGGACCTTCCATGTTGAGCATGACATTGTTAAAATATATCTAGGAAGATGCATTGTATTTTACGATTTGACAGTCCCTATAATTATATATTATCTGTTTCCATTAAAAAGATTTTAAAATCATATTACAAAAAGTATCGTTACTTAAACCGGAAACGCCAATGCCTTAGCGTATGATTATTTCCAAAGTTTAATTTGATTTGGAGGTGTTTGCGATTTGTGGGCTTATGTTGTATTGTTTAATATTTTTGAGTGTAATAATTTCTCTCATGGGACCTGTATAACAATCATAAAAAAAGCTATAAAAAGTAGATTACGTAATACATATGAAACGTATACAAAGGCTGTTTCTGCTTGTAAGCTGATCAGGACACGCATACATTGTAATGGCGAATTACTTAATTGAGAAGGGATTCTTAGGGGATGCAACATTTTGTTTGACTATATATGGATATTGTTCGGGTGATTCATCCTTCTTTTTTGACAACCCGCACTGTTCTCGGCCAGACTCCTCCGTACCAAGGATGCAGTAGTTAATATTGATTGTAACCTTCACGCTAATATAATACATAAAGACCTCGTATAACAACTCCATACTGTCAATGGTAATAGACTCGGTCGCCAAATCAAAGGAAAAAATGAATCACAGATTATACAGATGAAAGTATTAGTGCTTTTGGATAGATAAACATAAGGTCATAATGCATACTGTTGGAATACTAAAAGGATAATGTAATTTTACATGGTAAGTCTCTCTCTCTCTCTCTCTCTCTCTCTCTCTCTCTCTCTCTCTCTCTCTCTCATTAATCATTTTTGAATGTATGCCATATAACAGGAGGAAATATATAAATTTAAAAAAAAGTAACCTAGAATCATCGGTTCACTTAAAAGTAAGCGTTTTGGTAATTTTTAAATTCTAAATAAAATCTTTATTAAATTTACAAATCTTTCTGCAGAAACTGATCTTTTGTATCTTTTTCCCAAATTATCAATGTAGCATTGGTTATGCACTTAATTTAACGACAATCTACTCATTTTGTCAGTATTATTTTGATTCTGTTTTCGTTTCGAATTTATGATTAAATCTACATCAAATGTCTTCCAATATGTACCTGATACATTTTTAGTGTATTTCATCACGGACGATAATCCAACAAATCAACCTATTACTTCAAAGAAAATGCCACTTAAGTCATAAATCTTTTCGAACTCATAATAATCACGTGACATTGATACAGACATCACTGTCACGCGTATCCCTCGTTTATTTCCCACGTTTATTTTCAACATACGCAATTCTTCTAGGAAAAGCGCAAGGTTTTCGGATGAATAATTTGACATGTAATGAATCTGGACTTTGAGTTAAAGATTTCGGTACAAATCACGCGTTAATATACAACACATATAGTTGATCAATATACTTTCACCAGTTTTGACATAAGGATGCTAGACTCTAACAAAGTTAATTCAAGGCTGAAAACGTGTTTTTTACAGTGTATTTTTAAAACAAGTAATCGAATGTTTCAATTTATGAAATTCTTACAAAATATTTCCCGGTCATAACTAAGATTTGGGTGATAGATCGATTTGGAGACAATACTAGTCTTCTCGTCTAGGTAGTGACCGTTCCTTCGCCAAAAGCCCTAGAAAGTCATGGTCTTTCGATGAGGCCTTATAAACCGAGATCCCGTGTCACGGTAGGCATTGGCAGGATAAAAACTCACTGCTTATTGGCCCTGACTGCCGAGAAAATTTATTTAAAGGCCTTCACCGGTATATGATGACGTTTATATGCGTGAAAATTCTCGGAAGGGGCTTAAAACAAACAAACAATCAATCTATTAAGTTTCTGATTAGTCAGTATATTACGTCGTTTTCATTTTGACCCCCAAGAAATGTCGATATAACTTACAGTGTGCAAAATTACGCAAAACGCGATGTAAATTAGAGACCAATATGTACTATTTTATATTGAATGTGAATGGAGAGCATGTTTCATGAAATATGAAGATAACGAACATTATTCAAGCTCAAAGTCCATTTAAACAATACAAATCGGGAGCAGAGCAAACACATACCTCCAAAAACATCCATATATATTTACATTTCCAATGTCTTTGTCCGAGATAAAATTACAAATTGTAAAAATACTTTATTTCTACATAAATCTACTGGTTCATCGATAGGCGCGGTTAAAAAAAATCACGTGCGGGGCGGGACAAATAGAGACAGAAGCGGGGCTATTAGCACGGGAATTTGCAGAATCAGGAGCATGTAAATATAAGGAATAACTGTCAGATTTTTTGGATTCATGACGATGATCAATCGATTGGCTTGCGTGATAATTTTATGCATAAACGCCTTCGGCGTTTATGCAAATTATCACGCAAGCCACTCGATTGATCACATCATGAATCCAAAAAATTAGACAGTTATTCCTTAAATGAAACAGATGTGTCAGACTCTGTGTAATCTTTTATTTCAAGCTCACTGGGATATATCGTGTTCAAGTGAATGGACGTAACTGTTGTTAATTGATAATACGTCGTCAATATATCTAAATGTCGAGTAGAAAGCTACAGTAAGTGTTTACTTCTCATGCCGAAGTTTTTGAATAAATTCTGCTTCATATGAATACAAAAAATAGGTCTGCTAATAAGGGGCGCAATTGGCACCCATGGGAATTCCAACAGATTGTTGAAAGACCTGATCTCCAAAAACTACATAGATATTGTCAATCCGAAATTCTTTTTAATATCAACTTCAGAGTGCGTGTGTGTACAACCAAAATGTTTTTTAAAAAATAATTTTGCAAATGACCGATGACAAGGTAATTATATTTATGAGTTCCATTTTTATTGAAAAAGCAGCTGTCTCTGGTGTCAAAAACCTAGACTTTAATTTATCGTGAGGAATGGTTGTATAACGTGTTGAAAAGTTATACGTTTTGATGTTATTGATTTTGTTAAAATTTTGTGATTTCAAATTTTCTAAAAGTTCCTTGGAGTTTTTAAGTATCCACGTCTGATTTACACCATATACTGTTGTACAGTACTCCTGAAGTTTCTCCTTCACTGTTGTAAATATTTTAGTGAGGAGTAAAGAAAGAGACTTGGTAGAACATTTACTGGAACCTGCGATGTATCTTTGTTTGTAAGGATTTATATGGAGTTTTGGAATCCTGTATAGGTATGGTAAATCAAATTCATTTTGATTGTTGGGAATATTAAATATATTTAAAACTGACATATGGTTTTGAAGAATTCATTCATGAGAAAGAGTAAAACGTTATTTTTTGTTAATTCATGTTCAAATGAAGCAGGTAGAAATATATTTTTTGACTCATTATTCGTGTCCCTGCATTATGTGATTCAGTAATCAATTTCAGCAAGAACTAGTTCTCTCACAGAATATTACATCATATTGAAAAAAAAAATGCTTTGCTTGAATTTTCTCTGTTTCTGTTTATTTATAGCCGACTTTATATACAATTTAAACCTAAGATTATCTCCAATTAAAAATAAACACACATATCGATTTTCAGTTACAGAAAAGTCTCGTTCCTTAAATTCTTCTGAATTTTATATTTTGTCTATCAACATAACACAAAACGAACTTTTACATCTAATATTCTTTTATATTAGCCGAATAACAGCCTCTAATCATGGTGATTATGAAAATATCTGATTAAATTAAAACAGTCGTCTTATCAATGCTCAAGTATTGCTTGTTGAAGAATCTCTAAACGAAGTTAAAATTTGACTTAATATGGCCGACAGAACTTTCAGAAACGTACATTCATACCTTAACGTACGGAGCTGGTATTTGTACCTTTAAAGATAAAGGTATATAATAAAGACCCAATAAGACCCATCTGCTTGATTTGATTTCTGCAGGTCAATTAATCTGGAATTACATAGAACCAAGTTGAGATTCTAAAGTTGTTTCAAAAAGACATTGTTCCCTGCTAAATACCAATGTGATACTCAAATAACAAGAGAAGTTAGCGAGTGTCTGTGAGGAAAAAAACGAATGTTAGAATTTTTTATTTGCAGCAACCTATTGAAATTTTAATAATGTACAAGAAATTATCGACGAAAGAAATACATATAAATAGCAATTAAATCATTTTATGCGATTATTTCAAATAACTTCATATACACTAAGTCTTTAGAAATTCGCAAATTTCATGCATATCTAATGTCGGAAATCAATCTGCGACATAAAGAATGCGTTTAGAGCAGCTTTGGATCTTTTTCTGTAATTAGCAAATTAAGTGATATGGAGTCGTCAAATGCCTAGCAACAAATAAAGTTCTTTCAGAATTATCAGAGTAAATCGATGGAAAAGTCACCATATGAAGACCTCTTAAAAGAATGCCTTCGATTTTTTTTACTAACGTATGACTCAATGCTAATAAAATGTATGAATAAGGCTCTGTTGATCACGTGATTTATCTTCTTACATATGCACCGCATGTTGTGTTCTCAGAACAAGACAATATTGATACATGTTTAAGTAATCAAACCGTGATCTCTATCAGAGATGACTGTGTACTTTGTTTATTACATTTAATAAGGTGTACACAATGATGAAACAAGATGTGTTTGTGAAACACTGAGCCCCCGTACGACATTTTATGGTGAAGGTTAAAGTTTCTCGAATGCAAGTCAAACTCCAAGGTAAACGTCAAGAGAAAAAAAATGTTGTTACCCAAAGAAATTACTTGTGTCAATGGATAAACCAAATATGAAAGTCCAAGCACCAACCATTCCAAAGTTATGGTCAGAGTTAATGCTTCATAAAAGTGGGGAAAACTCGAAGTTCAAGGTCAAAGGGTCAAAATTAGAAGTACATACGGGAAGACTTTTTCATAAGAAACACACATGCAAAATATAAAAGCCCTAGTACTAACTTTTCAAAAGTTATGGCGAAGGTAAAAAGTTTTTTTTAAAGTAGGTCATACTCCAAGGTCAAGGTCAAAAGGTCAAAATTGTTAGCATCCAAAGGAAGGTCTTGTCACAAAAAATATAGGCCTACCTGTGAAATTTAAAAGCCCTACTACTAGGTGTTCAAAAGCTATGACCAAGGTTAATTTTTTTTAATTTAAAAGCCCTTGTACTAAATATTAAAAAGTTATGGCCAAAGTAAAAGTTTTTTTAAAAGTGGGTGAAACTCTTAGCTCAAGGTCAAAAGGTCAAAAATATTTACTCCCATGGAAAGATCTTGTCACAACGAAAACACTTGTGAAATATGAAAGCTCTAGCACCAACTGTTCAAAAGGTATGGCCAATGTTAAAGTTTAGAATTTTTTTTTGCAAAAGTGGGTCAAACTCCAAGGTCAAGAGGTCAAATATGTTGGTACGCAAAGGAAGGTCTTGTCACTAGTAATACACATGTGAAAGAAGAAAGTTATGCCTCCAACCAATCAAAAGTTATGGGCAAGGTTAAAGTTGTTGCGGACAAACAGACAGACGGACGGACAGGGCAAAAAATATATACCCCCGATATGGGGGTATATCTTCATGGGGGTATATCTTCGATACGGGGCATACAAAGGTTTCAAGTATTTGCTTCTAATATTTTGTCTCCTTTAAATCATTAACTTAAGTTTAAACAAAAAATGTGATGGATTTATATAAAAATATTACCAATCAAATAAACACATATGTTATCTTTTGATATTGTAAAAACACATTAGTTGTTTTATGTAAACGATATTAAATTTGCGTATTATATACCTTATTAGACCATAAAGATTATGGAATGTAAGGTTTTTTTTTGGGGTTTTTTTTATTTTTGGCTGCAAAGCAACTACAGGCCACTCCGTCAGTAGTGCGTGTCATGTAAAGAGGTTTCTTATTTGTGATAAGTTACAATTTTTGAAACTTTGTAAAGTGTTTATTCACACATTGAAGATGTACTCTCTTCATTTAAAATTAATATAAAATAAATAGAACCCTCTTTTTGTAATTTTTTCACCTCATCAATAGTGTCCGTAACACGGTATCTTTGTGTGAAATTATTTCCAACAATAAATGAAATCTAGCAATGCTGGTGATTAAACACAAAATGTGACCTCCTTTTGGGAGCAATGAAAAAATATTTTTCTATTGCCGAACTTGTAATTTTGTCCATGCCTCTTAGTACGGACAGCACATAAATTGTAATTTGCAGCTTTAATGTCTGTCTGATATTAACATTTACCCTAAACTTTCCGCTGCGATTCTACACACATTAGATATTTGCAGCTTTTATTTTGGATTGACTAAATTAAAAATAATGAAGATATCTCAGGTGTTGAACTTCGCACAATTCGCTTTACCAAATTGCTTAAATTCTCAAATGTCTATATACACAGTAAAATTTTTACTCCTAAGACCTATAAAACAGTGCAGCTAATATGTATTTCAGATATGCTCATAACAGAAATGAAGAGAAATTTTGCAGAATATTGTTTAGAAGTTTACTGAAGCTCTATAGATTTCCTGCCTTCTAATTCTTGGACCGTGAAGATATCTTTGACCCTATACAGAGCAATAATTTTTTGTAATATTGGTAATGTGGCAAGATTTCAAACGGATGTAAAGGTCACAAGTATATTCAAATATTTATTTAGTTTGAGGAGGCAAAAACTATAGATCATTCGAAAATTACAAAAGTTAAGAAAAGTAAAAAGATACTAGAAAAATGTTTAAAGTAATCACACGTAATTTAAAATACACAGAATTCGTTTTTATATTTCTATATATAAATATACATTCTTTTATTCCAAATCGTCAAAATGAAAGGCATTTCAAACATTGTTTCGTTTGATTTCTTTTAGAATGTACTTAAATGATAATCTAGGCAGTGTCCTTAAATCAACATCATCTTTTCCTCGATTGTATAATATGAATTTCAGCTTTGACATGCAGGAATATTTGTATTCATGTTAAAATTACTCAAACCTTAATCTTCACTCGTTTAATAATCCCTGAATTTGGATTAAAAGAATTCAATGTTGATTTTAGGTCTTAACAAAAGAGACGCTTTGAAGGTAACATATTAAACTAGTGGTCTGAAAACATCATTTATCCGATTAAATTTCAAGGTCACGTAATTTAAATCACGATATACGACCTTAATAAACCGTATGTCCTAAACTCCAAAACCGACCATTGTATGAATTTATACCTGGTCAGATAGTGTTCTTTAGGAATATCAAACCCGAGGGATGGAATTGGTACCTCAGCGATTTGTCACTGGTATGTTTATGAAATGTTAATCTTGTTGAGAAAATTGGTTTCAGACATTATAATATACGGATACGAAATCGATAGCTCACACTAAGTGATTAATTCCCTCTTGTGTTTTGTTGGGATTGTCCGATATACTATTAATTGATATTGACTATTAGTACAGAATGTGAAATGCCAATGGCAACCGAAAAGTGATTGATTAAAAATAATTGATATATCACTGTATGAATAAGAAACATGATGTTTGCAAATTCATTTTTTGCCAATAATTACTGGAGGGGAGAGTTTGTGTCACTTTCATAGATTACCTTATCATACATTTTTGTTGAATCTGGTGATGCTCTAAACGTTAATGGATTCTATTATTTAAAAATTCTAGTGAATAAATTGAAATTTTCTCATCGTTTCAGGAATAATGGATAGCAGGTGTACAGAATATAAATGCTAAAAACATTATAATGGAGAATTCTTCATCAAACGGATCGTCATTGCTGGAACTGGAAGAGGAATATCGTAGAAGAATTTCGGCAGATATTTTGAGTCGCCATCTTATTCCTTCTCTTGTTTACGTGATTGTACTCATTTTGATAGGAGTTCCTGGAAACTGCTTAGTATGTCACGTGTACACCACAAAATGGCGGCGAAGGAGAAAACCATCTACTTTGTTTGTCCTAGCTCTTGCCTGGTTTGATTTACTGAATAATATAGTATCATTACCCACTGAGATTTATCTCCTTACCAATTACATGTCATTTGATTCGCCATTTCTGTGTAAATCATCAAGATTTGTGACTTTCTTCATGAATGCCGCCTCTTCGGTTGTTCTCGTGGGGATTGCGATTGACAGATTTATTGGAATTTGGTGTTCCTTTAAAACCAAACCGTTTAGCGTTTCCCGGGCAAAATTTGTAGTTGTTCTTTCAGTGGCTCTAGCAACAGTCACGTGTTGGCCTAGTATTCTTCTATATGGAACACAGACGATCAAATCACAACAGTACTCCCTCAAGACTTGCCTCATTGATGATGATTTCCATGACAGTGAAAATAATGTGTATCCCTTCGTGTATGGAATGTATTTGTTAGGTTCTAACGTGATTGTCGATATAACATTCATAGTACTATATTCTTTGATAGGAGTTAAAATATATAAAAGAAGGCAATTCGGTAGTCTTAGTCCAAAAAGAAGCTGGAGTACTGTCGTAACTTTCAAACGAAGACCGAGTCTTTGTTCATATTCTAGTACAACAAATATAGACGAGGATAGTATTCCTTTGAATGCTGGGAAGGGAACCAAATTCAGTGCAAGACTTGTGAGGCAGGAGAGTTTTACAAGTGACAAGTCATATAACACCATGAAATATAAGTACAATATGAACAGATCAGTAGATTCATTGCCAGCTAAAGTAAATGGATTAAAATCTGATAATTCTTGCCGAACTCTGTCCAGAATTAGTGAGTTGCAAAACTTCACAATCGCCCAAGAACACAGAAAAAGATCAGCAAGCTTGCCGGAATGTAACACTCTCCATGTTGATGGAAAGAAATCACCAAGAAGCACGCTACTAAAAGGAAAATATTTATCCAGGCAGGCTTCCTTTGTGTCTTCGCAAACTTTACCGAGTGAAATCTGCCGGTACGGTCGTACCTATCATACCGGAAGAACTACTTTCATGTTGTTTGTTGTGACTCTAGCATACGTTTTAACGTTCGTACCGTATTGCGTCATAGCTGTGATACGTTACACAAACGAGGGATTTTACAACACACAAAATGACTTGCAAAAAAATTTCTATCATCTTTTTCTGCGATCTTATCTTCTTTCTAGTGCAATCAATCCACTAATTTATAGCTTTACTAGCCATGCATTTAGAAAAGAGTGTTCTGCGATCTCAAAAAAGTTATTTTGTAAATTGAAGGCCATGAATGTTTGAAAACATTATTGATTAGACAAATTCAAAGCATGTTCTGTGTTTACGCTGCTTTTATTCTTTCTTTCTTTTTTTTTTTTTTTTTTTTTTTAAAAAGAAAATTTGATTTTGTAAAAAAAATTTCTTCGCCTCAACAAGATGGCGAGAATCAAGATCTTAACCCCCTCCCCTTCCTTAAAATCTGTGTACATGGTATTCAGCGATGCTGAAGCATTGCAATCCCATCGTACTGGTCCTCCAAAAACTCTTCCGCCGAAATCATCATGTTTAAATTTACGTTGTAAGAATCCCCAAAAAATGCCCATGGGTCACAATGCTCACCTGAGTCCTTTTAGCCCTGCTGTTCTTTAGAGGAAGATTTTTTCCCTTTTTATTCACATGAAAAATTTTGACCGCATATGATGATATCGGCGTAACCAAAATTAAATTGGCAGAACAAAATCTAAACCAGTGCATCATTTGGAGGCTACATTATCAATGAAATATGGAGATAACGAACAGTATTCAAGCTCAAAGTCCATTAGACAATACAGCAGAGCAGACACAGACCTCCAAAAACAGAGATGGGATCAGCCATGGAGGAGTGAGCATCCCCTGCCGACCGGTCACACCCACCGTGTGCTCCTTGTCATGATCGGGAAATAACGGAAAAATCCGTCGACAATTCAATGTATGATTAATGGCCTAACAATTAGTATGAAAAACGTCAGTCAGCATATGACTTAATGATAGATTGTATTTGCTGATAAGGTCATTGTATCGACCATAGAACTTAAGAAATGATGACTTTAAACAAGACTGTTGGTATTCTTGTTTCATCAACTTGTTTGTCAATAAATTACCTCGTTTTAGAAATTGTTCATACATAGAGCACGTTCTTGCGTATCAAATCGATAAGAGATGCACACTCCATATGCAGGTAATAAGGGAAAATTGCTGCATAAGTAAGGGAAGTTGACGATTGAAAAGTTAGTCATCACGTTTATCATAAAGCTTTGTTGTTGGATTACCATTGACGTCTTTTTCTAGTAAAATATCCAAATATGAAACAGATGTGTCAGACTCTGTGGTATTTTTTATTTCAAGCTCACTGGGATATATCGTGTCGTTATATCAATGGAAATAACTATTGTTAGTTGATAATAAGTCGTCCATATATCTAAATGTCGAGTTGAAGGCCACAGCAAGATATTTCTTTTTCTCATGTATAAGATTCTGAATAAATTCTGCTTCATATGAATACAAAACTAGGTCTGTTAACAACGGGGCGCAATTGGTACCCATATATCAGGTCTCGACGATTTCCAAATATGGAAGTCAAGAACGATAACCGTGAATTGCTATAAATACACAGAATAAACAAGGCGCTAATCCTTATGACCAATCAAATAACTGCATTCAGAAAATAAATAAAACACGAGGTTTTAAAGTTTTTTTTGCTCAAAGATTTTTTAGAACAAACTTTTTGTAACTTTATGCACATTTAGGAATGTTATAGAACATGTATGTATCGCCAGATACTAGTATATAGGACAGATTTAAACCATCATCCGACAATTAGATTGGGTCACAATATAGGATATCAAATGTAATAATTTTACAGAGTCTTTTTAATTAAGTTCTTTTCTCAAGTATTAAATGTTTTAATATTGATAGGTAAAAAAGGGACGCGATAGGTCAAATGAATAATCAAAAGTTTACACGAGAATATAAAGGACATTAAGAGAATTTGAGAGCAATAAGGCGACACTAAGCCATATTGATATGCAAACATTTCCTCGTAATTTGTAAGTTTGTTCATACTATGGATTTAAAGTAATGATGGGCTCAAATTTTCATAAAACACATGAATAGAGAAGCATATTTAGAATTATATCTTCTCCAGAAGAGCAAAACCAAATGAGTCATATTGATTTTAAGAATCCCCATGTATTATGAATTCATGTTTGATTATGTCATGACATCTTCGGACTTAGGTATGGGGTCAACATTTTTATTGGAATGTAAAAGGAAAAACTCTTTCTTAAAAATCTTCTATAAGGGAGAGCCGGGCAAAGGTGAAACATTATTGCCTATGGACTTCTTGTTCAAGATTTTTCATAGATATCTGATCCCTTATTTGGACTCACCCTCCTTCTGGGGACCACCATTTCAATTAAATAGAATCTACACTACATGAGAATGTTTGAGTATAATTATGACTGATCATCACCATGCGATATCCTATATTTTCCTATGTAAATGTATTATCCCCTATTGTAGCATAACTTCACTCTCCAAAGTCCATGACTTACAAACAAGTGAATGTGCACTTTCTGAAAATGCTTGCATATAAATATGACTAATCACGGACAGCTATTTTAAAAATGTCTGTTCTATATTTTTTCTTGTGAAAAATTTGATCAATTCTGCCCACACACTACCAAAGAGATGATTTAAATAAACGGATTCCTTTACTCAACAGTGCTTTGAAATAAGTTCGATAGAATTAGGTCCAGTGGCTCTTGAAAAGAAGTCGAAAATGTGAAAAGTTTACAGAAGGACGCCTGACAAAGTCCACCGGCTGAATATAAAAACAGAAGCCATTACCTTAAAAGCAGATGCTGTGTTTCCTTGTCCTACATTTCAAGTTATCTCCTTCTTTTTAATTAATAAAAAATCAATTTTAAAAAAAAATAAAAACTTGTCCGGTAAAAAAAAAAAAATATTTTCAAATGTCATTCTATTTCTATTGTTTTAATGCATCTTTTCACCACAGTATTTATTGATATTTTTATTATTAGGAAATTATAAATAAAATAGATTTTACCTCGGAATGGTATGCATATTAATAGATTGTTGTGAAATTAAAACCACAGTCCGAAAACGTTCATAAACATTGACCTAAGTTTTAATATAGTCATGTGTTTACTAAAGACCCTGATAGAATTTGTTAGGATACCTAAGCGATAAACAAATATATATGCTCTAATATCTTTTTATGCTACATAATCTGAAATAGGTCAGCTGATTAATTCCACATTCTACATTTCAAGCTTATATGGGTTCAAGCCCGTAAATTCCATGCATTGACAAAATGCAGAAATAGGAGACGTGATCCAGTAATTGCTGATATATATTTAATGGAGAACTTTAAAAGGTTTCACCTTTAAAAACAATGCTACAAACACTAACCAAACAATTCTAACTAAAACATTAAATTAAATATTAAAATAAAACAGATTCTAGAGATATACATTTATTTAAAAATATATATATAAAAGAATTGATCCTCACGATCCTAATTTACATAACTGTAGGTACAATTTAATGTTTTAATTTGCACCTGATAGTAGAGAGGCAAGTCTGAATATAACCGAAATGATAACATTTACAACCTGTCAGGTTTTCATTAATACACGTCCGTAGGAATATATAAATTAGTTATTAAAGAAAGGTCAAGATCTAAATGTCGGAACTAACTTCCTTTTTAACGTCAGAATACACTGCGTCAGTAAGTTTATAGTTTGACAGGAGTGCTGTATGTATAAACGAACAGGATAGGACCTGGGGTCAAATGATAAAATCTAGGACGTGTTTGTCCACCCTAAAAGCAAACAAGAAAGGGAAGTCAATCAAATTATCATTACTAAATATTTGAGCGTTCTGAAGTTGTTGGTTTTTTTTTAAATAAGATAATAAGAATGTGATTTTCATTCTTTTACCAGGTGAAATGGACACTATTAATCTTAATATTATTAAATATTGAAGCAGAGATACGAAAAAGGTTCATTCATTCTAACTTTTTGTCCAATTATATATATATATATTAGGGATGGCAGTTTGTAACTGGTTAACCGATTACTCGGTCGGTACGATGTTAATCGGTTAGAAAATCTGTAATCGGTTAGTCGGAAAATAAATAAAAATATGTGAAAATTTGAACGCAACCTTCTTACTTTCTTCCTCTGCATACAGGATGATAATTTAGCGTTTTCACATAGAGATCTTTCTATGTAAGCTTATTTGGAGGTAATTATGCCTCTCCGGATTGATATTGCGAGGTAAGTGGTCAGTTTGTTTAGTGTTAATTACTGTTTAAACACCATGTCGTTACCCTGCCTGTCCTGCAATTCTTAAATAATATCATAATTAAATAACTGACCGTTGAGCAATCTGAATTGGTATGTCTATCTTTTTGCAGTTATCAAATATTATTAAACAAACATTGTAAATTAAGTGCAGGTTCCTACTTAGTTTTGATTACGGTAACAATGAAGTATGAACTTGTGTGACATCTGCTCTGGAAAATAATCAATGTCTGATTTCTCAGGCATGTTTAATGTTTTTTTTCTTAATTTTTCCTTGTCTAATGAATTTGAAATGAAACATATGTACATGTAGTTTCCAGATCAAGGTCAAAAAGAAATTTTCTACCTTCTTACGTCTTTTTGTCTTATTTTTTTATATGAACAGAGGTTCGTGAAAAAATATGTCAAGAAAATGTGTATTTTGATACGATTAACCGGTTAATCGGTCGGAACGTGTTCCGGTTAACCGATTAGCAATTCTGTATTCGATTGCCATCCCTGTCTGTCGTCTGTAAACTTCTCATATTTTCGACTTCTTCTCAAAAACCACTACGCCAATTTCAACCAAACTTGTCACAAAGCATCCTTGGATGAAGGAGATTTAATTTGTTCACAGGAAGTGCCGCGCCCTCTTTCAAAGGGAGATAATTAAGAATTCGTGAAATTTGGTGGCATCTTTTCAAAATCCTCTTCTCAAGAACCACTGGGCAAGAAAAGATTCAGGTTTGTTCATATCATTATCCCCGGAGATAGGGCGGGGCTACAAGAGGGGGTTGGTATTTACATAGGAATATATAGTAAATGTCTTTAAAAATCTTCTCGAGAACAGTAAAGCCATGATTAGTCATATTATCATAGAAGTATCCTCAGGTAGTGTAGATTCAAATTTATTCCAATCATGAGCTGAAGAAGTTGGATGTTGAATAAGCAATCCATCCCTAATAGCAACAGATTCAATGAAGTTGAAAATATAGCAGATGTGTAGGGGGTTGAATACTCGGAATATTTAGACATAATTCCCATTTATTAGTAACTGGCATGTCAGGATGGGATGTATCTTAATTTCCCAATTTATCACCTTGAAGTTGCGGGTCCTTCGGAAAAGACCTTAAAAACCGAGGCCCCATGTCACGGCAGGCGTTGGCACGATAAAGATTCCTCACTGCTCAATGGCCCTGAGTGCCGAGTAAAGGTCGAAATTTGAAGCCCTTCATCGGTATATGGTGACGTCTCTATATGAATGAAAAATTCTCGAACGGGAATCAACCAATCAATCCATCTATCCTTAAATGTCCATCACGTACATATACAGTAGAAATAGATTAACCTGGAGAAAGTTTCAAAAATGTAATTAACTCAGCAGTAATACATTATCAAAGATTGCATTGACGTAGATGGGGACAAGCGATTTTTTTGAAAATAAAAATTCACGAGGCTGATAGGCCACAAGGCTCACCTAAGTTTCCATGCTTTTCTTATCAATGAAATATGTACATGTACACTGTATATACAAAAATTATCCCTAATTGTGATCATTAAATCTAAAGGTCTATGAGGTCGGCAATTTTAAATTCAGAGTATATTGAGGCTTGTGTCAAATTTAAAATTTATTGTAGCATTAGTCCATTCGTAGACAATACATATCTGTTCTCACAAAACATACAAGCAAAGAACTGATGTATAAAATGTTAAGTTTTATTAGGAAATGAGAACAGTGATGTTAGAAAAAAGCATCTCATACAAAAAATATAAGAAAAACACATAAAAAAATATATTAATACAAAACATTGTAACTGTCAACATGAAATATCCATTGCACATCAGTAGCAGTTGCATACTTTGCACTCGCACCTTTCAATCAGCTGACTAGATAGTTTTGAAAGTCAAAAGAAGTAGAGAAGACTATAATTATTATCCATAACTTCAGCACATATAACTACCTTTGTCATGTTTTTTTTAAATATTTCAATATTGAACCAAATGGAAAAACGATACACAATCACACACAAACTTGACACTGAGTCATATAATGACACATTAAATAGCACCAGTGCATAGTTAACTGTTCTTATTTAGAGGAACTCTTAATGGACAGGCAGCAAGTATATAATGGAATATCTTAAATACACATTAAACATTTAACCCATAAGAGACCCAAAACATTGACGAAATTAAAAAAGCTAGTTTCTGTGGTTAGGGAACTGGGACCTTTGGATAAAAACCCAATGATGGGAATTACCATCATTAAAAACTATATGACCTATGCAAGTAATTATACAAGGACATACAGAACAACTAATAAACGTAAAATTAATTAAACTGTTTGTACTGGAACATATCTTTTGTCGTGTCCACTTTAATCTTTATAATACTATTTGACTAACTTCTCTTATTCAAACATGGCTGCGCCAATTCAATGTCTCGAAACCAGTAATCTAGATGTGATATTGTAGAATGTCTGGAGGAGACATGATAACCATCCCAATAATGATATAATAACACACTACCTACTTACCTCCTTAAAGTTAAAAACGTGAAAGCCAGATTTGTTACAGCAATGTGTAACGATTGAAAAATAATATTGTAAATTTACCATCTGAAATTAAACAGGTCCACTGACACATTCTAGAATGAAGAAGAAGCTCCATCTTCCAAATTTCACAGATTATTTTGCTGTTTCTTCGATAAAGAAGGCATTAGATCTTATAGATAACATAAAAAATAAATAGTTCTAAATTCCACGTGTAATAATGTTTAACTAAAAAATATATATGAATTTCATAAACTTTGTGTTTAAAAATCCATCTCTATTGTCAAGTTCTTGGTGAAAAACTAGAAATTCACAAGTTTATACCTAAAGAATTTCAAAATGAAAAAGATATATCTAATGACATATAAAACACATAATTTAGCATTAATAGTACTGCATATTCGCATTATATGACATTTTTAAATGCTTGAAAAGCTATGAATACATTCTCTGATGACTAGAAAATTGATGAGATTAATAAAAAGGAAAAAAACAGCCAAATTTCAAATTTGTTGCTTTAAATAGTATATCCATCAATAAATATATACAGTACGTATTGCATAAGTGTTACAATGAGCAATATTTCTTTCCAAGGAGAAAAGTACTTTCCTACAAATTGGAGGTTTAATAGAATTCGTTACAAAAATAGGGAAGGGGGCCTATTGCTATCAATTTTTCTATTTAAAACAACATACAGACTAAAACATATAATCAACAAAATAATTCTATGTTTGTCTCATAACTTTGGGGGACCTCTACATTTATGTCAGCACATTGCATTTTAACTTCCAGTCACGTGATTCCTAAAGTTCCGTGAGTTGTTGATCACTGATTTTTGTAATGGAGTTTTCATAAAATTGATCTGGCTCTTCTTCCTCCTCCTCTTCTTCTTCCTCGTCTTCATCATCTTCATCACTCTCTGGAAAATCAATAAATAAAATGACATATTGAAAAAATAGCTTTTGTGATAGTACATATTATTTCAGATAGTCAGATTTTAAATGGTCAATTGACACAAATCTTTTTGTTTTTTTATTTAATATACACGGTATGTTTTTGAAAGGACATTTTTCACAGCATTAAAAGTGCCTACTGATAGACAGATAACCGCTGAAAAAATAACACATTTCTCTCTGTGAATAAATGGAGAAAAAACTTTTTAAATGATCGTCAGTTATTTTTTTTTTTAATAATCGTCTAAATATACAGATTAATGATAACATAAATTCATGTAGTCATAGTTGTCAATATTGTCCATGGCTATTTCAGCGTATAATTAAAATTCGATTAAATGCATGCTACAGTCTCGCAGTTGTGGTACAAATATGCTAAACTTCAATCCTATTTGAAGATATAATAGTAAAATACAATATCTTATTTGTTCTATTGAGGAGAATATATAGCTGGTACATTGCAATATTTTTGTTTGCTTTATCAAAATAAGCACTTATACCAGGCATCTTCCTATCTGTTTGCTTATTGGGCATAAATAAAACATTGACAAATTCCAAATATTTGTTTAGATAGAAGCAAGTTTCTATATTTCATGAAGACAATCATGCCTGCATACTTTTCTGGAAGAGTTTCAAATATGCACTGAATATCTTAAGCTTTCTTCCATACATGTAATACTATTAATAAAGTACTTAGAAGTATTCACCTGCTTCAAACTGTTGAACTTTAAATTGAAATACAGTACACTTTATTATTTATTACGAATAAAAGTAAACAGATCATTATGTAAGAGAAAAACTCCCGGGATTACAGTCATAAATGATTTCAAACGTCATTCTCTGGTATATTACAAACATTACGACAACATTGACTTCCTCTTTTGCAAGTAATGGCTGTCATATTAAGATTTTTTATTCTTTAAGTTTTTTTGCCTATCTACTCCTTATAGCCAAATTGCACTCTGTGCTTCCGTCCTAAATTCCCGACTACATAATATTATGTAATGTTAATGTGAGGAATTGTTGGAAAGTTTTTAATTTGTTTAGGAAAAAAGTAAATATTCCTGAATATAAGTATAAATTTATCACTTCATGAACTTGAGTGTCATATGGTACGCACGTGTATATATGAATTTTACAGACCTGACTCAATCTGTTTGCACACCTGTGTGTTAAATATGTACATAGGAACATGCAAATTATAGTCCTCAATTCTTCAAAAATTTATTTTAACATGAACAACGTGAATAGATGTTAATTTAAAAGTTTTAAATGATTTTCATGTTTTTTTTTTTTTAGTTTGTGGTAAAAATAATTTTATTGACAAACAGTGCGAAAAGGTTTTGGAGGTTTGATTGAATTTTGTTATATAACACAGACACGTTCGGTCATAATCATCCTTATAACCATGATCAATAAATGTTATTTACGGACCTTAAAATAATTATGGAAAGAAACAATATACTATCTGAGTCTTTGAAGATTTTTTTTTTAAAATTTTTTATCAATACGTGAATATTAGACTTCTTCAGAAGGGGCAAAGTTCATCTACTAGAAAGGACTCAAGGAGTCAGATAAAAAGAAATTTTTGTGTACTTACGGAATGCAGTGTTCTCGTATACAATTTCATTAGTAAGGATGGATTCATCATTACTCTGTAGAAGACCATTTCTTTTTCTCTCTACCAGCTCCACTAGGGCTCGATGTATAAATATGTATTGTTTCTAAAAATAAGTTTAAATTCTATAGTATACAATAAGCCAAAATACACGTAATATACCTGCCAACTGGTTTTACGAAACATTTTTAATCAAATTTGTCATTTAATGCGTGTTTTACATATTGAGAACTATTATGAATTTGAAAAGCTAGAATGTTCTTTTTTTTTAATCTTAAAATTTGGTTATTTTGGGGGAAACAAATCTTGGTTACTCTCATAATTGCTTTGAAAAAGATTTTTTTTTCAAAATCATTGAACTCTGCTAGTCTATTTCAAAACTCATAAAGGGAAAAAATAGAAGAAAAAAATGTTCAGCAAACTCACATCTACTTGAACCATTGATACTCTGTTTTTGCGCATCTGTACAACCCAGGCAAAAATATCAACAGATTGACTGAGATCGTGATCCCGTACATACTGTAATAGATAGTCTATGCTAATATACGTCCCCGTGCGCCCAACGCCCGCGCTAAAAGAGAAAAAAACAAAACAGGCCATCAAATGTGTAGTATAATATTAAAAATATGAAAACCTATTCACATGTACTTTGAAAAAATTCATATCCATTTTCATGAACAAAAGGCCTTTAAAACTACAAAAATTTCATTGAATTCTTTTGATAAAGGAATGATACAAAGATAATTCAATCATTAATAAATGTATAATCTGACTTGAGTACATATGGGTATTTTTCTAAGTGTTGAAATTTGTACGAACTAGTTGCAGAAACATTTCGTGTTGGGTGTATTTTCGAGTCGTGTTCTTTACGATCAACGTTTCTATTCTTTGATTCTTATCGCTAAATGTTTTTACTTATTTACCTGCAGTGGATCAAAATGGGACCTTTAACCTCTGGTGTAATGTGAGTTCTAACGGTTTGTATAAAGTCAATAACTACAGTTGAATCAACGGCGGCAGAAAAATCGGGCCACTCCAGGAAATGGAAATGCTTTATGGTACGAGTGTAATCACCCTGAAATAGGTATCAATAATGTATAATAGGATTCCTCGAGCATACTTTATGGTATGAGTGTAATCACTCTCAAATAGGTATCAATAAAGTATAATAGTGTAATCCCCCTGAAATAGGTATCAATAATGTATAATAGGATTTCTCGAGCATACTTTATGGTATGATTGTAATCACCCTCAAATAGGTATCAATAATGTATAATAGTGTATTCACCCTGAAATAGATATCAATAATGTATAATAGTGTAATCACCCTGAAATAGGTATCAATAAAGTATAATAGTGTAATCACCCTGAAATAGGTATCAATAATGTATAATAGGATTTCTCGAGCATACTTTATGGTATGAGTGTAATCACCCTCAAATAGGTATCAATAATGTATAATAGTGTATTCACCCTGAAATAGGTATCAATAATGTATAATAGTGTATTCACCCTGAAATAGGTATCAATAATGTATAATAGTGTATTCACCCTGAAATAGGTATCAATAATGTATAATAGTGTAATCACCCTGAAATAGGTATCAATAAAGTATAATAGTGTAATCACCCTGAAATAGGTATCAATAATGTATAATAGGATTTCTCGAGCATACTTTATGGTATGAGTGTAATCACCCTCAAATAGGTATCAATAATGTATAATAGTGTAATCACCCTCAAATAGGTATCAATAATGTATAATAGTGTATTCACCCTGAAATAGGTATCAATAATGTATAATAGTGTATCCACCCTGAAATAGGTATCAATAATGTATAATAGTGTATTCACCCTGAAATTGGTATCAATAATGTATAATAGTGTATTCACCCTGAAATTGGTATCAATAATGTATAATAGTGTAATCACCCTGAAATAGGTATCAATAATGTATAATAGTGTATCCACCCTGAAATAGGTATCAGTAATGTATAATAGTGTAATCACCCTGAAATAGGTATCAATAAAGTATAATAGTGTAATCACCCTGAAATAGGTATCAATAATGTATAATAGTGTATTCACCCTGAAATTGGTATCAATAATGTATAATAGTGTATCCACCCTGAAATTGGTATCAATAATGTATAATAGTGTATTCACCCTGAAATTGGTATCAATAATGTATAATAGTGTATTCACCCTGAAATAGGTATCAATAATGTATAATAGTGTATTCACCCTGAAATAGGTATCAATAATGTATAATAGTGTATTCACCCTGAAATTGGTATCAATAGTGTATAATAGTGTATTCACCCTGAAATAGGTATCAATAATGTATAATAGTGTAATCACCCTGAAATTGGTATCAATAATGTATAATAGTGTATTCACCCTGAAATAGGTATCAATAATGTATAATAGTGTAATCACCCTGAAATAGGTATCAATAATGTATAATAGGATTCCTCAAGCATACTTTATGTTACGAGAGTAATCACCCTGAAATAGGTATCAATAATGTATAATAGTGTAATCACCCTGAAATTGGTATCAATAATGTATAATAGTGTATTCACCCTGAAATAGGTATCAATAATGTATAATAGTGTAATCACCCTGAAATAGGTATCAATAATGTATAATAGGA
This sequence comes from Saccostrea echinata, assembly GCF_033153115.1. NCBI lineage: Eukaryota > Metazoa > Mollusca > Bivalvia > Ostreida > Ostreidae > Saccostrea > Saccostrea echinata. The sequence goes on from NW_026889761.1 coordinate 14,611,042, forward strand.
TTCCTCAAGCATACTTTATGTTACGAGAGTAATCACCCGGAAATAGGTATCAATAATGTATAAAAGGATTCATCAAGCATATCAAAAGGTGAAGTAGTGAAAAGGGAACGATTTATATAAAAAAAAAAACTACAAACAATACAAATCTGTGATTGGAGCAAGAAACATGGACCTCCTGGAATTCCAGAGGTGGGATCAGGTGCCCAGGAAGAGTAAGCATACCCTGTTGACCGGTCACACCCGCCGTAAGCCCTATGTTTTGATCAGGTAGACGGAATATTCCGTAGTCAAGTTAAGTTTTAAAACACAGGCCCAATTAACAATTGATATGAAACATGTCAGTCAAAATACGATCCAATGATAGGATAAATTTGCTAACAAGGTTATTATAATGACCATAGAATTTACGAAAAGCTGATTTTAAACGAGGTTGTTGAAATCCTTTTAACATCAAATTATCTGTCAGTATCTGCCTTCCTCGGTTTTAGAAGTGATGGTACTCAGAGCATGCTCTTAAGTATTGAGTAAGTATCGAATAAGTTGGGAGACAGATACACCATATGCAAGTGATTGTGGAATATTACTACATAAATAAGGAAAGTTGACGATGAAAAAGCTGAAGTCATCTCGTTCGTCATACAATTTAGTTGTTAGTTGGCTCTATATAATTCAGTTTATTTCGTATATAATATATAATTTTATCAAATCCGATTTTTCCCCTTGAAAACAATACTTGCATGAGTGTATTGTGTGTTTACAAAAAAAACACGCTGTTACAAATGTCTCAAATAATGGTATCTACGCATGCATAAAAAATTACCTGTGATACTTGGAATATGTTAATGTCAAATTTGTCCATATTTGACACTGATATGAGGTTAACTACGATGTCGCCATATTGTTTAGGTTCATTTATTGTATCTGGCCAGTAGTGCTCACATTTGTCCTGAAAGTGAATTTCCATAAATGAATGTAAAACTTTGTATGAGATTTTGAAACACTACAGTATTTGTTAAATTGAGTGAATGATTACACTTTGATTTTATAATACCTTTCCTAATTTACTGTACAATAAATTTTTAAACAATTATTTAAATTTGTTTTGGGTTTTTCTTTTCTTATTTTCACAGTTGAAGCTGAACTTGGAAAATAAAGTTGCAAAATCATTTTAGCATAGACTTTTTGAGTAAAAACAAAATAAAAAAGCTAGGTATACAAACAATTTTAAACTGAAGAAATTTTTACTGAATCTTAAGTTTCTTAGAATGCATAATGTTTTTTTCTTCGGAGATGAGTATTCATGTATACCAAACGTACACCTTGGCCAAAGCTTCTCTTCTCCGACAGCATAGAACAGCATGAGAGTTTAAACAAAACTAATTTGTTACCGAATCCCTACTTCCTAATCCTTAAGTGGAAGAGGCTTTATAAGGTTATTTATAGTTTAATGATCTATACATAATATTAAGATACATAGCTTAAAAGTAATGTTTTAACGTTTCGTTAACAACTTTCATATACTAGAAGAACTTTTTTCAAGCAAAATTTGTAACAGAACTACAAACATTTCTGATATTATTGATTCAATATAACAACTGTCATTTGATATGTGTATTAAACAAATGATTCCTTACAAAATAAACTCCTTACTTTCAATGTCTCCATTTGTATTAAAATGATCATTTTTATGTGTTAAGTAAAAGTTTAGTGTATTTCTCGATATGTTGACAATTCGCTCTTTAAACTGCCTATGTTTATTACAACCAACCAGAGTAATAAATTATGGTATATTATATAATTTGAAGATTTAATCAATCAAGTATGAGATATTTAAATTTATTTAGATTAACTGCTATAATAACATCATTATAGCACATTTATAAATTTACCACACAATAATCCATGTACAAAGCATTAGTAAGGAAGAACAAAAAAGGAGGGGAAGCAATGGAACAAATATGAAAAAAAATCTACAGATTTCATACATACTAAGTCTTCTTGAAAAGTCATAAGCTTCAGTAATAGTTTTAGGGGTTTATGTATCAAGTTTTCCTTATAATACTTATATTAACCTACTTTTAAAAAAAATATGTATATATATTTTACCACTTTAGCGTATTTTAGCATGTAAAATATGCAATCTATGCTAAATATACGCAATATATTTTTAGTATGAATTTTTCAATGATTATGACATATATTTCAAATGAAAAATAAGAAATTAAAAATGCATAAGGAAAAATATATTTTTAGCCCCTAAAATTGAATGTTGCCTTTCTTATCAGTGAAAAATGATAATCCACTTTTGAAAGTATACAAAGTATTCAAATTTCAGCACTTTAACCTAAAATCTATCAAACAAAACCAAATTTTAAGCTGGTGACATTTAGTAAGAAGCAGTCATTCAATGATGCTCTACAAACCTCTACAATGCCAAAGTCGCTCTAAAACAGATTCCAGTTTCCAATGATAATGAATTTTAATCAAATATTTATTCTAAAAAGTTTGTTCATACTCCATTAATTATCAGACCGATTGCTATGAGAAACGCCATTATAGCATGGTCACAAACCTTTTATGTGCTATATGTGGTATACTTTAGAATAGAAAAGTGGATAAATAAACATTTATTCAGACAAAATATTTTTGTTTCCAACTTTCCATTGAATTTTTTGATTTTTTTTTCATTACAGATACATATAATTATATTGTTTTAAATCTAGAAAGATTTGAATGCATTATGATAAAGTGAATTTAGTATCTAGTTAATAATTAATTAATTAGGACCTACTGTATTGCCTTCCTTGCACTTAGTAAGCATGACGATAACTGTAGCACTTTGTTCCCAGGCCATTCTCCAAAAGTCATTGACCGTCCCAGGAAGTGGACCCTGACTGGCGATATACTCTCTTTCGTAGGTATAACCCTAAATATACAACATTGATTTAGGAAAGAGATAAAGATATAAACTTTAAGTGTTATATGTTTATCTTTTTTTCAAAAGGGTGGAAATCCGTGACTACTTTTATAAGATAAAAAGTCTGATCAATCAAAATAAAGAATAAAATTTAATCCAGAGCAACTTGTTCATTTTTGGAAAAATATATCCATCTAGATTTATAAGAAATCCATAACAATTTAAAGACACAAAAATACATGTACATATATGACTTCTTTCTAAATTGAGAAATTACAAAGGTATATGAAACAAACTACAAATGTTTCAAAATATGACTTAGCTTTTTAAAAACATCTTAATTTAAATGCATGAAGAATTTGAAAATACAGGAATAGTGTTCAGTCCATGAAAATAAAAGAAGACGAACCACAATAAAATTTGCATTGATATAATCACTGCATGGGTCATCGTCAATCAGATGAAGCTTCACACGGCTGTGGTCATCTACAATGAATATCGAAATTCAGTCACCCCTATTAACGAATTTACATCCCCATGGACAATTATTTTTCAACGTATTATTTCCTTAAATCTTAATAATTAATTGTATACAAGTTTACCACGAAATTATGTCCCCATGAAACAGTAAATTTTTGGTTGATCCCAAACATTAAACCACACGAATTAAAATGATTCCATATAATGTGGATATATGTGCATTTTTAACATATGATGCTATATTTAGTAAAATTTAAATAAGCTTACAGGCTAGGATGATGCTATATTTAGTAACGTTTAGATTAGCTTACAGGCTAGGATGTTGCTATATTTAGTAACGTTTAGATAAGCTTACAGGCTAGGATGTTGCTATATTTAGTAACATTTAAATAAGCTTACAGGCTAGCATGATGCTATATTTAGTAACATTTAAATACGCTTACAGGCTAGGATGATGCTATATTTAGTAACTTTTAGATAAGCTTGCAGGCTAGGTTGATGCTATATTAAGTACCTTTTAGATAAGCTTACAGGCTAGGATGTTGCTATATTTAGTAACGTTTAAATAAGCTTACAGGCTAGGATGATGCTATATTTAGTAACATTTAAATAAGCTTACAGGCTAGGATGATGCTATATTTAGTAACGTTTAGATAAGCTTACAGGCTAGGATGATGCTATATTTAGTAACATTTGAATAAGCTTACAGGCTAGGATGATGCTATATTTAGTAACGTTTAAATAAGCTTACAGGCTAGCATGATGCTATATTTAGTAACATTTAAATACGCTTACAGGCTAGGATGATGCTATATTTAGTAACTTTTAGATAAGCTTGCAGGCTAGGTTGATGCTATATTAAGTACCTTTTAGATAAGCTTACAGGCTAGGATGTTGCTATATTTAGTAACTTTTAAATAAGCTTACAGGCTAGGATGATGCTATATTTAGTAACATTTAAATAAGCTTACAGGCTAGGATGATGCTATATTTAGTAACGTTTAGATAAGCTTACAGGCTAGGATGATGCTATATTTAGTAACATTTGAATAAGCTTACAGGCTAGGATGATGCTATATTTAGTAACGTTTAAATAAGCTTACAGGCTAGGATGATGCTATATTTAGTAACGTTTAAATAAGCTTACAGGCTAGGATGTTGACATATCTGTTCTTGGCCTTGTTGCCGTCTAGATTGGCGTGATTTGTTGTTCGTTTTTTACCTTCAATCTGGCTAAGTTTCTTAATGTCCTAAAATTGAAATGCACATATAGGATAAAAACTGATGCAGTCAAAAACTGTGCTAAATTATTTCTGGTACATTTGCTTTCCTCATTTCTCGTTCATTGAACAGTTTTATTTGTAATTGACTATGTGCAAGGCCTATGTTTTATTTTTTTAACTTCTTCAATGAAATCTAATTAACCAGGAGATATTATATAATAATAGTAATAGATATATCTATACAAATACAACAGCTTACGTCATATTCCAATAGGAAGAGCCTGTTTGAGTCTGCTGATTTTTCTTCAAAAATCTTTTGGACGTCATTTAAAATAAAAGGCCTACAAAATACAACATTGTATTTATTTCATTCATTCCCACTATAGTTTCCTGAAAACAGGTGTCGCCAGAACAACAACATTTTGAATGCACCCATTTTAAACGTGAAGTAATAAAATGAAAAAAAAGTCTAACATCAAAGTTTCCAGGCCAATAACTCTAGTAAATTTATTTGGAAAAAAATCACTTTTCACACAGAATTGGAAGATGTACAACATAACTATTTTTCTCGAAATTATAGAAAAAGCCAAAATTAAGGTTACGAGATCAGTAAGCCTTATCCATTAGGAAAAGTCATTTCAATATAGGGTACTAAATACCAAAGTAAAATTATTGTGTCTGACAGACATATAAGTGCACCCCAAGGTCCCCCTCCCCGTTTTGCAGGCAATACAAGAACACATTAAGTGTAAGTAAAACTTGGTATTCGAGGCAAGTTAAAAACTCATCAAATTCATAGTAAAATTATTATTTCGATATTGATAATAAATCTAAATCAAAAATGATTACTCATATTCACGAATATTGAGTAGTTTTTAAATTTGACGCAGTACTCATAAATAATCACAAATACGGCTTCATACGAATAATATGAACAGTGAAAATATAACAATTATATATTTTTTAATTCTATGTGCATGGCAATTATTCACAGAAGACTTGTACCTAAGTTTTGGATAATCCAAATTTGCGCTTGATTTGTGATGACGATGTCAATAAATGCCAGTTAAAACCAGTCCACTGTAAATTGGCATTAAGTACATTTTTATTTTCAAAAGATAAGGTGTTGCTGGATTAAACGTTCAATTCTTTCAACGTTCAATAGCTGTATAATATTGGTGATACGAACGTTGAACAAAAGCAACGGCAAGACAAACACAGAGGAAAAAAATATTTTATGATTGGCTAGAACATGTGATAGGTACGCTGTATTTTGTGATGTGATTTAAATGTGTCTCGCTAAGGATTGAAAAAAAATATGATTCCTTAAAAAATAATCATATCCAGTATGGGAATTATTATTAACAAATGTTAAATTCAGTCACGTCTACATAAAACTCTCAATGTACAAGGAATATATCCTATTTCAATATATCAATTTCTGGCTTTGACTACTGTTTACCTGTCTAAGGGAATATCCTCCTCCGGAATATCAGGATCATTGAGCACGGGAATCGACTGTCCTCTTGGATGAACATAAACATCCTCTCTAAAAACAAAATTTGCAAATGACAACAGGACACTAGTGTATACTCATGTCATTTACTTTCCAAGTATGATAAATCAATTAATCTAAACACTTCCTTAAATATCCATTCATTGCCACACACGTGATATTTCAAAATTACTCTAGCACTCATTATAGCACATGACGAATTAAATATAGGAAATACAACAATTAAAACTGAACGTAAACAAAAAACACTTTAATGAAAAAATATTTGAAGATCAGATCACTAATATATAACATTGAAAAAGTAACAAACATTATTAATTGTGCAATGTTTTTGAGGACATACCCGAAAACCATGTACCACCTTGTTAAAGAAACCATAGTTAATCCACATACTCATCGTACTGGCATGTTTGAATAACCAGCACGGTTTACAGATCATGGAGGAAACAGGAAAAAGCTGGGGCACATAAAATTCATTTCGAGGCTGTTAAAACTCAATAGGGCGCTCGGGGAACTGAATTAGGATATATCCAATTAAAGAGATACTCATTTTAAAGTTAAGATTTTTTTTTTTTTAAAGTGGATTATCAAATAAACGAAGAACGAATAAACATCTTTCATATCTTGGACATAATCTGTTATCTAAAGATGAAAATGAAGTTCATCCTCGAAAAATTGGATGCTGAAAAATGAATCTAGTGCGAGACATTTACTGGAGAAAAGAGAAAAAAAACTAATCAAAAGAATTGCAATCATTGTTTGTTTTTATACATTATTTTAATCATCGGAGGAAAAAAAATTGTAATTATTAAGAATATTGATAGAAGCTTCCGAGAGGTGTATGCAAAGATTTCATATCTAATAAATCTTATTCATACCGATTATATCAAGAAATCTGTGAGCCAATGCTCACTAGTAATACCCCCGCTCTGATGTGAATATACGCTCTCAAGAATCACATCATATGACATGCCTAAACAAGAGTGCACTAAAATTTCAAGCATCTGCGATGAGTATTTGCTGAGAAAACTGTGATGGAAATTTGGTACGGACAGACACATGGATAAAAAGGAAGTTGATATCGGATTCTTAAAAAAATGAATCCCACCATAAGACATACCTAAACAAAGAGTATGCTATTAGTAGGTGCTAAGAAAACTGTGTGGAAAATTTGGTACAGACAGATGCACTGAGGGGCAGGACGTTGGCATCAGATTTGTACAAAAATGAATCCCACCATATGGCATGACTAGACAGAGAATGTGCTAAAATTTCAAGGATCAGCAATGAGTAGTAGCTGAGAAAACTGTGACAAAAATTTTCTACGGACAGATGCACAGAAAAGCAGGAATTTGACAAAAGATTTGTACAAAAAAAATCCCTCCATATTGCATACCTAGAAAAAGAGTGATAAAATTTCAAGCATCAGCATTGAGTAGTTGCTGAGAAAACTGTGACAAAAATTTGGTTCGGACAGACGCAAAGATAAACAGGAAGTTGACATCAGACTTGTACAAAAATAAATCCAACATATGGCATTCCTAGACAAAGAGTGTGCTAAAATTTCAAGCATCAGCGATGAGTAGTTGCTGAAAAACTGTGACTAAAATTTGTTACAGACAGACAGAAAGACACACAAGGATAAAAAAATATACCCCCTCTCCTTCGGAGCGGGGGTATATCTGGATTTTTTTACTGATAATATTTATAATATATATCTTGCATTAGTGCGAGTAAAGCTTAAGACATGACGTAATAAATAGATTAAATTGGTTCATAGTTCTTCATTTTCGAATTAATTTTCGAATGAATCTTTGTCTATTTCTTATGGAAATTATAACCATTTCTTAAAAGTGTCTATAAACAAAACGATAATAGACGAACATTAGAAGAATCTCTGAAGAATCAAACTTCTTTGTTTCTTTGCCTCAATTCTAATTTATTGGGTTGAAAATGAATTTCATTATCTATTAAGCTAGCTAATTAATGATGAAAATAAACAATGCTTTTTGAAAGAAAACATCCTGAAGAAAACTGTAGTAATAGGTTTTCCTACAGTGGCTTGTGTAGAATAAAAATGGGATTTGTTTTATTCATCAGTGGCCACCAACTTAAATTCGTAACATCGAAATAAAACTTTTGCCCATGAATTAAATTAGTTTATATATTTTGTAGATAAATATAGAATGGGTTCGATATTTGATCTGTTCTTTGTTGCTTAACCAACATACAGGACTACCAGTGGGGGAGCGGGTGCAGGAATACACCTTTTATCAAAAATAACATCAAAGACCAAATTAAACAAACAATACATTTTGCCAATGACAAAACAGTGTATATACTGTAGGAAAAAGAAACGCACGGTTAACATTTTAGGTGATTTCATGTTTTATTTTTGAATGATTTTTTCCCAATATGGTTATTTAACTTTTCAGTGCATCTTTAATCAACAAGTCAATCTAATCAACTAGTTACCAAGATCTCAACAGATTTTGAATGAGAAATCATGAGTAATAGAAAATCCTTTGACGGTAACCCCAAAGTTAAATTGAAAGACTCTTTATTATCTCCTATGCTCCTTCGCGCTTCCATCACAGCCTTGATTCTTCTGTTCAAGGAGTTCATCGGTGCATTTATCCTTCTCATGGGGATATTATACCACTCATCCAACAAGTCATCCGCTTCGTGATGTAGAGACCTTGCGCCGCATCAAACCTAAGACGTACACATTAGGCAGTGACTGTCTCTTAGCCAAGCAACTGACACTTGAAGTGAAAGTCATGGGTCTTTCGGATCAGAACTCCAAAACCGAGGTTCTGTGTCACTGTATGCATTAGAACGACAAAGTACTCTCACTGCTCAATGGCCTTGAGTGTCGAGTATATACAGTAATCAAAATATGAAGTCCTTCACCTGTTTATGGTGAAGTCTTTGTTTTATCTGCTCCACATTTGGATTGTTAAATGGATTTTTGAGCTTGATTACTGTTCTTTATCTTATTATTCATTATCTTCATTTATTATATACCTAACTGTTTTCACCCAGTTTTACTGTTGAATTTATGCAATCACGTGACGGTGTGATCCGACGTTCCGGATCACCACACTGTGGTTTTCTGAGTCCATATCACCCCTCTCTGAAACTGATGACGTAGTACACAGATAAATGACGTTTTTATTCTGGCGCATCAAAAAGTTCCTTGACAAAATGGTTTGTTTAATGGATAAAAATTATGTAATTGATCCAAAAAGTTTCCTTTTATTATATTTTGCTAGTTGTATAGGGGTATATAATAAATTTATCATTATAACAGTAACTTGATCCGAAGAGCCGTATCACGTCTCGTTGACAGGCGCGGATCATCAGATCAAACTCGACGCTTCGCGTCTCGTTTGATCTGATGATCCGCGCCTGTCAACTTGACGTGATACGGCTCTTCGGATCAAGTTACTGTTATAATAATATATATATCTCTCTATAGGAGTGTAAAATCCTAGAATGGGACGTGAAACAACAATCAATCATTGCAACAAGACAGTTGTTAGTTTTCCAGATTACAAAGGGCATCCAACACCTCTTACCATACTGTACAGAGACTCCCACAAATGTTCCTGTGGGGACAAATGAGAACTGTATGGAGGCTAGTCGAGTGTGTTAATGTGATTGTTTCAATTACGTCTTGACAAACTCTGGATACCGGGATCCGGGGGTTTTCATGCAGGAAAATATACTATCTGCACGATTAAGACGAAAACCAGGTAAAAATGACAAACTCGATATAGTCCAATTTTGAGGGAGCGTCGTTACGTGCAGACGCCCCCGTCGAGGTCGGTCGACTACCCTTCCAGTTTCTCTCAAATCATAGATGAGACGCCCTCAGAGAGAACTACACAACACGGATAAGGTTTTATGCATTACATATTTGATTTGTTGATTGGAAAAGACTCTTTAAATAAAATCCTCTTTTGCCTTTGTATAAATGTAGAGATTTTATTTATTGATTCGTAAATATTTTACTTATCATATGTCAAGGAGAAAAATTGATTGCAATGTATGGCAATCTGAAACGCGTAAAATTTGCAAGAAAGAACAGACCGACCTATATATACTTTACATACAATTTATGTATATTGATATAATTTGTGGTCATGAATTTTTCTCCTTGCTACGAATTCAATTTTCTTAGCCATGATTAATGGGTACCATCATATTTGACCTTTTGACCTTGGAGTTTAACCCACTTTTGCAAAATTTTATTAGACTTTAACCTTGGCCATAACTTTTCAACACTTGAAGCTTGGGCTTTCAATCTTCACAAGTGTATTTCTTGTGAGAAGGTATTTCTTTGAATACCAACATCTTTGACCTTTTGACCTTGACCTTGGAGTTTGACCTACTGTTCAAAAAAATTTAACCTTGGCTATAACATTTAAACATTTTGAGCTAGGTCTTTCAGACATTGCATGTGTACTTTTATTGACAAGACCTTTTTTTGCATACCAACAGCTTTGACCTTTTGACCTTGACCTTGGAGTTTGACCTTCTTCAATTTTGAAAAATTTTAAGCTTGGCCATAATTTTTGAACAGTTAGTGCTAGCGTTTTCATACTTCACATATGCTTTCCTTGTGACAAGACCTTTCTTAAGATACCAACAACTTTGACCTTTTGACCTTGACCTTGGAGTTTGACATGCTTTTGAAAAAAAAACTTTAACATTGGCCATAACTTTTGAACAGCTGGTGTTAGAGCTTTCATACTTCACATATGCATTCCTTTTGACAAGACCTTCCTTTAAATACCAACAACTCTGACCCTTTGACCTTGACCTTGAAGTTTGACCTACTTTTGAAAAGCTTTAGCCTTGGCCATAACTTTTGAACAGTTGATGTTAGGGCTTTCATACCATGTATATTCCTTTTGACAAGACCTTCCTTTGGATACCAACAATTTTGGCATTTACCTTGACCTTCGAGTTTGACCGACTTTTAAAAAATTTTAACATTGGCCATAACATTTGAACGTTTGGTTCTAGGGCTTTCACATTTTATGATCATATGTATCACTTGTGACAAGAACTTCCCTTGGGCACCATTTGACCTTGACCTTGCCTATTCCTCGAGACAAGACATTTCCGTGGGTACCAACATTTCTGATTTCTTGACCTGGGGTTTGCATTTAAGAAACTTTAACCTTCGCCATAAACTGCCACAGGGGGGCATCAGTGTTTCACAAACACATCTTGTTCATTTCTCTAGCGAGATGGATTTTGAGGTTCATATATTTGCAGTAATTAACTCTAAATTCAATTTCTCAAATTTAAAGTTACAAATTTGACTGCTTATATAGGCGATTTTAAGTGAACGCTCATACTATTGTTTACGTCGATGTCTTTGGATCTATGATCTTCTTTCATTATTTTTAAGTATAACATTCCTCACAATTCATCCAAACTGTTTTATCATCCCTCATCAAAGAATAAAAGCAGCATTTAGGACTTTTGACTATTAATTTGTAAATTCTACAATTTATTAACATACAATTGTAGAAGCTGTACAATCCTACTTTAGTACATGAATGGCATTATTCTCGTACTTACATTTCACGGACTTTCTTCCTATACACGTAGATAATAACCACTAGACAGATGCCTAGCAATATAAGAAATGCTATGACGATCACTGCTATCACAGGTCCATTATCCGCAGCTGTAACGAAAACAATAGAAATTTAAAGTCCAAAATCTGAAATAGCAAAGATCATCAGCTAGGCCTATACCTTTACTATAATTCATAAATTGCAGTGGCACATCACTTTAGGCCCCGAAGCCACGAACGTCTTAAGCCGAACTCAAGGGCTGTATATATTTTTCTTAAATCTAAGAATTTTTTTTCTCAAATCGCTGAGTTGAACTAAATAAAGTGTGCCACGAAACTTAAATCTTATACTCAATGAGAGATTTTTCTTGAATTTTTCTCAGAATATCTGAGATTGCTGACTAGCTGTCTCAGAAGTCAACTAAAGTCCAATATGGCTGCCAAGAGAGTGCTCCTTTGGAACATGATGAGGACTCCTAGACTAACTGTTCAATCCTTAGGAAGTTTCGTCTGAAGTTAAAAGATTTTTCAGCGATATCGCTTTAGATCCGCCATAATATTTTTCATGTGCGGGGTTGATCTCTGAAAACCTAAGCCACAAAACACAGAGAAGTTTTCCCTTGCCACCACTTTCTAAGTTCTTGTAGTTCTACTCTTCGATGCATGAGGTTCCTTCTACCGGCAGTGAACATCGAACTAATTGGCAACTCTTTCCATTTCCAAATCAGCTGTTCGTGCAAAGGAGTCTGACATTTTTATCGTAAAAAGTACCGGAAAAAATTTTCCAACCTCTATTGAAAAATATCAGGATGGCAACGAGTTTTGGGGGACCCACATAAAATATATATTTGGATTTAGCCCGAAAAGTTTCGCGACTAATTCAGCAGTCGGAGTGTGTGAGCTATATATTCAAATAAAAATTTCCAATCTGCCTGACGACTACGAGCCATGTCTGGCCTTTTTTCCACCTTGTCAGCTCATCTCTGACTCCATGCAACTCAACCGGAAGAGAATTATGCAGTGAATATTGGAGAAATCTATGGGTTTTTTTTCAACAAAAGAATCCATTACCAGGATGCTAAATCGAGCTGTTTGGACATCTTGGATCATTATTTTGCTTACTGGTCTTTTCGATCATTTAAATTTGGCGCCTTGTAAAAATATGGATTGCATATTGCACCCAAAAAAAAAAATAGTTTGTCTACTTTGATGGCTTGTGATGCAACGTTTTGTTTCGTAACTGAGAAGCAAAATGTCTGGAGGTGTACATGACTCCCGTGTTTTCAAATTAACGAACTCTCTCATGCCAGATTATTTGAGACTGGTATTCTGAAATATATACTTAAAAACGAGCTCATTGAATTAATCTCACAGTTTATTATTTTCTATTTTGTGAATAAATATCACGCATACCAATTTTTTTTTTATCAGGTGTCCGTACAGGACTTATACAAGTAGGAAATTCAGTTTATGCATTGAAAAAATATAACATGTGTATAGTTAATTCCTTACCTGGCTCTATCAAACAAAGCTGAGGAGAATAAATACATTGCTCTTTGTCGCAAAGGGTAACAGAAAAGAGCAGGCTTTTTTGTTATTGGATTTGGTTGTTTCTCCCCAATTTTTTCGCTTTGTTGGTTTCAGATATATTCTACATATAAACATTGTATGCATTTACGTGCCCCCCAGCGTCAAACCTTGAGTCTACAGCTTGTAATCAGGGTCCACCCTCCAAGGAATTTAGCATAGTTTCACTGCAGTTGCTGATATGGGGCCATTTGGGCTGATGTAACACATGGTTTTGGATTTTAGTATGTAATATTCTATATGTATTAAGTGTCTACATATCTAATATTACATTGTTTCTATGATTAAAACAAACTTCCGATCGAGTTTATTATTTTTTTTATTTTCCTTGATTTGATTGCATATTTCGTCGATTAATGTACAGGCTTTCGTAATGCAAGTATTTAAGTAAATTATGTACATGTAGTACCTTAATTCATTCCAACCTGTTAGAGAATGCAGGTTTTCAGCTCAATATGTTATATTTCATGCAACATAATTTTTACGCAAACTCCCATTTTCTTTTTAAAATCATAACGCTGTAATCCTCATCAATATTATCTTAATGACACACAATTTTCACCATTTATCAATACCAGTTCTTGAACTTTCTTATATACAAGATATCCACCTCGTAATAACTTATTATAGTTTTTTTTTTTTCATTTTTAAAACATATTGCTTTTGTCAAATGGACAGTAAGGAATACTCATTCCCTGCCCTCTTTCCATGCCTTTTCTTTCTCTCTCTCTTTTATTGTTGGCTAGACTAGACCTTTCAAAATTTTCAAAAATGTGTCGCTTCTTTTTCGACAATTTCTCCATGAGTATACGGACGACGTAACGTCATCAAAGAAAAATATGACGTCATTATCGGCCACTGCTATATGTGGCTGGGTTAGAAAGTGCACAATGGGAAGTATTTATATTTGCTGTGTTTTTCTACTAAGCCAACTGTGAAATTGATTTGAAAGTCATTTTTGTGTATACTCACGCGTAGAAATATACACGGTGAAACTCGCGCTAAAGTGACGTCACAATGAGGCTACAGAGACGTTAATAAAATGTAACGATATAGGACAGCAAGAAATTCAAATACTGAGTATATTATTGGTGCTTTCAAACTTGTAAAATGTAAATATAAGGAATGTTTTTAAGCTTAGTGTGAATTATTGGTGTGTAAATCACACAGACTTGCACGTAGGCATATTTTTCGTGAAGCGCTAGCGCGCTTCATGAAATATGCCTACGTGACAAGTCTGTGTGATTTACACACCAATAATTCACACAAAACTTAAAAACATTCCTTAAATAAGGGGTTATTTTTTCGATAGTATAATTCCTTATTGATAGCACGCATCAAGTTATAAATAAATAATTTTTAAAAAGATTTATATTATGTCCCAATCATTAATTGTTCTTATTGCATTTCTACATTTCAGCTTTTTGTCAATTTTAATCAGATTTTCCAATTAGCCATTTCACGATAACTGCAGTACTTACTACATGTACTCTTTTGCAGGCAAATTAATAACGTTTGGCTGAGTTTTTGCTGGCAGATAATTAAATGACGTATTTCAAACAATTGCTTTTACGTCATATTTCACCAAAATATATCATTTTGCCCTGCAAAATAACAGTACCGCAGTTATCGTGAAACAGTCAATTTCTTTTCACAAGAAGTGCCCCCCAGCATGGAAGTGTATAATGCATAAAAGCAACTCGACATGATCGCAATTTCCGAATAAATTAGGTAAATTTGGTACTGAAGTTTGTTTTGAACTTGCTACAGGTGAAAATGACAAAAGAATAATTTTTCAATACTTCACATTTATCGTGATATCCATCATCGCGCCTGCAGAAATCATCGGCATTAGCCCGTGACAAAGATCCAGGGTATTATGATCAGCACGTGGAAGGTTTGCAGTTATTTTACACTTTGCAACAACTTATTATCTTGTAATTTCATGTTAAGATGCAGAAAAGCATATATGCAACGGAAAGATGGAAAGAGAAAGGTGTTAAAGGTCTTCCTATTTTATGCATTGTGTTTAGGCCGCTTATAACATTAAAACAGTTTGAGTTTTACCTAGAAATTTGTTACTCTGATGAGTTGAGTTTACTAAACGTTCGTGGCAGACTTTTTTGAGTTGAAACTCAGCAAAGTAAAATAAAGTTTACTCTTCTCAGATTTGAGTAAAATTAAAAGTTCGTGGTTTCGGGGCAGGACCTTCGAAACACTTGGGCAAAAGTTTTTGGAAGTTAAGATCGGGTACCACATAATGTTATAAATATCAAATAGGGAACCTTAGCAAAATAATTATATCTTATGTAATGAGACTGTTATTACATTTAATATGAAGACTTTAATTTGTACAATTATTAGTATTTTTGTTTTCTGATAATTTTTACATTTGCAAAATATGTATAAAAATTATACATTAAGAAACCATTCCAAAAGTTTCAGCAATTAAGGTCTATTTACTATGTACATGTATGTTAGTTTTCCACACAAACAAGCATAAGGCCAACTTTAAAACAATGTTTGTCTGCCCTCTCCCGACTCAGGATGAAAAAAATGAGTCGTTAGGAAAGGGAGAATTTTTTTTTTTTTCAAAGAAAATGTCAAAATCAATGCTGAATTTTCAAAGTCTATTTTCCGGAATGCATAGAAAATTACTTCCTGCAGGTCAAAAAAAAAGTTTTGAGTCATATCTAGCCAGTCGGTCGGGAGAGGGCAACAAAACAATTTTTAAAGATGGCCTAACCATTATAATATTAAAATACTTACGACATTCCTCTGTACTGAATGCCTGTGATGAATATCTTATACCTTCTTGATCCTCACGGTCGCTCACAGCATATATCTAAAGAAAAGTGAGAACAGTGCTTTTCTACTTTCTGAATTTGTAAATAAGGTGAGAAAATGAAAACTATTCCAATAGTCTGTTGGAATTCCCATGGGTACCAATTACCAATTGTTAGTAGACCTTTTTGTATTCATATGAAGCAGAATTTATTCAAAATTTTATGCGTGAGAAAAAGAAATCTCTTGCTGTGGCCTTCAACTCGACATTAGCTATATCGACAACGTATTTTTTATTAACAATAGTTATTTCCATTCATAGGTCAACATGATATATCCCAGTGAGCTTGAAATAAAAGATACCAGAAAGTGTGACACATCTGTTCTTATTCGGATATTTTACTAGAAAAAGACGCTAATGGTAATCTAACCACAGAACAAAGCTTTATGATAAACGTGATAACTTTAACTTTTCAATTGTCAACTTCCCTTACTTATGCAGCAATATACCCTTGTCACCTGCATGTATGGGGTGTATATCTCTCAGCTGATACTAATTGTTAGGCCATTATTTTCACACTGAATCGTCGACAGATTTTTCCGTTATTTCCCGGTCATGACAAGGAGCACATGGCGGGTGTGACCGGTCGGCAGGGGATGCTCACTCCTCCATGGCACCTGATCCCACTTCTGATTTTTTGGAGGTCAGTGTTTGTTCTGCTCCCGATTTGTATTGTTTTAAAGGACTTTGAGTTTGAATAATGTTCGGTACCTCCATATTTCATTCACATCATAAACAATTTTTCATTCCTCATATATTTTCAAGAAGATTAATGATATCAAACTAACCGTTATAGAATACCGAGATTTTTCCCGTACTGTCAACAAAAATGAATACTCTCTGTTGGATCTGGACCAAAAATTTGGGTTAGGCACCGTGAACTGCCATTTTTCTCCCTGCAATTAAGTTTATTCCATGATCAATGCCTCATAGCTCTGTGATATTTATAACTATGCATTAAAAGATAACATAACAGTATTTACTGAAAAAACGTTACATTTATTTTAATAAATAAAATATATCTAGTTACAAAGACAAAAATTAACAGACGATCAGTCGATTTTAAGATTTATTTGAAACTTACGCCCAAAGAATTTTCAAATTCATATCCAGTTATTGGGCCATTTCGGGCCTCTACATTAGCTTCTTGCCAAGCAATCTGAACACTGTCACAACGCAAAATCTTTATTTTAAGATTCTGCGGTCTACCAAGTTCTGAAAATGATTGTTATATAGAATCTGTAATTTGTTTCAAAACTATTATTTGTATTTTGTAACCCTACTGGATAACCCTTGAAAAAGAATTTATTATTTATTGTTATTTCCTACCAGTTCAATTTCTCACTGAAAACGACATTCTGTAATGATGCGACTGTTTGATATATATATATATATATATATATATATATATATATATATATATATATATATATATATATATATATATATATATATATATATATAAGCACTAAAAATGACCAACGACACGAACAATAATAATTGTCAAATTTTCGGGACAACCTGTCCCTTCCTCAGGACAAAGAAAAAAGTTAAGAAGTCATAAAAACAAAGGAAATAGAGAAGCAAAAACAACTAGCACTACTACTAAACTACCAAACACTAAATATTTACAAGGTTACATGTTTAATTTGGAGTTTATAAACAGTTGTGAACAAAGAAATCCGGAGCGCTATGAATTGCGTCCGGTCTATCGGGTGTACTCGGTGAAGTGTGATTTACATAATTGAACGAATTAATTATCGCTAATTAATTACGGCCAACAGTAAATCGTACATTGTCTTATTCTCTCAAAATAGCGTAACTCTACATGATAAAAATAAATTAAAGAAAGATAATATGGAAGGACAATTTTGAAATATGAATTTGGATATATTATAAATTTGGAAATCGGAAAAAAGAAATAAACAAAAATGTGAGCTGTAAATATTTGGGTAGGTTGTTCCAGGATTATTAATACGAATTAACGGTAAAGTTTACGCTATATAGAGAGAATGAACTTGTTTGTTACAATTCGGGATTGGGTCTAGTTCACGTTCATCCTGGTGAAGTCATTAAGTTTGTTAATACCATTAGGGCGGAATGACTTCAGCCTGTGCATCCAGAACTTTTCCTTGCCTTTTCTCTGCGCGTCTGTCCATCTTGGATTATGGTCAATAACCACTACTGTCATGTCCTCCCATTTGTGACCTTCAAGGTTGAAATGTTCCCCAACGGGTTCATTGAGTTTTTTGGTCCTAATGGTAGAACGGTGATTATTGACTCTCCTGCGGAGATCTCCTGTTTCACCAACATACTGTTTGGAGCAAACTTTGCAGCTGATGAGATAAATGCAGTTGTCTGTTTGACAGGACAAATTCCCTAGTATTTTGTAGCTGCGGCCTGTAACGGGGCTGTTAAAACTGTCTGTGTCAGAGCTGTACTTACAGAGAAGACATCTTCTGTCAGAGCAAGTTTTAAAGCCCCCGTTAGGTAATGGATTGTCCAATCTGGTTCTTACTACCATGTCCTTCAGGTTCCTCGGGCGCCTGTATGCAGCCAATGGGGGCTCCTTAAAGACCTCTGCCATTCGTTTATTTGAGTGGAGAATTGGCAGATTCTTTTGAAGGATACCGCTGAGGTTCTTAAGGACGGGATGGTATGTGGTTACCAGAGGGACCCTGCCGCTATTGTCTTTTTCCTTGTAGCGTAATAGGTTTTGCCTGTCATGTCCCGCCATCTCATCAATAGCAGTTTGTACGGTGCGGGCATTGTAGCCTCTCTTGCATAAGTGGGACTTAAGGAGACCGCTTTGTTCTTGATATAAGGCAGGGGATGAACAGATGCGCCGAATTCTGGTGGCTAGACCCTTAGGCACACCCTTAAATGTGTGTGGGGGATGACAGCTAGTTGGCATAAGATACAGATGGGAATCTGTGGGTTTCGTGTGGAGACTGAACTCGATTTCACCATCAGTCAGGGTAGATGTAGTATCTAGGAATATGTTTTTCGAATTAGATACGTCTACTGTAAATTTGATAGACTGATGAAAGGTGTTGGCGAACGAAATGAATGCCTCGAGGCTCTCGCGACATTCCACCCACTTCATCTCTATATCGTCAATGAAACGCAACCAGCTAAGGGGCCTAAATGGTGCTTGAAAGAGCAAGTTGCGTTCCAGTCTGCCCATGAAAATATTGGCATAAGATGGTGCCATTTTCGTACCCATAGCAGTGCCATTAACCTGCAGGTAATGTTCTCCATTAAACATGAAGTTGTTATACTTGAGAACATGTTCAAGGAGCTTGGCAAGGGACTCGGTAGAAGGAATTTGTATGGATCTACTATCCCAGACTTCTCTACAGGCTTCGATACCCTCATCGTGCGGAATATTGGTGTACAAAGATGTGACGTCCATAGTCACGAGAAGGGTATGATCTGGAAGGCCAGTAGAGGGCGTCTTGTTGATGTAGTCCGTGGTGTCCTTGAGATAGGATGGCAAATTCTCTACGTGTGGACGGAGATGTAAATCGATGTATTCAGAAATTTTCTCCGTGGGGTGTCCAATAGCGCTAACTATAGGGCGACCTGGCATACCTTCTTTGTGTATCTTAGGAAGCAGATAAAATTGTCCTGGTCTACAGTCAATAGGATTGAGTGTCTCATAGACGTTGATACCAATCTCGTTTTTCTCAAACATTTCGTCAAGAGTTTTGGTGATGGCGGTGGAGAATTCTTTAGTGGGGTCAGAGTCCAGTTTCTTATAGAAACGTTCGTCTGAGAGTTGTCTATGGGCCTCCGCCATGTACGTCTCTTTGTCAAGCACTACTACTGTAGAGCCTTTGTCTGCTTTCTTGATTACAATGTCATCCCGATTCTTTAATGATTGTAAGGCGGATCTCTCTTCCTTACTCAAATTGTCGGGAGCCTTGTCTGGCATTGAAAGGAGTTTCTCTATGTCTGACTCCACGGCGTCAATATACGACTCAAGGGCTCCGCATTTGCCCGGTGCAGGTTCCCAGTCACTTTTTGGCCGATAGAGTTTGTGTTCCTCTAGCTCGTGCAATTGTGGCTGAGAAGAGTCATATGAGTCAACTTCGGAGTTTTTTCTAGAAAAATGCTCCTTCAACCGAAGTCTCCGAAAGAAAGCTCGGGTGTCCTCTCTGACTTGTTTTTCGTCGACCTCATGTGGCGTGGGACAGAAATTTAGCCCCTTGGAAAGAAGTGAGGTCTCCGATTCGGAGAGAGGAACACTAGATCTATTGAGCACTGGGCAGACGTCAGGAGTTTGTGAGGGTCCGTCCCTCGCGATTGTCGTTAAGCGCTTGAAGCGTCTCGAGCGGGGTTTACGTGTTTTGTTAACTCGGACCTCTGATCGGTTGTTCCTGGTCTGTGGAACACTGTCTCGGAGAAATTTCTTTCTTTGAGTCTTGTTGAGTTCATTTGTTAGGGCCATATTATAGGTGTCAATAATATTATGGGCTTCATCAAGATCAGCTTGGGACATGCTATCAGTGAGGGATGATTCTAAGGAAGTGATATCACTCTCAAATTGTCCTAACTTGTGGATATCCCAAGAAAGACAGAGTGACATCAATTGTTTAGAACACCTCTTTGTAATATCTTCCCAACGTTCTTGAAAGCGTTTGGAGATCGGCCCTATGTTAGGCGTGAGATGAAGTGGGTGGAATGTCGCGAGAGCCTCGAGGCATTCATTTCGTTCGCCAACACCTTTCATCAGTCTATCAAATTTACAGTAGACGTATCTAATTCGAAAAACATATTCCTAGATACTACATCTACCCTGACTGATGGTGAAATCGAGTTCAGTCTCCACACGAAACCCACAGATTCCCATCTGTATCTTATGCCAACTAGCTGTCATCCCCCACACACATTTAAGGGTGTGCCTAAGGGTCTAGCCACCAGAATTCGACGCATCTGTTCATCCCCTGCCTTATATCAAGAACAAAGCGGTCTCCTTAAGTCCCACTTATGCAAGAGAGGCTACAATGCCCGCACCGTACAAACTGCTATTGATGAGATGGCGGGACATGACAGGCAAAACCTATTACGCTACAAGGAAAAAGACAATAGCGGCAGGGTCCCTCTGGTAACCACATACCATCCCGTCCTTAAGAACCTCAGCGGTATCCTTCAAAAGAATCTGCCAATTCTCCACTCAAATAAACGAATGGCAGAGGTCTTTAAGGAGCCCCCATTGGCTGCATACAGGCGCCCGAGGAACCTGAAGGACATGGTAGTAAGAACCAGATTGGACAATCCATTACCTAACGGGGGCTTTAAAACTTGCTCTGACAGAAGATGTCTTCTCTGTAAGTACAGCTCTGACACAGACAGTTTTAACAGCCCCGTTACAGGCCGCAGCTACAAAATACTAGGGAATTTGTCCTGTCAAACAGACAACTGCATTTATCTCATCAGCTGCAAAGTTTGCTCCAAACAGTATGTTGGTGAAACAGGAGATCTCCGCAGGAGAGTCAATAATCACCGTTCTACCATTAGGACCAAAAAACTCAATGAACCCGTTGGGGAACATTTCAACCTTGAAGGTCACAAATGGGAGGACATGACAGTAGTGGTTATTGACCATAATCCAAGATGGACAGACGCGCAGAGAAAAGGCAAGGAAAAGTTCTGGATGCACAGGCTGAAGTCATTCCGCCCTAATGGTATTAACAAACTTAATGACTTCACCAGGATGAACGTGAACTAGACCCAATCCCGAATTGTAACAAACAAGTTCATTCTCTCTATATAGCGTAAACTTTACCGTTAATTCGTATTAATAATCCTGGAACAACCTACCCAAATATTTACAGCTCACATTTTTGTTTATTTCTTTTTTCCGATTTCCAAATTTATAATATATCCAAATTCATATTTCAAAATTATCCTTCCATATTATCTTTCTTTAATTTATTTTTATCATGTAGAGTTACGCTATTTTGAGAGAATAAGACAATGTACGATTTACTGTTGGCCGTAATTAATTAGCGATAATTAATTCGTTCAATTATGTAAATCACACTTCACCGAGTACACCCGATAGACCGGACGCAATTCATAGCGCTCCGGATTTCTTTGTTCACAACTGTTTATAAACTCCAAATTAAACATGTAACCTTGTAAATATTTAGTGTTTGGTAGTTTAGTAGTAGTGCTAGTTGTTTTTGCTTCTCTATTTCCTTTGTTTTTATGACTTCTTAACTTTTTTCTTTGTCCTGAGGAAGGGACAGGTTGTCCCGAAAATTTGACAATTATTATTGTTCGTGTCGTTGGTCATTTTTAGTGCTTTATATAAATTTCCATCCGTGACCTTGTATCTACTTAGTAGATCCGACACTTCGGATATACAGTGTTGTTGGTTTTTAGTGCTTATATATATATATATATATATATATATATATATATATATATATATATATATATATATATATATATATCAAACACTCGAATCATTACAAAATGTCGTATATATATTAGGGATGGCAATCGAATACAGAATTGCTAATCGGTTAACTGCAAAACGTTCTGATCGATTAAACGGTTAATCGTATCAAACTACACATTTTCTTGAATTTATTTCACGTGCTCTATCCCTATGCACTATAAGTTTTAAAGTAGATGTAAGAGGTCAAAAACATTCTATCTGTCTTTATTCGTGATCAGAATACTACATGCATATAATTTTTATTTCAACGGACAAGAAAAAAATTCAGAAAACCATGAAACATGCCCGATATATCGTGGGTAATTTTCCAGAGCGGATGTCAGACAAGTTCATTCGGTTTGTTCCCGTTTTGCACACATTTGAATTTTATAGGTATTGAAAAAATGTGTGCAAAACGGGAATTTGTCCAAGTAAGATAATTACTTAATTGCTATAGCCTATACCATACATATGCATGTAGTTGTGAATTAGGAGAAAGAGAATCTACGGAAAGAATAGGAAGAAAAATGATTAAATTTTGCATTTGATATTTTGATTTATATTTGTAATTTCATAATAGGAAAAAAAAACTATGTTAAAACATTAAAAATATCAAAATATCAAAAATTACTAGTTAAATCTATAATTATATTCATATGATATCTCTTTTTCTGTGCTTATTAATCAAGATTGAATTCATTTACTCATTCATTATATCTTCATGAAATTAAAAAAAAAACAGGTTGAACTGCGATACACATGTAACGATATCTGTCTAAATTATCAACTTCATCTTCATTTGGGTTGAACAAATTAAATTTTAAAGATTATTCTTTTAAATATATATTACATGTATAATACATTGGTAAAATACAGGTAATTCCAGGTAAATCTCAGTTAGAGATCAGACTATAATTGTTGTCAAAACATATTTCACACCTATTGTTCTATATCTAATTATCAAATGTGTGCAAAACGGGAACACACCGTTCATTCTTCATTGTCACCATAATTAAAACTAAGTCTACACTGTATCACTTAATTTACAATGTTTGTTTCATAATTTAATTTGATAGATCTATAACTGAAAAAGATAAACATACCAATTTACCAACGGTGATTATTATCATTAAAGAATTACAGGACAGTCGTGGGTAAAGACATGTTTTAACAGTAATTAACACATCTCAGACTGACCTATCACCCCAAAATTTTAATCTGGTTAGCCATAATTACCTCCCAATCAGCCTAATAAATATATGAAAACGCTAAATTATTAACGTTTAAGTAGGAATTTCTTTTTTAGAATTGAATTTTAAGAAGACTGCCTTAAAAATTTATATATATTTTAATTAATTTTTTTTGACTAACCGATTACAGATTTTCTATCTGATTGCCATCTATCATGTTGTAAATTTTGAATTTACTGGGGGGGGGGGGGGGGGGTAAATGCAAAATTAACAACATGATAACAGTTATCATGTTGTAAATTTTGCATTTACCTCCCCCTAGTAAATTCAAAATTTACAACATGATACATCGTTCCGACCAAGTAATCGGTTAACCGGTTTGTTAGAAATTGTCATCAATAATATATATATATATATATATATATATATATATATATATATATATATATATATATATATATATATATATATATATATATTAATTACAGGAGATTTTTTCTCTTTACATGAATAATAATTTATCAGCTAAGGAGACATAGCGAGTTAAAAATCAGAAGATATTTTTTGATGATATTTATATCATTAATCCAAAACATTATATTAATAATATGAAGAAAACAGTTTTGAAAAAAATTAAGCTGCTGTTTAATGGAAGCTAAGAGTGCAGTATAATTGCCAGGAGAGAAAAAGACAAAAGTTGTATCTTCTGCATCTTTGTTTTTGTCTGTGTTAGCGTCACTGAATTTTATTTATGGTGAAAAAATCGTGAACAACATTGAATCGGAGTACGCAAAATGTATGAATATTTTTTGATAATCTTTCAAAGACTCTGTCAAAGTTTAAAGTCTAACCAGGGTTACTTGATTATGTTTCCTGCGCACTTTTGCAGTGAAGAAATATTTTCGTATTGGGCCAAACAATAATAATTTTTCGTCATAAAAGTGCAGTAGATAATTTAGGTTCTGAGACATATAATTTTATGAAAGCTAGTGACGAATAAGTAAAATATTATTGTTACTTTAATCTCTCTATAACAGAAGTATGAATGAAGATGATTCTATGCATAAGAAATACGGCTCGTTTCAAATTAATGTCTAAAAATCAATGAAGAGCTTGTTTTGAAGTTCTTTAACCACATCTACGTTTGCTTTTCACATAAAAGGACAGTTGCATTCAAGCTCTCCTCTCTCTAATAGTACTCTCATTGAAAATATTAACTTATCGGGTTAAGTATTTTCCAAAATGTGATTTATGAAAAAAAATAACGCTCTCTAACGTAATAAATAATGGAACAACACGAACAGCTTGCATTTCTCAAAGCTTTGATTCTACCTTCTATTTAAATTGTCATTTCAAGATAACACAAATATTCTACTCATACTAAGTATATTAATTCCCTTTAAATGCTTTACTTCACATTTTTCCTCTCTTATCAATGTTGCAGAACTTCAAGCTCTCCTCCCTCTCAGAATACTCCCATATATAATGCAAAGAAATTTACACAAGACCATGTTAATGTTGTTTAACAAGTCAAAAACTGTTTGATACAAATATTCGTGAGTGATTATAACTCTTTCATGTATATGTGAATTTCTTGAAATATACTGTAAATTATAAATTTGTAATTTCATTTAAGAATTTTTACATGCAGTGTGCGAAAGGTGAATACTTTGGAAACAAGACGTTGCTCTTAATCGTATACTAATACGTTTTTACTTATTTACTTACGTCCACGTGGAGGAGTTAGGAAGGAAAGTGATGAACCGCGTTTTGACTCTCCCGCTGAAGTTTTTGGTGTAATTGTGACACTGTAGTTGTAGTTATGGTAAAGTTGATTCCTAATCGCATATTCCGGCTGATAATATGGAACTAAATGTATTTAAAAAAAGAATTATCATAAAACCTGAAGTCATAAATGGTTATAATGCAGAGTTTTCAGATCAAACTCAAAAAAATAATAATATTGAAAGTATATTACCTTTGAGGTTTGACTTCTGCTCTAGTGTTAGACCTTTAATTTCATCTCTAAGTACTACAGAATACTCCAAGTCTTCTCCAGGGAATTCTGGAGGACTCCAGGTAATATTAAATACGCTGTTATCATAAGGGTAACTGACAACAATGGAACGATCATCTACAACTTCCGGTACTAAAAGATATAAACATGTATATAATTAAGGAGATTTTGATTCATTTGTAATCATATAGATAAGTCTCTGAGAAATTTATATGCTTTTGCTACAGTCAAATATCATGAACTATATGACTAAAACCTTTTATTCTATAACTGAATAATTCCTAGCTATTTAATAGTCTGACATTCTACATTGTAGAAATCAAACTTAGCTATGTTCACCTGCAGGAGACTTTCCAAGTAAATACAAGTTAATTTATTTGCATCCACCTTTCAGATGAACATAATATTAAATTCATTTTTTTTCTAAATTGCAATCGATTGCCAATCTTATTTGTGTTCCTTCAGTATTCCTCTAATATCCAATACCCATTTATTATATATGCACGAAAGTCCATTTGTGCCAATCTGTATATATATAATATATAAAGGAAAATCTATATGTATACGGCAAACCTCAGTATATAATGGATATCGGAATGTTAAAACAAAACCTCGAAATATATAAAGGAAATGCGAAATATGAAAAAACAAACCTCGACATATATAAAATATGTGAGAAATATAAAAAACCTCGAGATAAATATATATATATATAAACGGAAATGCGAAATATATACTGATATTGACCTAAGGAATGTTTAAACTGGCTACAGAAAAATAAAATGCATTCAGAGTACTTGTTTTTTAATGCCCAAAAAGATTCAGAGAGATGAAATATGCACAGTTAGTGTCGATTTGTAGTCAGGGTGTCAAAAGTCAGTCACGTCGAAAAGTGACGTTGATCATGTGTGGTAGAAATTGAACTCCAACAAGCTAAGTATTCTGGCATAATCAAGTGAGGATCTTTCCCCATATAAAGATCCATTTACAATATTATATGCATTGAAAACAGCTGCTCATGACATTGTAAATTCATATAAATAAGACGGGTTTAAGTCCTTACTTAACTCCAGGTAATCTCATCAAGATAAGTGTTTGAGGTAGAGAGAGCGGACATTAAGAAACAATAACGTTCAGCGGACGTTGACACAAAACGGCGACAGCGCCGGGTGATCACATAAAGTCTTTTTAATTTTAGAATAATTTGGCAAATTATCAACGTATCAAGCTAAAATTTTCAACATTTCTTAAACTTTTGTTGTTTTATGTTCCGCTTAAATTTTGTAAGCAAAGACTATATATTATTAATTTTATCGCGTCAGTCCTCGAACTTTTTGATAACCCCTCGTATATATATATATAAACGGAAATGCGAAATATATAAAGAGAAAAATTTCCATCGCGTGCCCTTTAATGACCTTCATTACATCAGTGGTTCACCAACATCAGAAACAGATAAGCGGCTCTCCTCGATCGTTCATACTGTTTGAGTGCAAACGGTTGATATGGCACAGATTCAGAATGATATTCAGTGTATTGTCAGTAGGTTTTTTTTATTTGTGTGTCTTGATATGATGATTAAAAGCTATTCTCTATAACCACTTAAACATCTTTGCCACGCATGGTCACCGATTTTAATGAAACTTTGCCCATTATTACAACTTGACACCAGAAACATATATCAAATAAAATTTGGTTGCTATGTGTGTTGGCTGCCATGGTAACAGCCAGAAAAGTTTGAAAAAATGATATTTCAGCTACTTTGAATCTTTACTGAGCCCTAATCAAGGCTAAGAAACACAAACAAACCATTCTCACAAAAACAAGAAACCTTGTTGCCACTTATGCTACAAAGAAAATATTTAGAATATATCTCTAAGTAAATGGTAACCATAGGTATATTTGGAATACATTTGAGATGGAGAGAAATGCTGAAAAATAGTCAATATTCACTAATGATAGGTGTAACATGATCAAACGCGATTAGAAACTCAAGAAAAACTATAAAAATATTTGACCTTAAGCAATTAGGTATTGACAATATTTTTCTAAAAATAACTTTCATGGTTGCCATGGTAACACACTCTAGCCATACAAAATTTGTTGCTAAGTTTTGGTTAATGCTACTATCCTAAGGAAAAACATGGGAATTCAAGACTGTCAAATATGTACATCGTTAGGACCTAATAACACAGACAACATAAGGAAAATTGGGTTTAATTGCTACTTTGCAGAGTAACCATGGAAACAACGTACCAGTGGTTTAAAGTGATATTTTTGTAGCTTTAGGAATTTAGTTACCTTTTAACCAAGAAACATATTATTTGACTTATCTTGAATAGTACTTATCTGATAGAATTAAAGTTGAATATCATATATTGCTGAAGTATGATGAAGAAAATAACACTGTTACTTTGGTTACCAAGAAGGGAAAATGTTCGATTTTGCTCACTTTACAGCAATATTAAACTCCATTTGGTAGCTTCTTGCATCCAGTTAGAGATTGTGTGGTAGTCGAAATTGAAATTCATAAATATCAATCATAAAAGTTTTTGGAATCTACATACAAGATGACGTATCCAAGGAAACAAAATATTTTTCAGCTTTTTATAGATTCATTTGTATTTTTTCTGCTTATTTCCATAGCAATGCTCTATTCAAAGAATTTAAATTGATTTTTTTTTGAAATGTGAAAATTAGGACAACACCAATACCTTTAAAAATGATCACCAGTTATATCGAAATCTGTTTTTTAAAAAGAAAGGATCAGATTAAACCATACAGAGGATAAATTTTAATACCCTTTGCGGTATCAAAACCATGCCGACCATTGCCAACTAATAAGAAATATCACATTTCGTCTTTGGTATGTGTTACAAAGATCCTTGTCTACCATTTGGTTGCATTTCAAACTATTTTTTTTGCTATTTTTGAGTGTATGACTTAAAATAAATTAATGAATAAAGCTATTACTTTTGAATACTTTGTTTCCATAGAAATGTATATAATCGTTGATTTCCCAAATATGTTTATCATGCATATAAGACACCAGACCTTCAACTTTTGGAAACAGTCATTGCCTGTTGTTTGCACTGCTGCAAACGTTAACTATAAGATTCTGAACATGTTGAAAAATGCCATTTTTTCAAATTTAATGGTATGTTGCCATGGTAACCATGACCCGTAGCAACCAATTTTTGCCTGATTTGAGATAACGGTATCAAAGGCTTTCATCATAAAGAGTTTGGAGAAATTCTGAGACTTTGCGTGCCACAGCTCCTACATAAAATTCCAAGTCATTATATAGAATTTCTCTCAAAATCAAAGCAAAAACTGCTATTCTTATTACATATTAATCGTGTGGGGCAGGTTTTTACTTTTACATTTTCACGGGATCGCGGTTCATCTTAAGGACCGGTCTCCACGTTCCGCAGTGGAATTCGAACCCGCAACGTAAGGATCAGCTCCTTACTCCGCGACTTTAGGCAGACGCTCTAACCACTGCGCCACGCGGGCGACGTTATAAGCGAATTCAAGTGCCATACTTTACAACTAGTATTGTTTAACTACAACTTTTGACTTGCTTCAATGAACAAAAAGGTAAATATTGATTTTCGAAATTCTGTTACTGATTACAGACAGAAAAATCAATTCAAATTCAAAGGGCCATTGAGCAGTGAGGGATCTTTGTCGTGCCAACGCCTACTGCCACATGGGACCTCGGTTCGTACGGTCTCACCAGAAGGACCGGTCTCCACGTCCCTCAGTGGGATTTGAACCCGCGACGTAAGGATCAACTCCTTACTCAGCGACTCTAGAGTAGACGCTCTTACCACTGCGCCACGCGGGCGAAAAGAAGTAAATGAATTGCCGACAGTAGTCGTGGCTACGTAAACCTGTAATTGATGACTTCACGGCACGTAGGAAAATCAAGCTACGTAGCTTTAAATATGATGTTAACAAAAATTGAACCCGATTACACACAACTCATTACAATTTACACTTCGAAAAGTAAAACACTGTATGTTATATTTTACTATCCCCTCGTTCAGTTTTATTTATGTGATTGGAATATGAGAGGATCAAACAATAGATGAATAAATTAAAAATATACATATATCAAGGCAACATTTGATCCCGCTGCAAATTACGTCACTTTCGTAAACTTACCCATCAACAAACACAATTGCGTTACTATATCCCTCCAACTCTGTTGCGAGGGGATAAAAAAACTTACCTTTACTCAGAGTTTTCACAGTTATTTCAACTGGATCTTCCCCGGGGCCGACTGTTGTATATCCTATCACAATGATTGTGTATGTGGTTCCAAGCCTGAGATTCATTACCTCTAAGGACATTTCTCTTTGGTTTACCTCAAGACTAGTGTCGTTTTGTATACGACAAGTGTTATTTGGAGAACCTAGAAGTGTCTACAATAAGATAACGTTAAATTGTTAAAAAACAAACTAGGTACAACTTTTTCACAAATTTTAACCCCTTTATATGAATTTTAAATTTCTACGCTAAGTAAAGACAGCGAAACAAAACTCATGCATTTCATTTAGGACTATGTATCATTAGTCGAAAATTTTATTCAAAATATAAATATAGTAAAGATTTGACAAATTAAGCTGTACTCTAATGCAAGCTTTGTGCGATATATCAACGAGAACAAGAGGCCCAGTGGCCACATCGCTCACCTGAGAACTTTGATTAGGAAAAAGCAGAAAACAGTTCAGTATTGGAAAGTTTAAATATAAAAGTGGTTTGGAAAGGGAGGGGGAGTATGATTTGAATAAACTTGAATCTATACTTCCTGAGGATGCTTTTAAATTGATATGATACATAATGACTTTGCTGTTCTAAAGATGAAAATTTTTATTGATATATCCTTTATATTCCTTTGTATAAATATGTTCCCCAGTTATGGCCCCTCTATTCTCCTGGTGGTCATAATTTGAACAAATTTAAATCTACATTACCTGACGATGCTTTTATATTATTATGACTAATCATGATTTTGCTCTTCCTGTGAAAAATTTTAAAGATTTTTCCAATGTATTCCTATGTAAAAATTTGATCACCTATTGTGGCCCCAGTCTACCCTCGGGGGGTCATGATTTGTACAAACTTGAAGCTACACTACCTGAGGATGCTTTCATATAAATACATCTAATTATAGCTTTGCTGTTCTTGAAAAGAAGATTTTTGAAAGATTTGCCCTATGTATTCCTATGTAAACTTTGATCCTCCATTGTGCCCCTACCCTACCCCTGGGGGTCATGATTTAAACAAACTTGAATCTACACTACCTGAGATGCCTCCATATAAATATGACCAATCACAGCTTTGCTGTTCTCGAGAAGATTTTTGAAGATTTTTCTTATGTTTTCCTGTGTAAAACTTTGATCCCCTATTGTGGTCTCACCCTACCCTCGGGGGGTCATGATTTTTACAAACTTGAATCTACACTACCTGAGGATGCTTCCTTATAAATATGACCAATCATGACTCTGCTGTTCTTGAGAAAAAGATTTTTAATTATTTTCTATGTACTAGTATTCCTATGTAAAACTTTGATCTCCCATTGTGGCTCCACCCTACCCCCGGAGGTCATGATTTGTTCAAACTTGAATCTATACTACCTGAGGATGCTTCCATATATATATATATATATATATATATATATATATATATATATATATATATATATATATATATATATATAACCAATCATGGCTTTGCTGTTCTTGAGAAGAAGATTTTTAAAAGATGTTATTAATTTTTCATTAATTTGTAATTATCTCCCCTTGGAAGAGGGAATGGCCCTTCATTTTAACAAACTTAAATCCCTTCACCCAGCGGTTCTTGAGAAGAAGTCGAAAATGTGAAAGGTTTACCGACAGACTGACACTGGACAAAATGTGATCAGAAAAGCTCACTTGAGCCTTCGGCTAATAGTTTTTCTCACAAATAATTCAACCAGAGAGCCAAAAGACATTCAGTTATAACGGACTAAATGACGTTGACCTGCAAGTTTCATCACGACTTATCTATGATCCTATTAACTAGAAAATTTGCACATCTGTTTTATTTGTTCTTGAAAAAATTAATGTTTTAAAATTTTCATGAATTGACATCTTTTCTCTTTGGCGTAAAAGTAAATGTCTTAATAATTTCCGAATAGTCCTCGTAAAAGTATTTTCATCTATAACGTTCGTAAAATATTGTTTATTTTTTTAATTTATTCTACATATACTAATTTTACTAAATCATGGTCTGTATTGTATTGGTCATCGTTCAGAAATTGTAGCAATTGTCTACAAACTTTGTGGACAACCCTGGTACATAATGTTCGATGAGGCTGTAAATTTCTGATTTTTTTTTATACCTTGACAGTTTTCTGCATTGTTGGACAACTAAAGTTTATGATCACTGAAAAGGGTTTCTAGTAATATTCATTTAGCAAGGATAGAGAATCCAAATTCTTGCAATTGATTAGTTTCACTTTTTATATAACATGTATATATTATGTCATTCAAAATTATTCAGAAAGATTCTTGTTTTGTCGGTTAACCCCTTTTGACAAGTGTACATATAAAAGTGCAAATGTTACATTACTTTGAGTAATCAAAATATTTTTGTATTTCTTATATTATATGTCACATAGAAATACCACAGATGTATATCTTAGTGAATGCAAAATGTTAACTCTTTATGAAATGTAGTTACTCACATTATTACATATGTCAACACAGAAATAGTATATCCGACATTGTGTTATATCGGGACCCTCTTTAAGTACAGCTCTATATGCAACCATGTCTCCATTTGGCATGAGTGGTCTACCCCAGCGAATAAAACTGCTAGTTGTGGTCTGGTTATATACTGCAGGTTGTAAGTCATTAACTTTTCCTGGCACTGAAAAATAAATTCCAAATTTCATCAAGATTTGACAATCAATTCAATATTAATTTTCACAATATTTGTATTATACTGTAATTGTGAACTAGTTCAGGAAATGTGAAATTGTTTATATTCAAGACATGAATGTATATAATTTTAAATTATTTATGTAATTCTTTAAAAATATTTATTTGAATTAATAAATCAGAAATAATTCAATTCTGAACATATACCTTTTTGTACATGTGTATATGCAAATTTCTTCTAAAATAAGATATCTATTTTTTATTTTAATGTTAAACACATATCAATCATTGAAGAATCCGTATTTTTTAATTGTAGTGATAACAGCTCGTATAAGAAGCATGGTTCTTTGATTCATTAATCTTCGTTACATGAAACATATACATGTAGTTGCAGATGCATTAACTTATTTTTACTGTTAGTCATTATATAAATGTCAGATAGTTATAATATCAATAATTCTTACTTACCGCCAGGAAGAGTTTCTATTCCGGTGACATCGGTACTGTAAGAACTGTTAAAACGGTCATTTACTGTGAAAACAGATATGTTGTACTCGACACCTGAACAAAGGAAACATTGAAAATATCTAATTAATATATCAAAGAAGGTTTGTGATGGTTTACAAAAACTTCATTAAACTATGCACCATAACCAAAGATATTGATTTCAGTAACAGCAAAACATTTAGCATTGTCCATTGTACCAAAATATTAGATGATGAAACTGTCATCGGCATGTTATTCTTAAAGTAAAATTTACGATAATTAGAATAAAATACTAGTCTTTGAATGAGTATAGATTTAAGAGAGAAAGGTAAGAGAGCAATATAAGTAATATTTATAGAAATATTTGAATCCGTACATCCTGTCTTTTCAGAAAATTGTATAAAACTGTAAGGCGAATATTAAGTTATTTCATTTAACCATCAATCACTTGCTTAGTTTCTAAAACAGCCAATTCTTTCAGGCATTACGTCTGGTGTATATATAAAGGCTTTCAGTGTTTTCCAGTTAATTGAACAGTTTAAGAGATCCTCAATTATGTTAAATGCCTTTGATGTTTTACAAACTTCTTCTCACTCTTACATGACTTTTTGCTTCAACACTAGAAGACACTAGTACACTAGACACTAGTACACTAGACACTAGTACACTAGACACTAGTACACGAGACATTAGTACACTAGACACTAGTACACTAGACATTAGTACACTAGACACTAGTACACGAGACATTAGTACACTAGACACTAGTACACTAGACATTAGTACACTAGACACTAGTACACTAGACACTAGTACACTAGACACTAGTACACTAGACACTAGTACACTAGACACTAGTACACGAGACATTAGTACACTAGACACTAGTACACTAGACACTAGTACACTAGAGGAAGAGATGCATCAGCTTGTTGGTTTCGTTTTGTTGGGAATCGCCATTCTTTAGTATTGATGGTACCAAACGGTATAACCAAGTTTGTACAAATTGGAGTTCACTAGTATAACCAAATTAAAACAAGCGGTTCAGGGACCTTAACGGTCAACTAAGTACATAAAAAACAACCCTGTAAAGAATCCATGGTAATTAAATACATGTATACAATAATACAAAATAAACTCTACGAAAAAGGATGACCAGGGCTCAACACATTAGTTAGTCTGGTAATCAGAAAAATCTCAGAAATTTGCCTGTATTTTGTCAGTGCTATCTACATTCCATCACTATCACCAAACATTACAATAGTGCTTAGGTATAAAACACAATGTTCCCAGAGTACACCCCCTGAACATTGGCCTCTCATTTTCGTTGAATTATATATATATATATATATATATATATATATATATATATATATATATATATATATATATATATATATATATATATATACGAGGGTTGTCCCAAAATTCCGTAGACAAGCGTAGTTTTGTAGGAACCCGGTGTCATAAATCAATGAAAGTTTGTACATATATAAAACTGATAATATCTAATACATTTATGGGCAAAAATTGAGAAATTATACATTTAAACAGTGTCTTATGTAAGAAGGCGGCGCAGTACCCAAAAATTGCAATTTAAAATCGGTATGTGATATTTAGAATTTTAAGAAAAAGTATTTAATACTCAGAATTTCGAAAAAAGAAATTAATATTATTCAAATTGCAATGTAAACTACCTTTCTTCCAATTTTATTGTATATTCCTTGATTAATATGAACTTTATAACGTTTTATATGCACCAATTTGAAATCTGACCAGCTGAAAAATGGCGCCTGTGTCGACACAGGCGGCGCACTGGACTGTGATCAAATGTTCTGAACTTTAATTCACTCTTACAGAAACGCAGAAATCATAAATGTTTGGTACGCATGGAAATGTCTTTCGGTCCTTAGTGTATCAAAATTGTCCAAGTTTGTGAAAAAGCGAAACTAAATAAGAGACCGCCCAAAGAAAAGGGCACGGAATCGTGGTCAAAGTGACGTTTTGCAACTCCATTTGAGAAGGCAC
This sequence comes from Saccostrea echinata, assembly GCF_033153115.1. Taxonomy (NCBI): domain Eukaryota; kingdom Metazoa; phylum Mollusca; class Bivalvia; order Ostreida; family Ostreidae; genus Saccostrea; species Saccostrea echinata. Next base: position 14,646,310 of record NW_026889761.1, read on the forward strand.
AGAAATCAAAACCCTTAGAGACATGAGGTTTTTAAAATCGTTATTATTGGATACATATGCATGTGCATACTTTGTATTTTCTAATGTCCAATCGCATCACAGCAATTAAGATATTTTTGCTTTATTTCTATAATGTTTATGATAAATTAAAAAAAAATGATTCCTTTTATTAGTGAAACCACTTCAATCAAAATTGGTGACGTTAAGTGCATCTTTTTTGACATCGGAGATTGCTCCGGGTGTTAAGAAACAGTAATACTGAAATTGTAATTACTCGAATTGGCTTTAAGCAATCATGTTAAAAGTTAGTAATTTACCAACCAATAACACACTTCATCCACCCAGAAAATTTTAGAGAGATACGTTTAATTTTGTTAAAGATATGAGCTCTGTCTATGGAATTTTGGGACAACCCTCGTATATGTCTCTTTTTATTCACTCATTATTTACAAATCTACTTGACTATTAAGATCTTTGAAAGTACTTTTTACACTATCTATAAAAACAAATTAGCTTAATTTTTATTCAATTTACCTCCGTCGGTAGAGCGCTCGCTCCGTGATCGGGAGGTCGTGAGTTCGAAACTCGGCCGCGACTGACCTAAGTCGATAAAAAATGAGTAGCAACTGTTCCTTCGCCATGCGCTCGGCACTTTGAAGTGAAAGTAAAAACCGAGGCCCCGTTGGCACGATAAAGATCCCTCACTGCTCAATCACCCTGAGTGCCATGTACAGTTCAAAATTTGAAGCTCTTCACCGGTATATGGTGACGTCTCTATATGAGTGAAATATTCCCGAATGGGACGTAAAACAAAATACAATCAATCAATCAATCAATTTACCTAGGCTATCAATTACATCATTTATATTGGTTCAATGCTATTAAGTGAAAAATAAAGGGAATTACTTCTCGAATAGTAGAGGAATATATGCCCTAGCCTCACACTAACTCCAGAACACCTGTATCACAGGCGATGAATTTCGCAATTTAAAAAAAAATATTTTTCATTATAAACGTCCACACAGTTATTCAAGAGCAGAGAAAATGATTTTTCAAAGAATTTTTTTACTATAAAATCAAAGGAACCCTGTCCTAACTCAAAAATCCCTGACCCAGGAGCATTGAATTTCAAATTTTTCTAAGAATCACTTGCTAATCATACACTGTAATCATGCATTTAGTCTGTATTCTAAGTACCTAAGAGCATAGAAGAGTGAGAGCATTTCAATATTATGACCGATAGTGTCCTGCCCTTACACCAGAACCCCTTACACAGGGGCCACGAATTTCCCAATTGTGGACTAGGCACCCGTGATCATTATAAGCATGAGCTTAGTTTTTCTGCTAAATAACCAGAAGCAGAGAGGAAGATTTTCAAAGAATGAAAGCATTTTCACAATATGATCAATAGAGCCTCGCCTTGACTCCAGAATCCTTCAGCCAGGAGCCAATGCTTATTAGAATCATGCCAACAGTTTGTTTCATGCCCAGGAGTAAAGAAACATTACATTAATTTTAAACGTTTTTATACCCAGCCCTCAGGGACCATGAAATTTGTCATTTTTATTCCCCTTTAACAATAGATTCTATGTGCCGAAATTGGTTGAAATCGGTTCAGCGGTTCCAGAGAAGAATCTAAAAAAGTTCAATGCTAATGCTCGACAAAGACAAAAACAGATAGTAATGAATGACCTAAAAAAAAGAAATGAGTCCAACGGGTCAGGCGTTTTAGGAAAGTTTGTTAAAGAAAAAATGCTTTGCATGGAAGCATTTCATATTACATGTCCTTATGGTGGTATATTTAGGATATGCAAATATTTTCCATCTTATGTTGGAAAATATTATGTAGTTCGAAAGAGATAATAGAGAAGTCTAGCAAACTCAAGTGTACACGTACATGTGCGTGTAAATTACAAGTCAGAACTTGAATCTTAGCAACCCGAAGATGTATTAATATGACTGTATTCGTATGACTAATCATGGCTTTGCTGTTCTTGAGATTTCAAATGATTTTTTCCTATATACTTTTATGTATAACTTTGATCCCCTGTTGTGGCCCCTCAACAAACCCTGAGGGCCATGATTGAATAATATAGAATCTACACTACTTTATGTGAGGGTGCGTCAATATTTAAAATATATGTATAACTGGTCTTGACTTTGCCGTTCTTGATAACATATTTCAAAAAAAAAAATTCTATATATTCCAATGTATAACTTTAATCCCCAGTTGTGTCCCGCCCTACCACCGGGGGTCATGATTTGAAAAACAAATAATCTACACTATCTTAATTAATAATGATACTAATAATAATAAATAATAATGTTATGGATTTGCTGTTCTTGAAGAGAAGATTTTAAAATTTATTTCCTATTTATTCCCATGAATAACTTTGACCCCCTTTTGTGGTCCCATGCTACTCACAGGGGTCATGATTTGAACAAATTTCAATTTACATTACTCGAGGATGCTTCTCTATTTATATAACTATAAGTATGGTTTTGCTGTTCTTGAGAATAAGATTATTACAGATATTTCCTATATATTCTTACATAAAACTTTGATCACCCATTGTGGTCCTACCCTACACATGGAGGTCATAATCTGAACAAACTTGAATCTAAACAACCTGAGGATGCTTTCATATAAATATGATCAATCATGGCTTTGCTGGTCTTGAGAGGTTTTTTCTTTTCTAGTCCAGTGGTTCTGAGAAGAAGATTTCTTTTAAATATCATTATTTTTTCGTTAATTCGTTATTATTTCCCCTTTAAAAAAGGCGTGGCCCTTCATTTGAACAAAATTGAATCCACTTTACCCAAGGATGCTTTGTGTCAAGTTCGGTTGAAGTTCTGGGGGAGTTGAAAATGTAAAAAGTTTACAGACAGACGGATGGAGATACGGACAAAAGACAAAATGTGATCAGAAAAGCTCACTTCAGCCTTCGGATCAGGTGAGCTAAAAAATGAACTATATGTACACGTTTTATTTGTTAGAGTTTTCTATAATACGTATATAACTTTAGACGTCTTCCTCTTTTATCAGATATCATAATTTCATATATCAAATAATTTGGTTGACATAACACCATATGCAGGTGATGTTGGAGTATAACTACATAAATAAGAAAAGTAGACGATGGGAAGGCAGAAGTCATCCCGTTTGTCATACAGCTTAGTTACTGGTTGACCTTAATCGTTTATACTCAATAAAACATCCAAATATGAAACAAATGTGGCAGACTCTGTAGTGTCTCTTATTTCGAGTTCACTGGAATGTATCGAGTCCACAAATGAATGAAAGTAACTATTGTTAATTGATAAAACTTTGTCGATATATCTTAATGTCGACTTGAAGGCCACAGCAAGACTATATTCTAATCATTTTGTCTCTGTACCAATTAAAAAACTTACGCCATTTTGGATAGGTTTTTTTTTCTATTGTCTCATTTTAAATTAGCTAAATAAAAATCAATTAATGCACCTAATCATGTTTATTGTAAATTTATTGTAGTACAAGTAAAAGGACGGGTAAATGAAGGAGCAAGGCCTTCTATGGGGGATGTCTGATTCTACAGCAAGTAGAGTATGTCTTCCTGCAGGTAAGTGAATCTTCCCCGGAGGTTCACCTACTTTGTTAGACTTTGTTAGAAGTTAGACTACCCCCAGGCGGAACTATCACTGTAGAGCCAGACCGGCAGGGGAAGTTTCTCTCCAGATCATGTTTTTCGGGGGAAAGTCTGACTAACGGGGAAAACTCACTCTACAGCAAGGGTGGGCAGGGGATGTTTATTTCTCATAGGCACCTGATCCCACCCCTGGAGTTCCATGGTGTTTTATGTCCTGTTCACACATTTGTTTTGTTTGATTTTTTTAAATCAATAACTGTTCGTTATTTTTTACTTTTTTCATTAAGCCAGTCTTTCAATAAACCCTCTTCACATAGAGGTGGCGATCCTCAAGCGTTCAAAACAGTTTGCGTTTTTGTAAAACAGAAAAAGACCAATGGGCGTTCTTTTTGAGAGACTGACTAACCATAAATCCATCTTACACAGAGATGGCGACTAGCTGTTGAAAGACTGCTGTGCAATTCAAAATTTGCTAGATCTCTCAAATATTTTGAAACGGTCGTCTAGCCAATGCTTTGATTTCTCACTAATTTCAAAAGGGAATTCATAGTCTCCATGGGTTCTGAAAGCCAAAACTCTACCCAAAACATCCTATTAACGATCGCAAAGGTAAAAGGTCTATCAAAGAATGCCTAAAAAGATTGTTCAAAGATCCTTTGGAACTGCTAATGATCTCTTAGTGATCAACGTGTTTTGAACGCCTATGATCTCTCATTGGTCTTTTTTCTGTTTTACAGAAGTACATCGTCTATACTCTTGGTTGTACTTCATCTTTTAGTGTATGCTAGATCGCTGGTGATCTCAACAATTCGCCATGAAACGTGCAGATATCCAAATTTTTCATCGCACAACAAGCGCTTTATGATCTTCCAGTAACAATTACATCGACTTCCCCTGGCTTTAAGAAATCGCAAAGAGACAATCTTTATGTTGCTCAAAGATCTCTGAATAGCCTACATGTGTACAAAGAAAAAATTAAAAAATCATTTCCTGATGCGGAACATCATACAGATGTATCTCATTATCGAAATCTGTCAAGCATTTGTTTGAAAAACGTGTGTAACTGACGTCCTTGTATGAGGACCCACAGAATGAAGATGTAAGTATTAAATACGTAATGTATTTTTCACCTATGCTTACTAGATACTGACAATGAAAAGTCGCTTTTTTTCATTTCGATCCAATTCAACTTAAATTAAAAACTAGTTTTTTTAATTTTAATTTTAAAGTCTGTGTCTTCTTTATTACAACATCTGTTTTTATTGGTTATAGACGATAATGTCCAACTAACAACAAACCTGTAGGACAACTCCGCTTGTCTATCATCAACGTTCCTTATTCATGTATTAATATTCCTCTTTCAACTGCTTCATTTTTTTCTAAATTGATGGGATGACTTAAAGTCATATATGGCGTATTTTTGATAAGTTTTGACTAAGTCATATTAAGAAGATCTTTCTATTTGTTTTATTACTTTATATAAAGATAGGACTTTCCTGTAAATAACAAAATTTAAATCAATCACGTTTCATAGATATTAGACATTTAAAACAATAACCGATTTATTTACCGACTCCGCATTTAAATATCAGACACAGTTTGAAGTCAATTTATCTGTAGAAAAGTTCAAAAACGGAGAAAATTTTAATTTGAACGTATATAACAAATAGCATGTTCATTTACACTCAATCTTATTTTATTTTTTAGCTCAGATTCACCATATATAGCTTTTAAAATGGTCGAAACCTACTATTGATCAATTTTTCTCATAGTTTGTTATTAGAATTTTAAGTGTTCTAAACTAAGGCTTATTGACTAATTCTATAAATTCTCACCTGGAACAATGTTTGCATTCTGTGAATTTAGTATATATATGCCTGACTCGCGCTTCTTCAGAATGGTCAAGTCCTGTCGAACTGCCTCGTCGTTATAGACTTTGTAAGTAAGTTTGAAGATATACTGGACGATATCTCCATTAGGCATATCAGTGTCAGTGATATTTACTGTTATATTACGTTGTCCAGCTGTGGCACCAACATATAGTGGTGAATTCGGTACTAGAAAAAATGAACCGATATAAATGTTGGCTTCATACATAATGTCCTACTGTAATTTGAAAACTTTACTAATCAGTTTATTCAAACAAGGAATTTTATGCAAAAATTATATAGAGCACAAATGTAAAGTTATTTATGATAATAATATATCAATCTTGTTCAATCATATATACTACAATTACAAATAAGAAAAATCTGAAAACAAGCAGCAACTACGGCATAATAGGAATAGTCAAAACAATTCATAAGATCACGTAACGTAGCAGTAAATGACGAAATGATATAACACAAATCACTCTAAGGTATTTGACCATTTGCCATATGATTAATACTCGATTACTGAGAGGAATTTGTGTAATCGATTATTAATCGATTACATTCATTTTTGTCTTGTAATCGATTGTAATTGATTACTTTGGAAGATGTAATCGATTAATAATCGATTACTTCCAAGTTTTTATCCCCTCAAATTAAATTATTTAAAGTTATATGGTAATGTTGATGATATCCACTAAGTTTGAATGTGTTTCTGCAGATTCAGTGCAGATTCCTCTAAGGTTTTATTCTGGTTTCATTTCATATTTTAGACCTAACGTTTTCACTAAATGCACAAATGAGGGATTCTCTAGCATGGACAGTGGAGACATGGTTCCTGCTATAAAGCATGAGAGGAATAAATTATTACTTTCGACACTGGATCTGTACCTCCATATTTATTGACTTTGGTTGTAGAAATGATTTAATATTTTATTGTGTTTTGGAGGATTTGGACTGCCTGCATGATGGCAGTAGACAGGGATGGGGTAATCGTAATCGAGTAATCGTAATCGATTGTAATGATTACTTTTTTTCAAGTAATCGACAGTAATCTGTAATCGAAGAGATTTTCGATTACTTGTAATCGTAATTTAATCGATTACAGCTAAAATTTTCAATGTAATTATAATTACTTTTTCGATTACTTTCGATTATTTTATACATAAATGGATGTTATTTTGGAGAATTATTTGCAGTCAGTCACACATAAATATCAAATATAAACCACCTAGTGTAATGTTTGGATTTCCTAACTTTTATTATCATAAGTTTAATAATATTCTCAATAAATTTGCATTATTGGTCTAGTATTAGATAATTCAGAGGTGTATTTCAACCATTTAATATTAATAAAATATACAGATTTTTCGTGTGCATTTTACATTTGACCCACTGTCCTCTTGCTGCATGTCCTTTTTCATATTTCAGATGTTGAAAAACTTTGTCTTGTAATAGAAAATCATAAATGGCAAAAACAGATTTAAGTGCTGTATCTAATATAAATAATTTGGTAAATAAACTTCATTGTACTCGAAAAAAAAGAAGAAGATGGAAATACTTATTCATATCTGAAAATGTGTAAACAACTTCAAACTTGTGTTTTAGTAACTTTAAAATTTGCAAAATCTGATTCTCATGTTTCCATTCAAAATTGTAAGGTTACTTTTATATCAGTGAGAGGTTATACGTGTCTGTAAGAGAGGGAGAGTGTCACTGTGTTTGCTTATCTTAATTGGCTAATTGATTGACTGAGACATCCCTGATTTGCAGATAATGAGGTGTAAACTGTGAACTACCTAGTGTTTAACTTTCATTCCATTGAAGACAGACAATATTATTAAAACAATTAATAGCTCTCAAAACACTTATTTCAATACAGAATGAAATTGTGCTATTAGTTTAATTACTTAAAAATACATTTAATGTACATGTTTATCACTAAGAGTTCTAATTTACTTATTATTTTTGAAAAAAGACACGTACAGGAATGTTTAATGTGTACTGTCAACATACGGGCAGCCCAAATACTTCTAATGAAGTAATTCACAATAAAATATGAAATAATTTTTGCAACAAGTCAATAAATATGGAGGTTCAAATCCAAGGTTAAAAGGAATAATTAATTCCTTGGCATATTTTATTGTAGGAATCATGTCTCCACTTTCCATGGTAGAGAATCCTTCATTTGGGCATTTAATGAGAATGTTAGCCAGAATAAAACTTTAAAAGAATCTGCACTGAAGATGCAGGAACACATTCAAACTTCAGTTGATAACATCAACATTTACCATTAAAATATTGCTTTGATATTTGAAGGGATAAAAACTTTGAAGTAATCGATTATTAATCGATTACATCTTCCAAAGTAATCGATTACAATCGATTACAGGACCAAAATGAGTGTAATAGATTAATAATCGATTACACAAAACTCCTCTAAGTAATCGATTATTAATCGATTACTTTTTTCAGTAATCGTGCCCATCCCTGGCAGTAGACATCAAACATTCCTGTCTTCTCTCGAAAAAATAAGTTTAGAACTCTTATTAATAAACATGTAAATTAAATGTGCCTTTAAGTAAAACTAATAGCACAATTGCATTCTATGTTGAAATATTTTAGTGTTTTGAGAGCTATTAATTGTTCTTATAATATTGTTTGTCTTCAATGGAACTATCAATTATAAAAGTTAAACAATAGGTAGGTCAAAGCTCACACCTCATTATCTGCATGTCAAGAATGTCCCAGACAATTAGTCAAGAAAAACAAACACAGTGACTCTTACCCCCTGTCTTTAAAAATACAGACACTTACAACCTTTCACTGACAAAACAAGTAACCTTACAATTTTGAATGAAAACATGAGAATGATTCTAAAATTTTAAAGTTACTTAAAGCACAACAAAACAGATATGAATATTAATTATTTTCATCCTCTTTTTTCCAAATACAATGTAGTTTTTTTTTTACCATATTATTTATATCTAATACAGCACTTTAAATCTGTTTTTGCTATTTAATATATTTTTATGACAAGACAAAGTTTTTTAACATCTGAAATACGAAAAAGGACATACACCAAGAGGACAGTGAGTCAAATGTAAAATGCACACACAAAAATATGTATATTTTATTAATAAATGGTTGAAATATACTTCTGAATTATTTAATACTAGACCAGTAGGCCTGTAATGGAAATTTTATTGTGAACATTATCAAACTTTTGATCATCATAATAAAAGTTTGGAAATCAACACATATCACTGGGTGACTTTTTTTAAATATATCTAACAGTGACTGACTGTTAATAATTCTCCAAAATAACATTCATTTATGTATAAAGTAATCGAAAGTAATTGAAAAAGTAACTATAATTACATTGAAAATTTTAGCTGTACTCGATTAAATTACGATTACAAGTAATCGAAAATCTCTTCGATTACAGATTACAGTCGATTACTTGGAAAAAAGTTATCATTACAATCGATTACGATTACTCGATTACGATTATCCCATGCCTGACCAAATCAACCCTTCCCCTAAATGGTTCGCTAAAAGAAAATATAGTTTCATAAGTCAGCAGATAGTCCTCTCCGAACACTTTGCTAATTGTTAAGCCTGTGGGAAAGTTAACTGTAAATTATGAAAAACGTTCTTTTATCCTCATTGTAAACAGTAAAACTTTTGATTTATTCAAATGCGTCACAGTAGAAAGATTAAGGAGTAAATATTGTTCTTGATATGACATTGGAATAATATTGGTATTTTATGCACTACAATCTCATTTTCGTAGAGTGAAAAAGATTTACCTGTAGAATTTGTTCGAAAAGTTTTAATCAAAACTGAACTGTTCCTTTCAAATGGACCAAAAGTTTCTTGAAGAATTTTAAAGTGGTAGTTGGTACCAGGCTTTAAATCAGTGAATGTTGTATTTTTTTCCATTGTGGAGATAACAATAGGAGTTTCAGGGCCCATGAGATATATATAAAACACTCTGAAATCGATATTTCTTGGACTCCACCTAATCGTCACATTCGGTGCGCTGTATGGCGAATCATCAATAATGTCTGGTTGCATAGGAACTGTAAAAAGTGTAATTTTCATGTGCATTGCAAATGTTAATTGTTGTATACAAGTTTTTAAAATTAAAAGACATCAAAGAAATATATCTAAAATTGATTCACTTTTGCATTAATTTACGGTTACCTTACCTGTTCTAACATATTCTACTTTTGAAATTACAGACTCCATTCTCATGTCTCTCCCTGTTACATTTGATGTGATTTGAATAGAATGCACCTCTCCATCTGTCAATTTCCCGATTAAGTGAGGAGTACTTATGTTACTGACCATTGTATCGTTAAATGTAATGGTAAAATACACTTCAACACCCGGAATGCTTTTCGTATTCCATGATATTAATATTGACGTTTCTGTAACATTCTCAACACTTATGTTGGCCTTAAAATCATTTACTGAAAAGAAAATGATCTTAATCAGTGTTTTTACTTGTCATATAGAACACAATTGAGCTTTAAAAAATGGATTAAATGGATTAGGGAAAACACAATATAAATATAGCAGTATTTTTCAGTTATCAGCGTTGGAAATGGACGAGGTTCCACATTAAGGCTCAATCACAATTTACCGGATAGCGCTAACGGACATCAAACGGATGGCAAATTTTTCAATCCGTTCGTCCGTTCGAGTACGTTTCTTGCCCGTTTCTTATTTAGTGAATAGTTCCACGTCATGACATGTCCGGTGAAGTTCGATTTATCTAGCGTTAAGTTTTGAGCATGTTCAAAACTTGGAACGAACAACACGTCCGCTTAAAGTACGGTAGGTCTTTTTTTACGGAACTCATGCGCTTCTTCTCCTGTACGTTGATGCCCGTTGTACAAGAGTAAAAACAGGGCAATTACTGGTCGAGGAAAATGGCCACACACGACCGTTAGTCTTCCGTTCGAAAACCGTTTTGTCAGTTTCGCATTCGTTCCTTCGTTATTGAAACGATGAATTCCGTTAGTTGATCGTTTCTTATATGGTATATTACTGATAGCCGTTCAGTTTTTATCCGTTTTATACGCTTCATGCATTGATTGCAATAGCATCGAAAAGTGGCGAGGGACGACTTTCATCAACGTATCAATAGCAAATTGCGCTTAGCCAGCCTTTTTCATCCGTTTGACGTCCGTTAGGGCTATTTGGTAAGAAGTGACTGAGCCCTTCTCATGGAATTTCATCTCCATTGAAAAAAGAGTACCAGTTACTTTCTCCAGATTTCCATCTCAGGACGTTTGACATGCATTTTGATTTTAAACAAACATGTATCATACTTATAATTGGTTAAGATCTCTTTTATTTATAAAAAAAAATATTGAAGTTTAACAAATGTTTTGCAAACCTGACTGGCATAATTTTTCTCCAACAAGAACAAAACTTGAATTGCATTGGCAAACCCCATCGGATGTATTGCACACAGAATTCGGGAATGTACAGTTAGCGTTACTGGAGCAATTAGTTAGAACAATTGGCAGAAGTGGAGTGGTAGAAACATACATCGTTGTCGTTTCCATCATCGTTGTCATGGTAGTTTCCATGGTAGTTATTTTCATTGTGGTGGGTGATACAGTAGTGATATTCGTTGAATTTGTTTGTGTTGTTGTCATAGAAACGTCTGTTGTTTGTTCGTCACTCTCTGATTCAGTTGTCATAGGAACTGTGGAGTTTGACATATGGGTAGGAACTGTGGAGTTTGACATAGCGGTTGTAATAGAAACTGTGGAGTTTTTACCTGTAATGATTATTCAATTAAAAAGTAATTCCTTCTCAAATCAATAGGCATAGCATAATATTTGTGTCTAACACGATCTTGATTAAAATCTACCATAACTTAACAAAAAGCTGAAGTGTGGTATAAACCAGTTATTTAATAATTTTTTTATATTTAAACATTATGAATTTAATTTCAATATTAGGATGTTATAAAGAATAATAAAATTAGAAATCTAAGTAAAATAACTAAGAAATTACCTTCTGTTGTTTCGCTGTAACCACACGGGAGGCACTAAAATTAAGAAGTTATAATAAAATGATGCTGCATAAAAACAAATAATATTTGTCCGCCATCACCTATATGATTTTGCTTGTTCATCACTGGAAAGTGCAATATGTGCAAATGAAGTTATATTAATATTAAATAACTAGTATGCAATGGAATGTTTCATAGGTAGGGGAAATAAAGCATATTATTATATAGTCTATAAATAGTCCCTACATAATCTATACAAACGCAAACACTTCATAATACTACATATTCACTGGATTTGAAGCCGTATTTACCGGAGGGTCAGTGCGCGTGCAGCGGCATTGTGACGTCACAATCAATACCTAAAACAAAGTTGAAAACAATGGTTGCAACGGCCGGAGCCAGCTGTATATGCTGTATATCTAAGCAGGAAAACTTCTAGGCAAATTTCTCGTAGGATTATTTTCCAAACATTTCGTTGTCTTACACACAGCAAAAGGAAAACACGGAAGTTATAATCTGGACATTTTTTTTTTTCCTACGACAGAAGTTCGTTAATGAAAATAGAGTCGTCATGCAGCCTTCAATGTCTTATTTATTCAAATCCTGACTATATAATAAAACAATTAAGGACTCCATAATTGTACAGTATATAACGTTTTCATCATGAATGCCTTTCATGAACAATTTTTTTTTCTTTAACTGCCTTGGAAAAAAATTTGAAAAAGGTTGACAATTGCTCTTTGAAACAAATAGTTATATTAAGTATTTATTCTTAAAATAAAAATGCTTGCAATGTTGAGCTGATGTTTTGGTATGTGAGTCAGTCCTGATGAGTTAAGTATTGCTCAAGTTTACACTTCAATGATATTGATGGACTCAGTATTCCTTATACAATACTCACATATACTTATGTATAAGTATATTGGTATAAGGGTATTGTGTTTAGTTCAATAATTCTTGCAGTTAAACGTTTCCTAGTTTTTCAAGGCAGAATAACGCTATGTATCAAAATACGAAAGGTGTCACAGGTCGACAGGGGAGGCTAAGTCCATGTTGGCTCTGCTCATAATTTGTATTGTTTAGATGGACTTTTGAGCTTGATCACTGTTCGTTATCTTCACCATTCATGTATCAAAATACGGAATGAATACATGTAAACCATAAATGAGGCAGGAAAAAAGAATTTAAAAACAGAGTAAACGTGAATTTTGTTTAGAAAATGATTTTTCGAAATCCAAGCCCCATTTATCTATAATAATATACACTTATCCACTGGCTGTGAGTGGGATAGCTCTTTTATCAAACCCGCGACAGGAACTATTCCCCGAGGGCTTGCCCGAGGGGAATAGTTCCTGTCAAGGGTTTGATGAAAGAGCTATCCCAGTCAAAGCCAGTGGATAAGCGTTTTATTATACTGATGTATATCATAATTTCTGAGGGTTGGGTTTACCTGATACTACAGTTCGATAGTAAAAACATGACGTCACAATGATACTGAAGTCAGGATGACATCATAAGTCTATAGATTGATTACAGGAAATCAAAATTGGCGGCAAAAATTGCATGAAAATTTTCCGAGGGGTGGATAGCAAAAACTATACCCCGGGGTATAGCTTTGCTATGTGTGGAAATTTTGAGACTATAAAGATAGTTATTTTACCTTCTTAACTTTATATAGGAAACATTTTAACAGAAGTATAATAAACACTTTTGTGTCACGGAAAACAGAAATTGTTTTGTATTTAACATGGAACATTGACGAAGGAAGCAATAAATATACATAACTTGAGAGGAAGATGTAAGATACGTCAGCCTCAGCACAGTCTATATTACAAATTAGTATCATCCTGCTTAATCATTGATGGCCTACACAGTATGATTCACCCTCCTATCAAATCAGAGATTTCTTTTAGCTTTTTTTCAGCAATTTAAGCTATTTATACTGCGAACTTGAACAATATACCTTATAGATAGGATTTTTCTTTCTTTCAAAGATATTTCGTATGTACTTCAGTTTTAAGTTATGTAGACGTCTAAATAAGGAAACTTCTCTTGCACTTATTTGAAAGTACAAATTTTAGATAAGAATTTGCTGTGTATTTAATTTGATCATAAAGATGTCAGGGTTTTTCGTGGTAGAAATTTCTTAATCTTCTCCTTGTTTGTTTCTTATTTCCCTGAATGGTTACACTAAGTAACGGAAACCCCATTAAACATACATATAGATATGTCGTGTCTGTATCACCGTGATTCAAGTGCATCTTATAATCCTTGATGAATGACTAACCCCTAACTATCACTATTAATTTGCTTGATGAGTTTACATGAAGCACATTTAGAGCCTCTTAAAAGTGATTAAAGAAGTTTTCATTTCAAACACTTTTATTTTCCACGATAGTGAAAGGTGTGGTGAATCATTAGTGAAGTATAAGTGCTTCTGCAATATTTCTTCTTTTGGCGTATGCTCTTTCCAACATGCTTAATTCAAATTTTCTGTCGACTTTCATGTATAATAATTAGATACATGTATATTACGAACACGATGGTATATAACAACTTCTATTGCACTTTTATGGTAGACCATTGCTTTGTAAATGTAAATTAAAGATGTTTCAGGATCCTGTAATAATGTCATCGCTCGCGTGGAGTTGATCCTTATGTTGCAGGTTCCAATCCCACTGCGGGACGTGGAGACCGGTCCTTCGGATGAGACCGTATAAACCGAGGTCCTGTGTCGCAGAAAGTGCTGGAACGAAAAATTCCCTTACTGCTCAATGGCCCTAAGTGCCGAGTATAGCTCTAAAATTTGCAGCCCTCCACTGGCAATGGTGGTGTCCCAAAATGAGTGAAAAATTCTCGAAAGGGAGGTTAAACAAACAAACAGTAATTAGGTCAAATTATATTGCTCATGTGTGTTCACCTATATGGTAGCATTATAAAGGGTCTTCTTACTGGCATTAACCTGGGGATTTACCAGGTAAATAAAGTACAAAAAAAACAAAAAAAAAGATTACTAGTTTCGTTAGCTTTCGTGACAAATGTTGTAGTCAGTCTTTGAAATAAGAAAGAAGGACAGGAAAATTAGAATTAGTCTTGTGTCAAAATAGGTTTCTTTTCTCCTGTTGTGTTAAAAATAGGTATCAGAAATAGATAACTGCAAAGTGATAAAAGTAGGGTATTTTCGTAACTATGATCATAACAAACCTCTCAGTAACTAAAACAAAAACTTCTATATTGGGAATACTAGTATTATATTTGCATAGTAGCTTAATAATTATATTTTGAATTGTTGCTTATCCTTGTTGACCCAATTTGACATAGTTTTGCAAGTATCATATTTTCAAAGAAATGGAATTCAGCAACCTTAGAAATAAATATGTTAGCTTAAGACTAAATAGATTACAGATCAATAATTTGATTTTTACTTTTCTTCCCAAAACGTTCTTTCATCTACTTTTCAATGACATACTGTAACCTTCAATAAGATGAAGTATATGGAGATAACGAACAGTATTCCAGCTCAAAAGTCCATTCAAACAATACGAATCAAGAGCAGAGCAAACACGGACCTCTAAAACATCAGAGGTGGGATCAGGTGCCAAGGAGGAGTGAACATCCCCTGCCAACCGGTCAGTTAGATGGCATTACCTTTGATTGCGTGCCTCAAAAGCGTTATAAGAATAACAACGTAAAGAAAACGACCACACAATAAGGATCGAGAATAAGAGAGTGATTTTACTGTTACAACATAAGTCAAACGTTTAAATTTCAAATATGGAGCATTTAGAGTAAGTTTATTCTTACAATATACAGCAAACATTCATACTGGAGGGAGAGAGCATGGGCTCTAGAACAGTTATTTTACTGAAATCAAATTTTCATATTGGAAGGAGCAAGCATGTCTGTAGGAGAGAGATTTTATTGTTACAACGTAAATTAAACATTCACATTGGAAGTATCGAGCATGGGTTATAAGAGAGTGATTTTACTGTTACAATATAAATCAATTGTTCACATTGGAAGTATCGAGCATGGGATATTATTATAGGAGAGTAATTTTACTGTTACAACATAAATCAAACGTTCACATTGGAAGTATGAGCTATATGAGAGTGATTTTACTGTTACAACATACATTGGATGGATCAACATGGGCTAAAGAAGATTAATTTTACTGTTACAACATAAAGCAAACGTTCACATTGGAAATATCGAACATGGGCTATAGGAGAGTGGTTGTGCTGTTACAACATGTTGTATGTGTATTTAAAAAAGTAGGCTTCATATTTTAGCGGCTTTGGCGTTTACAACGATGCGCTAATTCATGAATACCGCTAAAAAATCATTTACTAATACAATACACGGCACGGACATGTGTAGCGCTAATTCATGATTACGCAAACAACCCCATACCCCTTGACTGCGCTAAATTTTGAATGCGCCAATTTATGTACACGTACAGTACATTGGAAGGATCAACATTGGCTATAGGAGGGTAATTTTACTGTTACAACAAAAATCAAACTTTCACATTGGAAGTATCGAGAATGGGCTATAGGAGAGTAATTTTACTGTTACAACATAAATCAAAAGTTCACATTGGAAGTATCGAGCACTGGCTATAGTAAAGTGATTTTTATTGTTACAAAATACATTGGAAGGATTATCATAGGCTATAGAAGAGTAATTTTGCTGTTACAACATAAATCAAACGTTCACATTGGAAGTATCGAGCACTGGCTATAGTAAAGTGATGTTTATTGTTACAAAATACATTGGAAGGATTATCATGGGCTATAGGAGAGTAATTTTGCTGTTACAACATAAATCAAACGTTCACATTGGAAGTATCGAACATGGGCTATACGAGAGTGATTTTACTGTTACAACATACATTGGAAGGATCAACATGGGCTCCACGAGAGTGATTTTACTGTTACACCATACATTGGAGGCTGTAGGAGAGTTATTTTGTCTGTTACAATATAAAGCAAACGTTCACATTGGAAGTATCGAGCATGGGCTATACGAGAGTGATTTTACTGTTACAACATATATCAAATGTTACATTGGAAGTATTGAGCATGGGCTATAGAAGAGAAATTGTATAGTATGAGTAATTTTATTCATCCATCTTAAAATACCGGTATAATGACTTTTTAAATGTAAGACTTTTCCTTCAGTTTAAATAATAGAAATATGTCCACAGCACTCTTAAAAATCTTGCAGACAATAGACAGAAGGACCACCTTCGAACTTCATTGAAAAGGGGCGACCTAAATGAGGAAATGTATTCTTTTCAAAAAAATACATCATTTTCTCAGACAAAATTCAATACAGATTCTCACAAAGCTTAACACTATTACATTCAATGAAAAGTGAAGTTAACGAACAATGATCAATCTCCAAAACCCTATACAAACACAAGACAGTCATGAATAGGGTAAAACATGAAGCCCAGAAAAGTAGGAATATCCTGTATATATAATCCCTGGATTGACAACGTTTTTAGGCTTATATTACACAAACTATTTTTCTTTTTTTAACATACTTATGCTCTCAATTTGTTTTTATATACAAGTAATAAATGTTCCTGATCAGAAGTAGCTGATATCAGTCAAGATCTAGGTTTTTTCTCATTAAGGAAGAAAGCCTATATCAACATGTTTCTATGCTTCTCTAAATCAAATGACATTTGCATCTACTTAAAGAGAAAAACAATTATTTTTTTTTACATAAAGCTTATTCATTCCTTAGGAAGTATGGGTATTGAAACGTGTTAAAAAGATGTAACTAGATGTATATTCAGAAATTTCATGCAGAAAGTTTTATTATCTACTCTAAGGAAACTGAGGAAAAAGGAAAATCCTCTGTTAAACTATATATATATATGTAAAGTGAATATTCAATTGCTATGCATTTAAATAAACACGACTGATGAAGGCCGGTAACACGTTTGAAATATTTCAAAAAGTGTTTTAAAGTGTTTTTGTTCTATTACAAAGAAGAGACTTTGGATATATATATATATATATATATATATATATATATATATATATATATATATATATATATATATATATATATATATATATAGGGGAAATTTTACATTCTATGTATGGCATCTTTTAAAAAGAAATGGATTGTTTAGTGTCACTGTATAAAGACATGTATACGTGAAGCAATACATGTTCGTGTCAACATCGTGGGAAAATATCGCTCGGAAAGAGGGGGAGGGAAGGAGTAGTTACAATTGCTAAAAAATCAATTTCGTTGCCTGGTTCTGTATACATTTAAATACGTGAAAATATCATAACACTCGTTTGTTTTATAAAATGATTAAATATGCAGCTTTGTAAAAAATACCGTAGAAGCATCTTTTTTAGAAAAAGAAGAGGAATATTTAAATGAAATATTTTATTTACACAGCTGTAATTGAAAAAAAGAAAATGCTACTTTTAGGACTGTCTAATAAATAGAATGGAAATTTTCAATTGTGATCATGTATTAAATAGCGCATTAAGTTCTTCCTAATTATAAGTGGATATTGTGGCACACTCTGAATCTTTTTCCTCGTTGTGGTATAATAAATATTATCCCTTTCCCTTTTTTACTAGAACAACTAAAAAACAGCTTTAACTTCTAAATATTAGTTCTGCAGCAAATAGGTACAGCTTTCTTGTTAAATATGGTTTTCTTCTTCAAATTGAATATTCACTTTTTAACTTTATACGGTAAATTCCGTGTCGTAAATGACACCTTGTTTTTGATGGAAAGTATGTCAGATGCATGTAATCAAAAAGAATTACATTTCAATAAAAAATTTTAAATAGTATAGTTACAAATGATATAAAGAATATTAATTTCTACAATTGTCGGGAAGAAAAGCTCAACAAGATTGTTTTAAGTACAAGATTAGTCCCCCCC
Source organism: Saccostrea echinata (assembly GCF_033153115.1). NCBI lineage: Eukaryota > Metazoa > Mollusca > Bivalvia > Ostreida > Ostreidae > Saccostrea > Saccostrea echinata. Next base: position 14,664,774 of record NW_026889761.1, read on the forward strand.
CCCCCCTCCAATCCCGATAATTTTGCAGTTTTGATTTTACCATCTTATGTCCTTTATATGGTATTGGAGGGTTGATTTAAACAATGAATTTAATACAGAACATTAAAATTTTTGCACAGCTAGGCGTTATCAAATATTTGTTCTGCTTGCAAATCTGTTGAAATGTGTAATTTGACAATTTACTTTATATTGCATGATAAGAATGTTGACATTGTCTCCTGACTTCCCATCATTGGTCTTTAAAAGTAAAAGATCGTCTTGATAATCGTTTACATAATATGTTTTTTTCCTTGCGCTTCCTCAACAAACAAAAGGTGTAATGAGAATACTTCCCTGTCGGTATGCATTTATTTCTACCTTCCTTTCTTTTAAAGCCATTTAAATCTGACTGTTCTCAAACAGCTGTTTGTAAAATAGTTGATTAGTTTTCCATGTTTTATATTAAAGTTTAAAAAAGAGGGAAATAAAAATGCTCTTTAGCATTTGGGCACATAATTATTGTGTTTATGCGCTTCAATTGGGGCTTTGCATTGTAATAGATTTTGTGTATGACCTTTCGAAAATAAGGATGCGTCGTAAATTCTCAAAAGCAGTAAATATTACACTTACGAATCTTCAAGTATTTGGAGAGTAAGGCATATAGATTGAAAATTGAGTTTTAGAGGTTTTTTTGCACATATATGTACAATGAAAACAGTATGCTACATTCGTTATTTCCTGGTGACTCAATGTAAAGTGACGAAGTCAAGTTAAAATTACATATTCATTTTCCCTCCTGTTTAGAAAAATGAATGTAAAATGAGCCTTTTCAACTTAGGCTGTGAAATTTGCATTGGTCCATTATCTATTTTTAGTTTTCTTTTTTACCGTACTTGATTTTTTTGTAAACAAATTATGTATGACTCTCAATAAAATGACCGGCTTATCGAAACAGGAAACGCGGGGCGCGTCGTTTAAAAATAATTGAAATTTGGATCCGGACTGCACGGAGCTGCAATGATGGAGAAAAGATTTAAATGTTATACTCACCCCACAAAATATAACCAAAAGTAAAACTTGTCGTAAAGTCCACATTGTTAATGTACTGTTTCACTCCATGTCATGTACAATCATAATCCCCTCTTCTTCATTTTCCTGTTATCCCGGGATTTGACTTCCGCCCTCGCTCACGTGGTTTCATGGAACTTTCATATTCAATAGATATACTTATAACTGAAAATATAGTCTGCTTGTTTGCATTGTGTTAGTAGGACACACTTCAATAATTTATGAGGGGTATAATTTGCAACAGTTCTCTACACCGTGATTTCGGCCATCATATTTCACATCAATTTTTTGATAAGACAGCCGTTAACATTGTATATACTTCACTTGAGGAAACCGGAACATACTTACGGATCACATATACGCGGTATTTGTTGATAAAATACGACTATGAAAGGAACTATTACTTTCCCAGATAAATTGCTTTCTTCAAAGCTGTGAAAAGTTTTTTTTCCTCCAGTTTTTAGAAGGAAAAAGGACTCAAGTACATGTATGTGATTGTTAACGTACAGATGTCATCTCTTTTTAATAAATATTCATCTCTAACGCTGTAGTTACTAACTGACCAAAATAACATACAGTCATTAAGGTTAAGTAATTTATTGAAAGTATACTTTACAGCCATAATAAAGAATTTGGACTACTATTTGGTGGTTTATAAAGCACAGAAAGATTGTCCAGCCAGCAAATTCGCAGTATTGAAATAATTAATACAAATATACCGGGGTATAATAAATATTTGGATAAAAAATCAAAGAAATCAAAAATATAAACATAGAAGAAAGACATATAAATCATGTAAGCAGGAAGAAGTGGGGTTATGAAGGTATAAACCCGATTTTACTGGTATGGTCGTTATTAATCATGAGTATAGCACGAATTCTCGATATGCAAGATATACAATGTATTTATGAACATATATTCAACATATCACTAACAGAAATTGATCTATGAACATTTCACTATTTTATCGGTTTGCTGAATTTAAAGATACCTTTAGAAAATATCTAACAGCACTAAATGAAAAAATAATACATTCCTTGCAAATTGACAATTGAAACTATTTTCTGAATCAGTCACAGAACACGGTTTTATCAACTTGTTGCCAAATATAGAGCCATAACGTAAAGTGTTAATGGGTGAAGGAAGAAAGTTCAAACACCAGTTATGTCACATTTGCTGTTTGTTGCAGCTGTTAACATTTATCATTCATCATTTCAATCATATGAAAAATATAGGAAGATTTATGTGATTTATGCCCTTTGCCACTTTTATTTTTCCAGTAGAATAGATGAATACTTCATATCCATTGTTTCTCTCCCCCCCCCCTCCCCCCCCCCAACAAAAATACCTGCCAAATTTTGTACTAGTGTACTTGAAGGTCACTTTAATACATGTATTTCATTTTTAGAAATATTGTCATGACCACTAATGAAGATGTAATTGTGCTTGATATTGCAAGAAAAGTTTATGAATTCTCTCGCTATAGCCTGATTCAAAATAAGCAAATACACCTGCTTGCAACACTAGGGGTAAGTTGTTACTTGTACGCATACATGTACATTTATGTCATATCAGTGATCTGGATACAAATTAAAACAAAACATAACAAAAGTATTTCGTAAACATAGATAAGGAGAGATCCAGACAGTACCGACAGCACATATTGCTGATATGTGACAAAGTGATCTCCCCTGTTCTTTTTCGCGATTGAATGAAATTCTTGCGCACATTAATGTTGGCGTCTCAGAGTTCATAAAACGTTAAGATAAAATTTACATGAAACTGTCAGTAAAAAGTAGATAAAGGCGTTTATATAGGTGGATAAACTGATAACTGTTGTACAGTATTTTTTTTTAATTTAATTTGAACAGTAACAGGAAACACAAGTAGCATGCAGGTAACAAAGGTGTTGGAGATTGTTCATAGTGTTCACAAGGTATATATATTGAACTAGAACGTTTGCCATTAAAGTGCTAGAGCACTTTAATTTTTTGTGACATATTGGTTAATATTACTTAGTGCATCAAAGTTTTGAGATCAATTGACGCCATACTACCAGTGGACAAGTTCAAGGAAAAGTTATTTGCCCTTGACAGTGGTAAATCATAGCTGAAACAGGATTCTCTTTTTGTTTCTTGTACAATTTTCAATCATCCGGAAAAAGGAGATTTTTTTATTCAAGAGTCAATTTCAACAACTTACGAAAACACATGTTTTTTATTTGATTGCTTTTATATTTAGAATTATTTATATTAATGTATTCACAAACCAGTAAAACAAATTGAATCACCACTTTACATCGAAAAATAGGACTTTTTTCTGCAGATAATTCCTAACGTGTAAATTATTGCAATTGAAATGATTTCCTTGGATGTTGCTATTCATGTGTGTATATAAATTATATTTTCTTCAAATTGCATTATACATGTACTTTGACAGAAGAGGTCCCTCTCTGAACCCACTAAAGATTTTTTTTAAAAATGTTTAAAAATACTATTGTTTCCTAATTAGCTAGACCTGATCAAATCTTTAAGACACGAGAAAGACAGATGAGGCATTTAACTTTAAATACTTTGATAAGAAGACAGATAATTCTGACAGGGTATATTTACTACAAACCAAAATTTCAATGTAACCTCTCATTTAGTGGTGGATTAACTTGAAAAGGTATGAAGACTTCAAGAATTTTGCTTGTTTGTTCTGTTTTTACTAGTTTAACCCCTGGAACTTAATTATTTTTTGTATGCAAATTATGAAAGCAATGGAAAAACTCACAAACAAGTCCTAAAGTTAAATTTTGATAGCTGGGAAAATTCCCCTTTCCCAAGTGAATTAATCGGTGGCCCTGATAGAGTAAACGTCCTCGTAATTTATATCATAAATACCGCTTCTCGAGAAGTTGCGATTGACAGTTACAAAGAAAAATTTGACTCTAACTTCCAAATATGGAAATAACTCCAAGTATGGAAAAAGGGTTGATGGTTAACTGTTATTTACCTCTTTCATCTTTGTAACGTGAAGATCCATTAACGTTTCATCCACTTCGCGAATGATTTATAGAACGATGATATAAATACCATTTAGTCCACGACGACAAAAACTCAAATAAATATGTAAAAGGAAAAAGGGAACAAGAATGAACTATTAATTAGAAGTCGATATACATGTCACTGTACATTGGAAAAGTATGCCTGCATTAAATTTTGCATATATATATATATATATATATATATATATATATATATATATATATATATATATATATATATATATATATATATATTAATTTTTAACAAATAGACAGTATATAAAAAACGGGGAAGAAAATATCAGTGAATACAAGCAAAAGCTAATATTCATGTTTTATTCTGATAGTACAAGAAAGCATTCGAATGCATGTGTATATATCCAAACATTACATAGAATAGTCTTTAGAATTCTGTACTCACAAACTAAACTTTTGGACTGTGTTATTTTACATGTAACGACACATACTTTACATTGTTCTTTATACCTAAGGCCTTATTGAAGGAGAAACAGTTAAGCCTTTTATCCGATCTTTATTAAGTGCTTGAAGCAAAATTGACATAATATTTCAGTCCATTAATTAAGTACTCTCTATACACTAATGTAAAATCTTTCTCAGACATTGAGTAAGTTATCTATTGTATAATGTAGAGATGTTGAGTTTTTCTGCTTTATTTTCAACATAAGGTACGAGTTATAGTGTGTATGCTATAGAGGGCCCTAAACTAGAGATGATAGTTAACAGGTTTTGGCATACATTTTTAGTTATTAATGCAGAAAAAAAATCGTGAGATTTCCTGCATTACATAAATACAGAACGTTTTTATGTCGTAAAGTTCTTGTCAAAGTATATATATATTTTTTTTTTTTAGATATTGATTTTTTTTTCCTCTGTAACATTATTTACTTCATTTTTTTTTTTGTAGACAGTGCCATCATCATCTCTTTAGAAACAATGCCGTCTTGATTTTCGAAAATTAATTCAAATCAGAAATGAAACGACTTCGTCGTCCTCGAGTTTGTTATTTTCGTATTCGATTAACGATCTTCTTCGTTTGCACTTCAAGCATAACAATAGGTATTTTACATTTTAAAGTACCTGATCTTCCGACAAGAGTGGCAAAAACAATCTTTAGAGTTTTTGAAAGATGCCCATTCTTCCCTTCAACATTTGAAGAAAATCTTAATGTGGTTGGAAATTACTCCTTGAACATTTCAGAAACTGTCAAAAGAAGATTGAATCTTGATGAAAATGGAATAAAGTCCAATCTTAATCACACACCAGATACACAGACTGTCCTTACATCTGCTGCAAGCTCCTTTAATTATTTAGAAATTCAAGGCTTTATTAGCAACGTGGAAGCCCATGTGGCTCCACAATTCTCTGACTTGGAATTCATCATATTTGATGTTGGTTTGAAAAAATCAGAGGCTCGCCATATCAAGAAATATTGCAATTGTCGGTTAAAGAAATTTCCATTCAAAGATTTCCCTGATCACCTCGGGATTGTTCGAACAAATACTTGGAAGCCTGTTCTCATTCAGCTCCTGCTCTCGGAATTCCACATCGTTATATGGGCAGACTCTTCAGTACGATTCCTCGGAAAACCTCTTGACAATTTAATACATAGAACAGTGGCCCATGGAATACAAGTAATTGAAGGTGGAGGATCTATAGCATTACGAACAAACACTGTTACTTTCAGAGCACTGGGTGAAAAACCATGCATGTTTTATAGACCCGAATTAGAGAGCCATTTTATTTCAATATTCAGAAATCACTTCACTTTGACTAGCATAATGCTTCCTTGGGTTTCTTGTGCAATACAATATAATTGTATGGATTTTGATTTCGCGCTGAAAAAAATAACGTGTCCTGAGAAGAAAAGTTGGTTATATGGCTCGTGTCACAGATTTGACCAATCAGTGTTGGGGATCATCATAACGAGGCTCTTCTCCAGAGATATGGAAAACATTCTGTTTAAATTGGACGATATTGCTTATATCAAGAGGCTCCACCGTGTGTCCTGAAGTTTCATTAATATCATAAAATTTCTATTTAAAATAAATTTTATAGCAGATTTTCTTACCACTTTTTTTAGAGTATCAGCATATGTCAGTATACTGTAAAAGTATATCATTGAGGGGGTCAGGAAGACTATAATTCCCAATAGCAAGCCTATTTCCAAAGGCAAGGCGCCAAGGGGAACTGGAATCTTGCTGACTCCCTCAATGATAAACTTTAAATGTTTTATTATACCGACACAAAAAAATTATTACAGTTATATCATAAAGTTTTGCAATTCTATTTCATACGCAGTGCTGTTATAAGGTGTCAATGGAAATATCGGTTACCCAGAATGTAGACAAAATAAATGAATAAATTCAATAGAAAGTATTGCATTTGAATTGATGGTCTATAGAATACATGAATCTGCAAGTGATATTCTGTTTATTATGCCCACCTCCTTATAAATGTAACTTTAACTGAGCAGCGTTATGAATATTCATGATTTTATTTGGAGCATATCGAAACTTTTCATTATTTTAATTAATTCCTGAGACCTGTGATTTTATAAAACCAAATACTTTCAGTAATCGAATATTAAATTTTCCTGAGACCTGCCAAAAAATTAATAAACTTTTTTTTTTCAATTTTCTCCTTTTTTGGGTAACCGTGTTTCATAGCGTTTGGATACCGTTACCCAATCGCCATAGTAATTACAAAGATGGTAACAGAACGTAAGAGTTGTGGCGATGGAGCCTTAGGGCCACCCTGTATGTAGACATCCTTTTTCCTACATAACCGGGTATTTATTGATGAGGAAGTCATTTACCACTGAGAAAATTCCTTAATCTAATTATACACTTGGACTAGTGAAAGGTAAGTGCTAAAGTTATTTTCATCTTGGATATTCGATTTCCGTGTAAATACTATTTAAGACTTATAGTTTGAGTAATTGAAATTAGTAATCACAATTAAAATAATTTCAGGTTTGACAAAAATTGTTTGTTCATCATCGTCATCCAAATGTGCATGATTTAAAAATAACAAATGAACTGACGCAAAAGAAGAAATAATAATGTGATTTTAAATTCAGCAATAGATAAGATATAAGAATAAAACAATATCTATTCGTATGATTTCTTTATGTCAGCAAAGAAATTGATTTTATTCATCAAGTATTAAGTGTATCATCAACAGGAGCTGTGTGATTTCTTTGCAAGGGGAGGGGATGGAGGGTTGTCAGAAAAAAATGACGGCTTACTTGAAAAATCTTTGACTAGTGTCATTTCTGACATATTTCATTTTGTCAAATAAAATGAAATATGTCAGAAAGGACACTAGGAAAAAAAGAGGACAATTGAAAAATTCCAAACTCAAATAGTACTATTTTGCTTTTTGGGGGAGGTGGGGGTTAAATTCCAACTTTTTCCACAAGCAAATTTTATTAAATACATTTTCTGGGTCGATTTCACTATACTGGAAGAAAAAGGGGGAGTGCCGCCGGCCTTTCTGTGAACATTTTCAACAGTAAAATATTTTGTTTGGAAAAAGAAATGGGGAAAGCAACCCCCCCCCCCCAAAAAAAAACACGTGCCTAAGTAAAACATTTACTGAGTAAAAAGACCTAGGTAAAACATTCAAACATGCTCCCGCTATAACAATTTAGTATAATCTTGATTTATATAAGTACGAAGATGTTGTTATAAGTTCGTTTCACTTTGTAATCCGATTGTTTTTATTTCCTTTCCAGTTTACATCTGTTGCCAGCCTTCCTGTTTTAAGAGATTTTTTTTATCTTTAACAGAGAGGACAACACTTCAGATATGTCACTAACTTGTCGAAGGAACCAATTTTCGATAATATGTGCAATAATTTTTGTTGTAATGATGATAAATTTTTGTGAATTGGTTTATAAATATGACAGAAGTTTGAATGTGATTAATTCAAATGCACACTTAATGCGCGAAGAAGACATTGCGCATTACGTTGATTTTGGACATATTGACAGGAAAGATTTCGAGAAACGTGGATTAAATGATCAATACAGTGACCGTTTTACAGAGAGCCATAAATATCACAGTCCTTCCCCGAATTACAAAGAAAATAAAATACTCAGGGAAACTTCAGTTGATTCAGACTGGGTGCATCACATGATTCATTTGTTTGAAAATGCTCCCACGGAAAACTTTGAAAAAGACCCCTTTGTCAGACAGAACACCAGTGCTGGCGATTGTGAAGATTTCTATCCATCTTTTAAGGAAAATCTTTACAAAGTGTTAAATTACTCTTTTAATGTACCGAAGAAGTATTTAGAAATGTTAAATTTGGATGATGCTGGAATAAAAAATCTAACAGAAAGCGATTCGAATTCACCCTATCCAGTAATCGCCGCTGCTGCGTCATCTAACCACTTCCATGAAATACAAGGATTGATTCGAGATTACCACAGAAATCTTTTACCTATTTACCCGGATATGAAATTAATATTGTTCGACTTGGGACTGAATGCTAAGCAATTAAAACTGATGAAAAAGCATTGCCGGTGTGAGGTTAGGAAATTTCCATTCCATATTTTCCCGGATCATATTCGAATTTTAAGCGGATATGGTTGGAAGCCGCTTATAATACAACTTCTGTTGCAAGAATTCGATTTCGTCATGTGGACAGATGCCTCAGTTCGATTTAATGGAAGACCCCTTGATAAACTTTTTCAGGGCGCTAAAGAGGTCGGGGTCCAAGCTATACCTGGTTGGGGCTCCATTGCCGTACGAACAAATCAACGCACATTCACAGCTCTTGGGGAGGAAATGTGCTTGTTTGATTATCCAGAGTTTGAAGCAACCTGGATGGCATTTGTGCGGTCCGAATTTACTCTTACTGCGGTTATGAGGCCGTTGGTATCATGTGCTTTACAATACGGATGTATGGATTTTAAAAATTCAAAATCTTTTCTCGGATGTCCCTTGAGGAAAAAGAGATTTGGTGCTTGTCACAGATTTGATCAATCAGTGATTGGAATAATACTTGCTAGACTGTTTAATTATAAATCACACCTTTGCCAATTTATAGTAAATGGTATAGGATCAATTAAAAGGGGAGAATATGTTAATTATTTTCCCAATTCCTAATTATTATATTTTTATTTATTTATTTTTGCGTGGAAGCTGACCGTTTGAATTTATTCATACCATAAAATTCTGAAAGTATACGGCAAAAGTAAAAATAATTCTAAAGGTGAATTTAGTAGGAGATTCCCCAGTGAAAATAACTTCCCTTAGTTACACTATTCTGTATCCTATACTATATAATCCTATAAAGCTATAGCCTCTACCTTGACCTTTCACTCATTCTGATTATATAAGCTGCGATCATTCACTTTCTATGGAATGTACAGTTGTACCTTGTACAGGCACAGTGATCAAAACGGTTCACCAGCCTATCACTTTCAAACAGCAGCCCCTTTCTGTGTAAAGTTTACATTTACCAGTTATTCACATGTACATTTATCTCTTGAGCAGGTACAATAAAGAGCATTGAAGTGGGGAATAAAATCCGTTTGAACGGAACGTTTGAGCTTACTTTGACTGTTCGCTGACGACAATTCATTACAACACTCTGATTAGTACATTATAGATATTGCAATTTTCTTGAATCATGATTTAAAAATACTCAGTGACTGGTCAGATAAATGGTTATTGAAATTTAATCCGTCTAAGATAAAAATGGGTTTTTTTTTCACAAAGAAATATATAGAAGAATATCCTGAATTATATTTCCAAGAAAGTCAACTGGATTATGTTTCGACTCGTCGTCATCTTGTTCTACTATTTTCTGTAGAATTGGGCTTTTCTGAATATATCAGTAATGATGTAAGCAGTGCGTACAAAAAATTAGGTCTCCTAAATAAACTCAAATTCACCCTTGGCAGAAAAAAACTATCTAAAATGTGTATCACATTTATTAGACCAGTTCTTGAATATGCTTCTGTACTGTGGGACGGTTGTACTTTATTTGACATGGATAGGCTAGAAAAAGTTCAGTTAAGTGTCGCACGAATTGTTACAGGTTTACCAACTTTAGCATCAAAAGAATCATTCTACTTAGAGACAGGGTGGGAACCTCGTGTCAATTGTCGTCATACTATGAGGCGCCGTTTTGGTATTTACTGCCAAAAAGTGATATCACCTATTCGAATAAGTGATATCACCTATTCGAATAGGTGATATCACCTATTCGAATAGGTGATATCACTCATTCAAATTGAATAGGTGATATCACCTATTCGAATAGGTGATATCACCTATTCGAATAGGTGATATCACTTATTCGAATAGGTGATATCACTTATTCGAATAGGTGATATCACCTATTCGAAATGAATATGATGTGTATTGGGTTATGCATGTTTATGGTTTACACAAAGCGTATAAGGAAAGTTTAAGCAGTTGTACAAAGCTGAAGGGTTCTCCGACTTACGATGGATAAATTGAGTGTCATAAAAGCTTGGGTGCGAGCAAGTAGGAGGAGAATTTCGATCGAAGTACAGGTAAACAAGTCCGAGAATGTCACCTGCTTCTTGGATATTCTTGGGTGAAATAGAAGTCTTATATTATACATTTGTATCTGATTAGAATAGTTTTGTTATCATCATTCCAACTAATTTATTAACAGATTTTTCTTGAATTCGAGGATAATGATGTTATTACCAGCTGATTAAGGAGGAGTAGTGTAAGTGTCAGATGGGTACGAACGTCATCTTGTGACAGCACCACCTTTGTATGGGTAAATAATTTGTTCAGAATACGCTTCATTTATCAACAAAAATTTAGCTGTTGCATGTCAGTAGGTCTAGTTTTTTTAAGTATTCAATGTTTGAAAGCACTTATCAGGTCCAGTACAATCTTTTGATTTAGCTATATATATAGCTTTATTAAGCTGTTCAGAATAGCTTAATTAATTTAGCTATTTTATCACACTTTTTCTTAAATGTATACTTTTCTCAGCATGCACAAAAAGTCGCACCTTGGTGCAGTGATGATACTCAACCTTGAACTCATCTGAAATTGATGCATTTAAAACTCACTCATTAAAATCTCCTTGCATACATGTGATAATTTTTAGGCCCAAATACTGTACAGCAGTCCTCAAAATACAGGAATTTGGGTGAAAATACTGTACATTGTTCATCAAAAAACTATACAAAAAACAGTAAAAAATATTGACCAAAAATCAATGTAAGAGGTTCATTTTTTAAGCTCTTCTGAGCCAAAGGCCCAAAGAGCTAATGCTGTGGCCATTTGTGCGGTGTGCGTAAACTTTTTAGGATATGGGCCATAACTCAAGAACCCTTTGGCCATTATTGTCAAATTTGTCACAGGGTATCCTTGGGCCAAGGGCTTCTGTTTATACTAAAACTAGGGTTGTGACCCTTAAACAAGGGAAGATAATTAGGAAAATAGAAACAAAAGAGACTTTGTACTCAAAGTTCTAAAAGTTTTTGGGCTACATATGCAATTGATACAGTTACTTCTTCAATGAATTTATAAAGGAGGCCAATTGTGGTCAACAAGATAATTGATTAATTCAGTACATTCAATGAGAAGCAATCATACTTATCCATGCCTCAATGCACACAAGGTAGTGGACAGTTACTCAAATAATAGAAATTAATCTTTTGCTTAAAAGTAATCAAAAGTTGCAAAGTTGGAGCTATCTTTGATTTTGCTTGTTGTTTCGATAGCCCATAGCACATATTATTATATGAATAGTCAAATACATGCAACTTTTTGTCTACTTCTTATCAAAATAATTTTTGTGAAAAAACTGCATATAAATAGCTAAATCAAGCTATTTTGAATAGCTTAATAAAGCTAAATAGCTATTTCAAGCTATATAGCTAAATTAAGAGATTGTACTAGACCTGCTTATTTCCCAATCCCAACGATAAAACTTTCTTTATATATTCTGCAAATTCTCTCTGCATTTATCATTGAACAAAATTCATATGACTGCAATTATATGACCATATTCTTCAGTTTAGAGAGCATGTTATAGAGGATTTTTTGGTTAAAGTTTTGGTCTGTTTCATGCAGTGTTTGAAATATTCTTTCATCTTATACAATTGTATACATTAAGATTTATTTTATAGCTAAAGTACAAGAGAACTGCAGCATCTAAGACTACATGTACATCGACTTTGAATAATCTACCCGGTATATCCTCAAAAAGGCAACTCAAATACAGGTATGAAATTGATGTCACAAAATAAGTTTTTGGACTTACATTTACTCTTATAATTCATATACATATAAAGCATATAAAAAATAAAAATAGAAAAGAATTAAAGGTTCATCAGGTGACAGCTCAATCATGTATGGAATATTATTAGGCCAAATAAAAAAATATGTGTGGTTCCCATTACCTGACCGTCCCTATTTTAGATCCCTGACCCTAAACTTTTTTTCGGCAATATTCATATTTATTTTCCGGAATTTTCCGCGATTTCCGTCATCCACTTCGGTATTAGTTTTAGTTCCAGCAATGGCGGCCTCCATGCAAAAATCGTTTCAACACGTAGTGCAAGTGTTTGATGGTGTTAAATCTAAAGCAAGCTAGCATGGCGTGGCAGTATACCTTTTTCCAGCGCCATGTTTTTTTGTTTGTTTGTTTTTTGGTTGCCAAAATTAAATAAATATGCCCAAGAGTGGCGAGATTCAGTTAGTTGCTCTGTTTACAGCTGGTTTATAACAAGTGCATGCTGATTAGCCCCTTTATTATTTAATGCACGCAAAGGTGTGAAGTCAGGATAGGAAATCACTTCTCGCTTGAAAGCACACAGACAGCTGACCAGGTAACGTTTTTTGGAGTTAGGGGGAAGATAACATGAGAACACATTTATTTGATTGCATTGATTACGCAAGAATTAGCCCAATGTGTAAGATAGATTAACTTGTAAACTATTAAATAATTTATATCAGGATCATTTCTTTTAAACCGAAAGTAGAAAAAAAAACAGTTCATGAGGAAAAGTGAAAAAGAAGACTGCTGATTTTACATGAATAAAGTCAACTTGCAAAACACCAATATATAAGAGAAATGAGCTTGGAAGTATGAAGTCTTCAATGAGGCAAAAAGGTTTCAAGAAAGGATTTAAAATTTTAATAATATTAAATATTTGTAATTCTGACAAATTTGAATGATTCTATGTCATCTTGCTTAGGTGATTTATTTTGTTTTAAACATTACTGTACAAAATGTAGGTGTCACATTCTTTTCCTCTGACAGCTCTTAGCAGAACTCTCATGTCCGTTTTCTAGTTTATAGTTCAGAATTTATTATTAAGTAAAATAAGAACTGTTCTGGATAAAAGTAATTAATTAATTTCATTTATAAACACTGATTTTAAAAAAAGGATGTTCACCTTGGACTTTATTTTTTACAAAAAGAAAAGATTGTGTTTTCATTATTTTTGATTTAAAAATATGTTTCATATTCATAACTAGGGTGCTCCCTGCCAATGTTGACTAGTATATTTAACGCCACATCGAAATGCCACTTATTTTCTCCTTCACTCTGTTCATTCACAAATAAAACATTTCTTTTCTGAACCATAGTTGGAAAAGACTGAATTCAAAATAAACAAAACATTTATTAGTTATGAGTTATATACTCAGCTCTTCACAAAATATTTCTGTTTTTTCGCATTCTATAATCTACAATTTTAGATTTTATATACCTGTATAAAGACTTCCGCAGCAGATTCCAATAGAGAAATCATGATCTATATTTAAGATTTAATGTATAATGCTTAAGATATCCATTAATTTTACTTATAATATACAATTCTGAAATTAATATAATCCTTTAAAAACAAGGATAGCACATATCATCTTCGTAATCACTTAACATTCTTAAAAAAGAAAATATAATATCCAAATAACAGTTAAATAATTCAATTTGCTCATGCTGATTTTCTTCAAACATTGTATTTTCTAGATGAGTATGAACTCGAATGAATAGAATCAGCAAACAACTGTTTAAATACCCAAGACATTTTATTCACACATTTAAGCACATATCTAATACAAATGCTTAAGAGAAAACATATCTAACACTCTACACATAAAATAGTTCACTTATGCTAACGAAAAGAAATAGGTATTATTTAGAAAAATTTAGAAAATCATTTTGTACTAGAAAAAAAAAATAAAAAATCCCTACCTACCCTATTTTTTTGGAGGTGTAACCGGAACCACACATTTTTTTGTTTGGCCTTAATGCTGAGTTTCCAAATGCAAAATTAAGGGTATTCGATATATTCCATACAAGTTGTCAATCATTTATTAGTGATTTATACAGAGGTTCATTTGCATATAAATGTTGATAACATTGTTTTACTGTCTTTATTAACTTGTAATACTAAATTTTATAAATTGACAAATTCATTCTTTTTAGAAAGTGCATATAATTTGGAAAAGAGACCATCAATCCACTGGGGGGTATCGCATGAAAGCAATGATTATAGAATATTATAAGGCTGGAGGAGTTATAGTACAACAGGCAGGCGAGTAATGGTACTTTGTTCTGGAAATTTTTCGCCCCAGTTTTATTTTTCTCATTCTGCCCTCCTTACAAGTAGGTGAATTTAAAACGGGACAAATTCTAAGAAGGCAGCATATATCTTTTAAACACAAATGTGTCTGATCAAATTTGAAAAGGGCAAAATTGTTTTCAAGGGTGAAAGAGTGAATATTTTAAAAATTAGAATGGGGTAAAAATATCCAATTATACAGGTTATATATATTAACACAGTACATATGCATTTCTCTTTTCTTTATAATGAAAATAATTTGTTCTGTAAAAGGACAAATTTTGTTCTGATTTGTATCAAATAAATAAATATGTGTCAGATTTATTATTTTGCAGGCACCTAAGTTACCATCAGTTGTGTGTCAAGCTGTGCAAAAATTCTATATCATGTTACAGAATCTTTCTTAAATACAGGTATATGTCTGCTCATCTGGCAATCTTAGGACATCACTGGATGGTTTTGTTTAAAAAGATTACAGAGTTAACACGCACTTCCAGCATGAAGACCAGCCAGTTGCCTCACCTGTCCTGACATTGTTAAAGGTAAATGGTCCTTTCAGAAAAGGATCTGACAATGCAAAGGCTTGCTAATCAATTAAAGATTTCTATTTACTAATAGGTAATTAATTTGAATTTCTGTAGCTTAAAAATTTAATGATATGAATTTAAAAAAATATTTTAATCAAAATTATTTTTATTTCAGTACTTTGTGACAGTGAAAAGACGTGGCTTTAAATTACTGTATCAGAGATCAATCCAGGTTATAAATCTGAGGAAAACAAAAAAGCATCCACTTCGAGCTACTTATATCACTGCCTTAATAAGATGTCTGCATGTGTAACTAACAAAGGACAGTGACCAGTTGTAGCTATGATATCAGAGGGCATCCTGAAAAACACTCATCACTAAGAATAGAAAACTTCAAATGACTTTTGTATCAATCCTTTTGAATTTCATCTGGCTTGGAATTTCAGTAGCCTTTAGCATCCTTCAAGCATTTCATGAAGTACATGTACCAATTTGCAGGCATAAAATGTTTGAAACAGATTGCTTGTCCCAAATAAAAAAAAAATAATTTCTCTGCCAATTAACAGTGTCATAAGCAGTTGATTGATATCACAGTTCCACTGGCATAGTATTTGTGGTTGAATGGTGCCATTTTTAAGAAAACTTTTCACAAAAACCTGTAAAACATCAGATGGAAAGGAGCATCTACAAGAAAAACAGTTAACACTTTCTTGAATATTAACAATGATATATCATGCCCATTTACATCCTTTATATAAACTAATTAACCTAATCATAGAGAATTATGTACAAATTTGTCCTTTTATGTATTTATAGTGCATTAAATTGATTTTACTAATTTATAAATATTTATGTTTTTCACAGTCATTAACATTTACAAATAGAAGTACATATAACATAAAAATATTACATGTTTAGGAGGATAACGTGAAATTGTTATACCACAAAAACCATCGCTGACCTCGCCTCGGTCAGCAATGGTTTTTAAGGGGTAAGAGTTTTACATCTCCCAAAATAAACAGGTAATATTTTTCTTGTCATAAAATGCATTTTAAAGAAAACATCAAGGTGAAACGAATGTGCAAACATTCTGCACAGCTAACATTTTTTATTACTGTATATACTGTTACCCGTAGTCATGCATTTTCAACCATTGGGATGTAATGTTTGGCATACAGTATGGTAATAGTACTTGTTAACAAATGTTTTTTAAACCAATCAAATTTGACTATTTAACATGAGTGTATCATAACGTCAAATTTATCTAGCATAATGGTGCTGTAAGTAACCATGGAATGTGAGCTTGTGTGAACTTGATCCTGAATTATTAAGTTTTGAATATTGTAAAAAAGAATTGTGCAGCCTAAACTTTAACTTGTACCTGATTTAAATGGAGTTCTGTCATTAACAACTTGGAAGTTGGAAGTTGTCACACTCTTCATGAGTATAATAACTGGGGGATCTGCTTCATTTGCAGATGGATAACACATTCACTCAAAGCACTGTCCCTTTTTCAGTACCTTGTGCAGCCCTGTAATATATAATGACAAATGGAGAAAAATGCCTATTTCAAGAAAAAAAAAAGTCTGTCTCATAATTGTAGGAGTATTGGGAAGGGGGGGGGGGTCATGAAACTTGGCGGTTAATACAGTTTGTATGTGTAAATGAAAAAATGCCTTCTTCTTTGTAGAATAAAAAATGATTATTTTTTGAGTGTGTGTGACCATTTTTATTTCCGAATAGACAGGGTAGCTTATAGCCTACAGAATGAGCTGACCATTTTTATTTATTGTAGTAATTAAATTAAAAAAAAAAAAGAATGTGTTTTCTACAAAGATCATATGTTATAGACGTGGTATTCAACTTTGTATTCCCATGGTCGATGCATTTGGGTACATCTATTTTTTTTTATTTGCTTTCAATGACATCGCATTCAATATCCCAAACTCATGTATACCTGTCCAATACTCCAAATTATACCACTGTAAGCTAAGTCAATGCTTTAAATTTATGAAACCAATCTGTAGATAAGCGTACCTTTTGAATACAGACGATTTTAGCATAAAAACGATTTAATTTTCCCTTTTTGCTTAAGTATGTTGGCTAATCTTGGCCCCCTCGGAATAGCTTGTGTTTACGTTATGTAATGAAAAAATAAAGCAATTAAACGCTATTTACCTGCATCTATCAATCCACTTTCTCCTCTTCTTTGCAACAATCGGGGATCAAAACAAACTACAAGTTTAATAATTCCACTGCGATGCTTACAACTTAAGTAATCCATTGTCTCCAAGAACGCTCAGGTACCCGGGAGTTGTAAAACGAAAGTGAAAGTCAACGAGACTTACAGAACCTTTGAATTTTCCTATAGTATACATGATAGATAAGTGTAAGAAATATAATTTGTAAGAAAAAAAAAAAACAAATTCTACTGGGGTGCTTAAAACTAAATGCGAAGCTGTAATCCATTGTCTGCAAGAATGGTAAGTTATAAAACGAAAGTGAAAGTAAATGAGAATTAAAGGCTATAGTCTTGGGAGCAGTTGTTATTTCATAAATAATTTGAATAGGTGATATCACCTATTCGAATAAGTGATATCACCTATTCAAAATGATTAAGTGATATCACCTATTCGAATAAGTGATATCACCTATTCGAATAGGTGATATCACCTATTTGATTTGAATAGGTGATATCACCTATTCGAATAAGTGATATCACCTATTCAAAAGGAATAAGTGATATCACCTATTCGAATGGGTGATATCACCTATTCGAATTGGTGATATCACCTATTCGAATAAGTGATATCACCTATTCGAATAGGTGATATCACCAATTCAAATCAAATAGGTGATATCACCTATTCGAATAGGTGATATCACTTATTCGAATAGGTGATATCACCTATTCGAATAGGTGATATCACCTATTCAGAAGCTGAATAGGTGATATCACTTATTCGAATAAGTGATATCACCAATTGAATAGGTGATATCACCTATTCGAATAGGTGATATCACTTTTTGGCAGTAAATACCAAAACGGCGCCTCATATCATACTGCTAAGTTTATAACTATGTTCAGAGTTCACACTAATCAATTAAGCAGTATCTTTTCTCCTAAAATTAAAAAAAAAATGTTTTTTTGGATGATACACGAAACAGTGAAGATTACAAGGTTCCAATATCAGCAGATTAGAACATTACAAAAAATCTTTTGTACCCGACACTAATCGAAAATGGAACTCACTGAAATTAGAAGTCAGAGAAGCAACTTCTCTCAATACATTCAAGAAAAATATCACAGAAATAATTACTAAACCTCCGAAATATTCCTCGTTTGATATACGTACTATCAATAGTATTCACACCAAATTAAGACACAACTGTTTGCAAAATTATGATCTTTATGGACGAAATATTTTTACTTCTCCTAAATTCTCCTAATTGTAATTGTGGTCAGTATGAGGATGTTTATCATTTTTCCTTTGTTTATAAGAGATATATAAAAACAGGAAAAAATCTTTTTGACAAACCTTTTAGACTGAAAGAAACAATCCTATCAGACACACATCTGTTGCTATGGGGTAGTGACAGTTTGTCTTATGATATGAACTGCTTTATTTTTTCATCAGTTCACAAATTCATTAATGAATCTGGAAGATTTGATTAACATTTCAATTTATTTATGCCATTTGCCAATATTATTTACTATATGTTATTATTATGACAATTGTACTAACTGTATTTACTTTACGAACACCTGGAGAAGAACTTGTTTCCGATCCATAAAATATGTTCAAATCAAATCATAAACATTAGGGATGGGTATCGGCAAAAATTTCGTATCGTGATATATCACGAATTTTTTCCCAAAAATATCACGATAAATCGTGATATTTTTACACATAATTTTTACTACAATTTCAAATGAATTTCCATAATATTTCTTAAAAATATGCTTTAAAGACATATATTTACTTTTTAAATTTTGATTTATTTAATATAAAGCATTTTTAGATGCCGTTGTTTAACTGCTTTCAACATTTTTTACACTTCCTGTTATTGTCATTCAATAGTTTTAACAAATAAATGAATAATTTCCGGAATTTATAGTTATGTACCAAATACCGGTATTTTAGTCTCCGTATCACGATACGTATCACGCAATAAAAAATCGCGATATACCGGTATACCGATAAAATCGCGCATCCTTAATAAACATAAACAAAAAAGATGACATGGTTTGCTTAACTATAGTTTGTATCATTTATTCAACATTGAATCATTGTTTTGTTTTTTGTTTTTTTTTTTAATGGCCGCCTTCGAGGTACAATATTCACCTCGCCCTTCGAGCTCGGTGAATTTTGTACTCCTATAAGGTGACTAAATCATGGCATCGACCTCAAAAACAACAATAATTGTATAATGTTGCATGCTGACATATTTATTTTGTGTGTCAACATAATCTGTAGAAAAAATATCGTACATATGAAGCGGGCAGAAATATGCAATCATATTAGATAAATAGAGGGATATGATGATTTATTTACTAGTATATAATGTACTCGTATTTGCCGGTACTGGTTTATATGAATAGCGGTCCTAGGAACATGCTTGCCCTGTCTAAGTACTTCATCCATATGTGCTGAAATGTATTTAAATGGATTTTTGAAAAAAAGTTTTATTATACTTACCCTAGTGTCTTTAAATTAATTCAATTGAGAAATACTAACAATGTTAAAGATCTTTTTAATTTGGGCAATTTTTTTTAATACTGCCACACTGTCAGGAAAAACAATATTGATGTATAACACAGTTTTTATGCATGTATTTTAAGTTCACTCTCTCTGTATGTACTTATTACTATGATGAGCTAGTTGGCTTAAGGAAGGAAACTTGAAACTTGGATGTAGAGTCATGAAAAACATATGATAAATGTCAAGTAAATTCCTTAAGGTCATGAATCGGCTATCTCATAATTTCCGGTTTGACCGGTTCATGTCAAATAATGAAAAAAAAAAGATTGTATCAACGACATAATTTATATTTTCATTGTACGCGACTAACGAAATCCAATTATGTTTTAGGTGAAGTTCAGGGTGTCATGAATTTCACAGTTTTGTTTAAGGGCTTACTGTTTTAAATAATAAAATAAGATTGTGCGATCCATTTATCCTATTTCCATGTAAATAATTAAATGCATTTCAATACTTTAAAGTTATGAAGCTTATTGTTCAAACCTAGGACAAAAACAATGGACGCCGGGACATTGGTGGTTATTGTCCCTTGTAATGAAGCCTCTTAGTGCCAAGGAACGAAGAGTGAAGAAAATGCTTGAAATTCGCATCCATTTTTTACGATTTTTCGCACCATCCCTAGTCCGCCGGGTCAGAGGAATGGTTACGCTAAATTATACATGTACCAGTTGGAAATTGTTTTCAAGTCATATACGTCAAATGTATCTTTTAAATTGCTCGATTTTAAGCATGCCACATACAAGCCAGTAATAATACCCATTTTATCAACTTTGTTGACAGAGGATAGCTTCCTCTTCTAAGCAGATATTATTTGACTTAACCAACTCAGTTCCTTTCACCTTGTGGACTACCAATAGGGAATACTACCTTTCACAACATGCTTAAAAATTTTTACTTCCTGTAGTATAGAATGTGCAAGTCATTATACAACGTTCCTCATTTCCAACACCCGTTGCTCAATTTTAGAAATACTTCCGTATGGTTTTCAAATAGGCCTTCTGGATAATTTTCTGGGTCAATAAAGAGATTGACTCCCAATTCAACACTAGCTAACATAAAATATATCTGACAGGTCAATTTTTTTTGTTGGTTTCATTAAATGTAACCAATTCTTTATAAGTGAAAACAAAGAAAACTTAAAATAAGAATTTTGCTTTTTTTAATGAATTTTTTTTTTCAAAGTATGAGCCAGTCAAATATCAAAAACTCCTAATAAAATTTAAATAATACAAAGAAAAATATTCAAATTTCCATATTAAAAAAATCATGTTAGTCCAGAAGAAAAAAATCATAAAATAACACATCTGTTTGTAGAGACTGGCTTTGTGTGGAGATTTTAGCTCTGGAGTTGTTTGTCATACATGTACTCTCCCAGACCAGCACCGACACGCTTCAGTTGAGTAATGTGATCCGAGATTTCCTTGATGGCATTGACTTGCTCCTCAAGATAATTCGACTCAATGAAATCAGTCATCTGGATAAATACAAAACAAATGCTTTAAGAAAATTAATATCATGACTATTCCTTTCTTTTCTTTTCTTTTAATTTCAAAATTTTTTAGTTTAATTGAACAGTTTGTTACTTTCAATGCAACAATTCAAAATTGCGAGACAGCTCTAATCCTAACTTGTATTAACAACCTTGAGAAAGTGATAATCATCATTTGTATTAACATCTTTCTCCATGGTAATTATTCAAACGCATGCCATATAGTTATTCCTTAAGACATTTTTATAAGAGGATTAAAGCAACTAAAAATCAATGATACCTGCGCATCTGAGTGACTGTCTGCAACTTTGTGAAGGTCAAGCAGGGATTGGTTAACACTCTTCTCCAACTGAAGTGCTACCTGCATGGCATCAAGACCTGTTCCCCACTCATCTCGGTCAGGTTTCTATACAATTCAAAACTTCATTTTAATGCTAAATGAAATTCCATAACAAACTTATTAATGCCTCATTTAGAACAACTAAGGTTAGCTATTTCTTATCTATTTATTTCAACAAGTCAACTTGTTGACTTTATATTCTGCTGTTAAATTTGAAACAATCAGACGAGATCCAAGCTATTCATGCAGCAATGAGTGGCACTGACCCCCAAATAAAAGTTTATACAAATATTGACAAACCTTGATGTCTTGCAGCACAATACGCCCTCCTCTTTTGTTCTGATATTTCATTAGCTTCTCAGCATGCTCGCGCTCTTCACTGGACGAATCACTAAAGAACTTGGAGAAACCTGGCAAGGCTACATCATCCCGATCAAAGTACATTGCCTACAGATAATAGAAAGTCACATTTAAATTATAAACTTGTGGACTTTGAATTCATTAATTCTAATAAATTCCCATTATCTCGAGAGCAAGCAGGTATTTTCCAAAGACAAAACCTATCATTTATTTTTATTATATATTTCAAATTCATAGATTCCATTCGTAAGTAAGACAATCTATAGCTGTGTTACGACTTTGTACAAACACGTGATATTCTGAAGTCACGTGTACAAACATGAACTACAATTAGCAAAGTTACACAACTATTCAAAACAACTGATTCGTTGAAACATATGAAAAGGGGATTTAACACGAAACTTGTTACATTCCATGGCATAACATTTCCAAAATAAAACAAATAGACCTATTGCGTGTTAAAATTATTATCAACATCCGGGCATTACTCACCATAGACTGGTAAGTGTACGAGGCGTAGAGTTCCATGTTTATCTGGCGGTTAATCCCTGCTTCACTTTCCTCATGAAAGTTTTGACGAGGCTGACTTTGAGACATTGTTCTAGCTGTGTAAAATTTGAGGAAAAAAGACCTAGAAAGACTTGGCTGACAAACCCGTCCGTACGTACACTGACGCAGCAACACAGGAATCATCAATAATGGCCGGTATTTCCGGCCGAGGTGTTTATATATTCAATGGTGACGTCATAATGACCCTGTTCCACATGACTTATTCGTCCATGTGAAATCGTTACTAGTAAACATTTTCTCCGGACTTTTTAAACCAGTTTCTCTAAACAGGTTACCACCGAACCCAAAACACACAGGCCTGTAGCAACGGTTTCAAAATTGAAAGGGGGGGGGGGGTCGACCTCCCAAAAAATCCGACAAGCAAAAAAAAAAAAAAACAAAACAAAACAAAACCAAAAAAAAAAAAAAACTACCCAAAAATAGGGAAGAGAGGGAAATTGATATTACAAGAAAAACAAAACAAAACAAAAGAAAAACAAAAACAAAAACAAAACAAAACAAAACAAAAACAAAATAAAACAAAACACCTAAACTGTCAAAATACTCTTTTTAAATTTTTATTTTTTATTCAATTTTTTAAAATTTATTTTTCAACATTTTTTACAATCATTGAATAGGCAAAGGTATAGCAGGTTCAAATATTTATTTGTAACAATTAATACTTTTACTAATCGTGCAATGGTCGACTACAAAGAAAGATGGAATTGCACATAAATAAAATAATCACATTAATCTACCCTTACATAATGCTTTACAATTAATTATACGGTCTCTCAATAATAATACAATCTGAT
The DNA here is from genome assembly GCF_033153115.1 of Saccostrea echinata. Classification (NCBI taxonomy): domain Eukaryota; kingdom Metazoa; phylum Mollusca; class Bivalvia; order Ostreida; family Ostreidae; genus Saccostrea; species Saccostrea echinata. The sequence goes on from NW_026889761.1 coordinate 14,688,289, forward strand.
CCCCTAAATATTTTTATGTTCAAGCTCAATAAGTGGTAAATGAAATGATTTTTTCTCTGCACACAAATTACTGGTAGCGAATTCACTTTAAACCGAACAGTGTGACGTATGTTCTAAATTATGACCCTGGCATGGTGATTCGAGGATTAAAATGTCATTCTCTCACGCGATATTTTGAAATAAAAAATATTTATATATGGCATACAAATAACAAGAATTCTATGAAAAGGTGTATCCAGACTAAAATCTCTAGGGCCATGCAGTTAAAGAATCCCACAGTATCAAAACATATAGATTCAGGGTTCCATCATGCAGTTGTAAATACTATTGGGAGAGATGATCAATAACATGTATTTATACAAGTATTTACGTACATGTATTGTATGATTATACAGGAAGTTCGATGTATATTTAGATATACAGGCACTGGTGAAGCATGGTCGTTGAATTATTTTATATATAGTTTCTGTTTCATATTTGGTGTATATATATCTATGTATATGTATAATATATATCTGACACAGAAACCGTGAATTGAACGGAATTAACCCAGAGATAAAGCTGATTTATGTAAATTTTATACATGTACATTAATATTTCCTTGAGAAGTATATGTAATGCATATTGCCTACTGATTTCAACATTCCAGATTTCATTTTTTCTTTTTATTTTAAATTCTTCCTCACAATTAATTATATATATATAATTTATAGAAGAAGCAAAACTGTTCGCTCTTTGTGGCCCCACCCGAGACCAAGGGACCATGATTTCTACATTATCTGAAGTGTTCTTAGGATGATTTTTAATGACATATATTCCCATGTCAATACCCCCGTACCCCCTGTCTACCTATTCTAATGCCAAAGGCCATGATTTTTACAAACCTATTCAATTTCACACTATACGAAAAATAAAACTTATACAATCAATCAATCAATCAATCTATATATATACCGGGGGTATATATATATATATATATATATATATATATATATATATATATATATATATATATATATATATATATATATATATATATATATAGACGAATTCTCACTAAGTCCTCTTTAAAGAAACGACAGAATTTCATGTGACCAAATGCCAGGATCCGCGTTGTGAGTCACATTTATTTCTTTGTTATTGTATTATTTTGCCAAAAGTACGGGAAAAATATGCATTCTTTGTGCCGCAGGCCTATTTTCAAAAACTACGTTAAGTGCTAAGGGCCTTTTTTGCGCCTACTGCTAACTCATTAAGATCTTAAGTTTCTATTACTATATATATAGAAATAGATTAAATGTGGTTCCATGCACTTTAGCCCCAGAGGTACGCCATATAATTTGAACAAACTTGAATGTACACTATATACGGAAACATTTCAGATAAATTTTGTCTTTTCTGGCCCAGCGGTTCTTGAAACTGTTTTCAAATGATGCCACCTATTATTACTTATTAGGTCGCATGATTGTCTCAAGTGACCCATTGCTATCTGTTTTCATCGGTTACAGTGTATCGTGTGTCGTGCGTTAACATTTGGACATTTTCAGTTTCTTCTCTGGAACCGCTGAAAGTAAAACAAAATTTTTGAATTTCATGGTTCCCGTTCCGCTGAGGCCTGAAGGGTGGGACTAAAACCATAAATAATAATGCAATCTTTAAAGATCTTCTTTACTCCTGGAAATCAAGCACTCAAACTGTTTGTATAATTGTAAAAAGCATTGATCCCTCAACCAAAGGACATGGAATGGTTACAACCGAATTTGTCTCCTTATTTGATATAAAAATCAAAACACAATTGAAATTAAAATTGTGATAGTTTTCAGTTAAAAACTTTAAATAGTGCTTGTAAAATCAGCACAAAATTTGATTCAAAGCATACATGTACACAGGGCCACTTGAGGGTGCCAACGTAAGACATTTTACCGATCGAATCTCCTCATTTCTGGTGGAATTTAATTCGTCACATTCCAGATACTTTTCACTTCGGGAAACAGAAAGCACAAGCTTGCCTATCTGAGATTTCTAAATCGTTCAAACGATTTTCTAAATCGTACAAAAGAATTTCTGAATCTTACAAAACGATTTATTAAATCGTCAAACGATTTATTAAATCGTTCAAAAGATTTATTAAATCGTTCAAACGAATTAAAAAATCGTTCAACGAATTAAAAAAAATTCACACGGTTTTTATTTTATATTATTTTTTTCTGCAAAATTGATATGGCACTTTATATACGCCATTGTACGTATATACATGCAAAAAAAACCTTCCACAACATGTTTTGGTTATCAGGATTATCTTTCTTTACATCGCTTGTGTTTTATGCATGCTTTACAACATGTATCTTGGATATTGTATCTATGTAATCAGCAGTTTTATGCCCCCGTAATCGAAAATTTGGGGCATATATAAATAGTTTTTGCTCAATCCAACCGCCTGTCTGTCAGTCAGTCTGTCTGTCCGCAAAAACTTTAAACTTGCCCAACACTTTAAATCGGTTGAAGCTAGGGCTTTTCATATACTTTACAGTTAGAGTTTAGAGTTTCACCTACATTTGAACAACTTTAAAGGACTTATCGCATGTTTCTAAATTATTTGAAACTAAAATTTTTAAATGGTTGATGCAAGGTCTCTCATATTTCAGAGATGTATTCCTTGTGACAAGATCTTTCTTTGGGTCCCAACAAGTTCGACCTTTTGACCTTGGCCTTGGAATTTGACTTGCATTCAAGAAACTTTAAACTTTCCCCTGGACTGCCATACGGGGGCATCAATTTTTCACAAACACATCTTGTTTTTTTTTTTTTTTACTTTGTTATGTAGTAAGGACATGCATAATTATAGTGTGGATATATTATATTATATGTCTGAGTGAGACAGCCTGATGTTAAAATGGTTATAATTATATATTCACTCCTTCTACCTTGTAATGAGTCAACCGCTAAAGAAAGAAAAAAATAATATCTTGACATTATTCGTGGAGATTTTACAGAGAAGCTGAAGGATTTTATAAAGCTGCAATTCAGTACTTGTATCCATTTACTGTAAGTGTTTAATGATCGATATTTAAATAATGTATATTGTTGTGCTTCATGTAAATTATTATCTGCACCATAAGAATTGTTTACAGAGGTAGATCGTAGATCTAGATGGTCGGATATGGCCAGTTTGCCGCATATAAGATATTCATTAATTCGGACCATTTCAGTAAACAATTCTGTTGCATTTTCGGTACTTACTTAGTATATATTATAGTTTTCAGTTCCTGAGTTCATCAGAATTCATTGTAAATGTGTCTTCATAACTGATCGGCAAACAGGAGTAAATAACTCAAGATGGGAAGGGGAAAATCTCCCAAATTTTTAGAGTTGTTCCTCTTTGACCAGTGAACTTTTGGAAACGGGTCGTAAAACTTTTTTTTTCTTAAAAGGAGAACAAAAGAGTATTTATATGGCTAATTCTTAATTTTAAGATAGGCCCGTGATCTGGTAATGCGAATGTTACATAGCCAACTGTAACAAAAGAAAGCAATTTATCATAAAAAAATAAAGAATATTGTTCTGCTAATATTGATCACGGATACGAGTTTCTTATAAAATTAAAGAAATTTCTTTTCTTCCCTTTTTATGGAAGGAGGGGTGGGTTTTACATCAAAAGCGCAAACAATCAAAGATGCGATTTGGTATTTCTAAAGAAACCACATCAAGTCCCTAATCCCATTTTCTTTTAATTACGTCGGGATCAATTCGGTCGTCATTTTGACGCTTTATAATAAACGTCAAATTTGACGTCAAGTTAAACGTTTAATTGAAATTGCAAGAGTTATCTCCCCCAGTGTGTTGTACGTCTTTAAGTACTGAAATTGAATCCAATATCATTTGTGCATTAAAACACAGCAAGATAATTATGATCAACCCATTCTTGTAATTTCTTAATGCGGTCATTTTTCAGCCGGGCCAATGCAGTGCTCGTAGAGCAATAGTCGGCTTTTTTCATTTTTAAAGATTTCCCCTTTGGTCGCTTAATTTTTTTTTTATTATTCGCAATTGTCTGTAAACTTCTAATGCGAAAATCTCTGTATACAAATGATTTATGATCTAAGATTGGCAATAAAATCATTATCGACACTTGCCTAAAAACCTCCAGATAATTTTTATTTTTAAGTGCGCTTGCAGTGATATTATGTTTCGGAAACTGAACAGATCAGCTAACCCTAGGTAACTGGCACACGTGTTTGTGTTCACGACTTGTGCAGATATAATATACTCCTAAAACTATTTCTGCTCAGTTATCATTGCCTGATTGGAGGAAAACTCGGAGAAACACCATCGCTTTTATCTCAAGGACATTTATAATTCTTGATTAACTTCACTAATTACCAAAACCGCGTTAAAGTCTCGCGGCATTAATGTTTTTGTGTAAAAGAAAAATCCTTAGGAATACATAGGTGTGAATGCATCCTCTGGCGATACGTAACATGCAATCATTGGATGTCATGCAGTTCACTTAAGAAAATTTTGATTTACATGTATGACCAGGATTCCTAATTTATTATTAGCCGCCCCCCCCCCCCTCCCCAGACCAGTATCAGACCGATTAAAGAAATTAAATCTTAGTGGCATAATAAGTATAGAAGCAGCCATGCTCACTTTTTTATACATGCTACAAGATGTACCTCTGCAATGTCAGTTAGAATATGTAAATAATTATACACACATATTAGTCGGCAGAAGTGCATTAATAATATTGTAAAAACTGCAAAACAAACTGAACTCTTTTTCCTTAGTAGTATCATGTAAATTTTCTACAACATGTAGGCCTACAGACCTTTTTAATGGTTGTTTCTACAATGCGTTGATTGCCAAAATAGATGCCCTTGGTATTAAATTCGGGAAAAAAACGAACAGGGTTGGGTTTTTGCAGCCAAATTAAAGTACTATAGATTTTAAAGATTCTTGCATATTCAGAAATGGAGTAGGGGACCCCTTACAAGCAGAGGACAGGGTATTGTTAGCTTAAGAATTAAGCATGCAGTATTTGAAATTGTAGATAAACATTTTACACTATTTAAAAGATATTTTAGTGTGACAACGTGGTATAGGTACTTCTTTGTGACTTTTCTAGTTACTTGTAGACTTTTGACAACATTGCAATTCCTTGTTTCTTCATCGTCAATGATGGTTTTATACCATATGTTTGACAATTTTGTTTAATAAGATCAAAGGGTCTAGAAAGTTTAGCAAGAAATTATTTTAATCCTTATCAAGTTATGTTCATTTGTATGAATTATTTGAATTATCTTTGAACAAATATAGAAACAGAGAATAAATTATTATCGTTTATATTGAAATCACACGATAATTAATTGTTGAATACTTTGTTCTTTCATTTCAAGCATGAAATAGTTATGAGGTCAATAATTGAGATTTATTGCTTGTAAAGGAAGGAAGTAAAAAAAAAAACGAACATCGACTGGCATAATATATGTAATTCATTCACATATATGAAGGAACATTTTGGTACCAAAAGTGTATGTAAATGCAGCAATCGGTATCGTTAGAAACATCTGTTGACAATAATGTATTTGATTATTCATAAAATTCCGTGGTCTGTATAATTACCATTGATTTTAGAATAAAGAATGTCTCTGAGAGCCAATTATACGACGATCACCAGCCATTCAATTAAATGAAAAAAAAAAAAAATCCTCGTGAGGTATGACAGGGATGCCATGTATAAGCCATAAAAACATATTGATACATACCCACGCCTCTCGCTGTAAGTTGTTACTAATTTTAATATTGCACAAAACAACAACTCGCTAGTCTCGATTTTTAGCGGAACTGACCAATTTCAGTGCATTAAAATAATTATATTATACATAATTGTGCCCCCCCCCCCGTATATTTAACCCTTTCTATGTCTTTTAATAAAATTTGTTGTACATTGACCATTTCAAATTGCGCCATTCAAAAAAAATGATATTCCTTAATCAGAGTGAAAACCTAAATTTTGAAATATATTGTCACGTGTTAAGTACCGCCTCATTGAAATGTCCCAAGAGAGATCGCCTGATACAGTTTTGACTGAACAAGGTTTATCTTTGTGACAAGCTCTTTGCCTCGTTTTTCTTTATTCTGTTGCTAGGTGGATACTTACATGTATGTTTTCCCCCTCTACCTCTCAAGAGTTACAACATTTATAGACACCGTCTTGAGGCACACCCCATTTTTCTATGAACATAAAATTGTGTGATATGCATATTGGCTCATCTGTGAAAACTCTGAAGCTTTGATTATATCATTCAAAGTGTAGTGAACAAAAATAGGATATACGAAAAACTTAGTAAATCAAATGAAAAGATCATGTATGAGGGGTTGTTAAACATCATGACATATCTGTCATTACTTGATATAACTCTCTTGGGGGTAGCATTAATTCGCGAAATCCAATGCTTCAACATGCAGGCTTATTGTCATATTTGCTGGTGGTTCATATCGCATTCTAAACCGCGGAAGATTCGACTGACAGCGATAGGAAGCAGAACGCTAAGATAATCGCCAGAATACACCGGAAGGACACCCTTTATATATACACGCATGGATTTCGTGTCAGTCAATTCTTAGTGGCTATGAATATTTGGATTGATTCTTGGAATAGATAATTATGTGTTTTGATGTCAATCGACGGTAGATTACGGTAGATTAGGTAAAACCTTTGGTATTGTGGTAACGAATCACGTGATGAAAAATCGCTCGATCAGCAAATGGTAGTAATGCACGAACTGCAATTGTCTTGGAGATGTATATATTCTTCTGTTCGTGGATTCCACGACACAGAATGTGTTATATGTTTTTTGTTTGTTTGTTTGTTTGTTTTTTTTTTTTTGGGGGGGGGGGGTTAGATTATAGATTTACGTTAATCAGATAAAGAGAAATTTTGTGGTAAGTATATAGTGCACAGGAAGTTATTTTGGATGATAAGGCATCATTTTAACTAACATATAACTAAGATCTTTACAGCTCTTTTCACATTCGTATTTACCTCATAAATATAAATCTCTAGTATCTGAATTGGGGTGTAATGTCTTTCCATTGCTGTCCAAATTATGATTAGTGAACATATTCTTTTATGCTGCCTATAAATAATTTTGAACATTGCACTAAAGCAATCCTGTTCTTAATTGAATTAAATATACAAAACAAATTAAATACATGTATACAAAAACGTCGCCCGCGTTGCGCAGTGGTTAGAGCGTTCGCTCTAGAACAGTCGCGGAGTACGTAAGGATCCTTAGTAAAGGCGCGGGTTCGAATCCTACTGTGGGACGCGGAGACCGATGAAACCGAGGTCCCGTGTCGCAAAAGGTGATGGCACGAAAAAGATCCCTCACTGCTCAATGGCCTGAGTGCCGATTATAGGTCAAAATTTGCAGCTTCCCACCGGCAAGTGGTGGCGTCTCCATATGAGTGAAAAATTCTCGAGAGAGACGTTAAACAATTCAATTCAATTCGTTTATTGACCAATTAAGGGCCCTCATGGGGCAAAATGAAAGTACATTGTTAAAATGTATATAATGATTATGATCATACACACGAAATACAATATACATATACATAAGAGGGAAAGAATTGCTTGATTGATAGAAAAGACACACAAGTAGGGGAATACCCAAAATATTTTATATGAACATAAGACTTGTTTTATAGGTATATGTACAGTACATCATATATATATATATATATATATATATATATATATATATATATATATATATATATATATATATATATATATATATATATATATATATGCATACATTACTATAAACAAACAGACAAAAAAATAAACAAAACTTTCAGATTAGCATTGGTTATATCTTTTTTTAATTCGTGACACATGGCACAAACACTTTCACGTTACTGTTAATTTTCAATGAAGCCTTCCTGTCAGTTCTTGCAACAATTTTGTGTACACAAAAAAAAAACAACGTAGTATTTCATTAATTCTTACTAGTAAACAACAGTGCTGTGGCTTATGAAGCTTGAAAAAAGGGTTTAAACTACAAATCAACCAATGACATGATTCCACAAAAATTGCTTCCTTTTCAATCTACTAGTCTCCTAAGGGGAAAAATCGCTCATATTTGCAAAAAACGCAGGCTTCGATAAAACCTAACCGTGTATCATAAATACTTGGAGATAACAGATATGATAGATACCGAAGCCTATATTACCCTTGGCACACGCGCTTGTTGTTTCCCATGAAAACAAGCAATGTCTATCGGTATTGCATTCTTATAGCGAGTGGTTGTATGTTGCGGAACACGTGAGTAGCTTTTCGCTGTTAGTTTCAATCAGAGTGTTGTCATTTGGAAAGTCAACAATCGCTTTGTTAAAACGCTGGCCATCTGTTAAAGGTAAATATGTGTTGTTTGTTTATTCCACTATCATAAAAAGCAGATAATTAATTTACTAGATAGATGTCTTTTCACTGGAAAAGCAATTGTATTTTATTTTCTTCAAACAAACGTGACTACGCATTTGTCATTATTCTCTGTGTTTACAAAACAGCGATATTGCAGATTTTTTATTTCGCAGAGTATTGCGGATTTATATTTGGCAAAACAAAATGTCTATCAGAAACGACACTGCATACGCACACAATCTCTGAACAACAAATGTTTATATTTTGCAAAAAAACCCAGAAACATGATACTTCGTAACAATAAAGCGGTACGACTACCAATAATTCAAATGCTGGAGGGAATGAAATAGAAAGTTAATAAAACAAGATACGTGTATAATACTTGAGCCCTCTAACAATCAGGATGAAAAGTTGTGGTTTACAAACGCATCTTTGAAACTGATACGACTCGGTAATACCTAAGCCTCCGGATCGGAAGAACTTGTGTTTATTAACGAACCGTGTTGGATACTTCGTTTCAGACTAAAAATAAGCATAATGCGCTTACGAAAATTATTATGTTTTACGGACTGAATCACTTCTTAATTGAAGACACGAATGTGAACACTAAGACATGATAAAATAATTAGGTATTGTTTGGCTTGTGAGTCTGTCGGTAAATGCTTTCGCAGAGGAGATGAACCATCGCACGACTGAGGGATGTTTGCTTGAATAATGATCTAGTAATTGGCAGGTTTCTTTAGGACGAGCAACGGTTATAGGTCTGCGCTTAATTAACATGTTGTTCTAAAGTGAACCACTTTGCACTGACTTTGAAATCGACGATAAACGTTGTGATAATTTTACATGCTTAAGTTGAATATACCCGAATTAAAATCATTTGTGAATGAGAAGTCCGCGATCTTTCTGTCAGATGTCTTTTTTTCTGGTGCATGTTAGACAGTGGTGCTTCATGACCTCTTATGACCCCTACGTAGAACCAATCAGAAGGTCAGTGGCAGTAGCATATGCTGTTACACACAGAGATTGACAGATGGTCGGGCACAGGAATAGTACCTGTTAGAAAAGCCTGTTTCATTTCTGAAATTGAGGTGTACAATCTGAAATGTAAAGAAGATGATTTCCTGGATTGAAAACTTCTCATAATACACATCAAAAAAGCAATAGTAATGGAAGTTCTTCATCGGTATTGAGTGATCTAGGCCTTAACAGAACTGCGGGCTGTCGGTCTTTAAAAAAATTACATGTTTTTTTTTTCTTCTATTTCTAAAAAAATCTCCTTTCGACTGAATCCGATGTACACATAATGCAGACATACAGAGAGACGGACTGTCCAAAGATAGAAATTACATGTACACGGATATACATTACAAAAACCAATATTTTTGTAGAATATAGTAGTAATTTCAGAAGCAATTCGTAGTCTGTAATGACTATGTAAGAGGACTGATCAACATATCATAGGAAATGTATGTAAATGAGGAGATGAAAATAATTATATAATTTAAACTTTGAGGATTTTCGAAAAAATCACATATTGATAAAGGGCTGGTAATGATATAAGAATATAATGTAGCATTGTTGGACGGTATTGCCATCATTACCTAGAAATTTCTGTCATGAGAAGCCACAAATAACTTTACTTCTTATGTCACTTGACATAAGTGACGTCAACCATTTATCCAAAAATGAAAATAAGTAGAGATTTTTCCTGATCACACTATTAATTCACATAAAGGCGCAAATTCTCCATTAATGCAAAAGGCTCTTCTCATCTGTTTAGTTTGCTATTTATCTATAAATATCGCATCTTCTGTAAGTATAAGAGTGCTGATACGAATAACCCCCTATCGTATAGAATAGCATACCAGTTGTCTTAAAAATATCATTTCAGTAAATAAACATGTAACTGCAACTACAAGTAGTGGTTAGATAGTTAAATAAGTATAATTTGTAAGAAATTATATCATATTCACTAAAGCGTTCCCGGTAATCACTACATTTGTAATTAATACATGGAGTTAATAAATAACATTATCCTTCATAACTTTTCATCCAAGTGAAAACCTATAACTCCGTTGACGTCAGCGACATATTCTTCCGTTATCTTGGAGATATAATTGTCAAGACACATGGTAGACAGACCCCCACTTTTTTATGCATGACTATATATAATATCAACAATATTTAACGCTGATACATGAAATTGTGTTGTTAGAAGCTGGAGTAGATCTAGAGAGAATATGTATTACAAATAACAAACGGAATTAATCTAGTACGTAAGATTCAGGCAGAAAGGTAACCTTTTTTTTATTATTGGTACCTGTGTGTAGATAATTTTCCCCGAGATATAAAAAATCTACATTCTGGGGGTATATCAAATTCAGTATAAATAGAACAACCATTATTATTTGTATTTTATCCTTGTATGCCCAAAAGTGCAGTTAAAAATCCTGCCTTGAATGCCAAATGGTATAATAAATATTTTGATGATGTCATAAATTCGCATACTTCTCAAGAAACATAAATGTAAACCGTTGTCATTGCTTCCGTCTTCTTTGAAGAATGCGGACTGTGCAACTTCTCTCTTTTGTGATTGGTAGAAAATGCAAGATGTTTCATTTATTTCATTGGTTGAAATGGTGCCTCATTTGAACAATAAAATGCTTTCTTCGGTTGTTAGTACGGGAGTTAATGTTGCAGCTGTTGCAGAAAAAATGCATAACCCGCGTAGCTGCAACGTTAATTCCCGTACTCACAAAGAAAAATATTTTATTGTTTATATTTCTATCTGTACAAATAATCATTTAAAAAAAGATTAAGTAGATAAAATATTGCATTATTGATATGTACGTAAATGTACGTTTCATTGATGGAAGAGCCAATGCTCAGTAAATCTGTAGAGGTGATATGCTCAGCGGTGTTTACTGACTGATATTAAACGACAATGGTTTTCTCAAGAAATAAAGGAAATAATATTCAGTGGATGTAAGTATTTTCTGATGATCAATGATAATTGTTAAAGATTTCTCAATCATGAAAAAGAGAGGAAATGAACTAAAAGAACTGAAGAACAAGATGTGTTTGTGAAACACTGATGCCCCCGTATGGCAACTTATAGCGAAGGTTAAACTTTCTCAAATGCAAATCAAATATGTTGGTACCCAAAGTAAGGTCTTGTACCAAGGAATATACATGTGAAATATGAAAGCTCTAGCAGCAACCATTGAAAAGATATGGAAAAGATTAAAGTTTTTCAAAAGTAAGTCAAACATCAGGTCAAGGTCAAATGGTAAAAAATAATGGTGCCCAAGGAAAGGCTTTCTCACAAGAAATACAAATATGAAATATGAATGCCCTAGCACCAACTATTCAAAAGTAATAGCCAAGGTTAAAGTTTTCCAAAAGTAGGTCAAACTCCAAGGTCACGGCGAAAGGGTCAAAATTGTTGGTATCCAATGTAAGGTCTTGTCACAAAGATTATACATGTGAAGTATTAAAGTCCTAGCACCGACTGTTCAAAAGTTATGACCAAGGTTAAAGTTGGGTAAAATTTTGCAAAACTGGGTCAAACTCCAAGGTCAAGGTCAAATATGGTGGTATCCAAAGAAAGGTCTTGTCACAAGGAATGCACATGTGAAATATGAACGCCATAGCTCCAACCAATCAAAAGATATGGCCAATGTTAAAGTTTTTTGCGGACAGACAGACAGACAGACGGAGGGACAGGGCAAAAACTATATACCCCCGAATCTTCGATACGGGGGCATAATAAGAAGTTATACTTGTAATTTCCTATACTTATATGAGGTCTGAAGATTACAATCAGCTTCATCATTTCATCATCATGTCGTGGTGGTCACACACTATTGATTTATAGGTATCTTTGAAACTGTGTGTACATCTTCACACCTGCACACGATCGAGCATTAAATGTCCCCTCCCCACCAACATAATCCGACTTCTCAGCTTCATCTTTATCTATTTATACAATTTTCATACTTTTTTCTTCTGAATGAGTGTTATAAAATTAATTTGGGCATTGCTTTTGATTTTGATTGTGCTATGTTGAGCTGTTTTCTTGTAGAGATCGACGTCTTCTACAAAGGGAATAGAAGGGTACCAAATGTACCGTATTGGATAAGTGGTACTCTCCTACTTGAGAATTGCTATTTCCGGTTGGTTTGATAGATGTATTCTAGTTTGTAATCAGAAACAGGCGTATATTCAAACGTTTCGGGAAAACTGCCATCACGTGTTTTCATGTCAAAAAGAAAAGATATACTAATTCATTCATATATATTAAAGTGTGTCTATGTATAGGAAGGTGTTTATATGGATATTACGAGAAATATACGTTTTGGAAAGTGATAACACACATTCTCGGTATATCGAAACGACTTCCATCAGTTCTAAGATACTGCAACACACGCTGTGGTCTGGCGTTTCATTGTCGAGAGGGAAAATAAAATAGCATGTAGCTAGAAGGTTTGATTGATGTTTTCATTCACGATTAGGAATAGAAAAAATATTTATATTCATCAATTTATCTTTCTCTGTGTGGTGTGAACTTAAAAGGGTGGTGATTTTTTTCTACGTCTTTTTTCTTCTTTGTGATATTAGGCCGGGAAAGGCTGGAGGTGGGGGTATTCTCCGTTGATGAGACTGACTATATACCGACCCGTTGTTGTCGTTTGAGAATGCTTCTTCATAAATTGCCCATAAATAGCAAGAGGCTCTCCTTAACAACTTAACGATTCAAAAATATTTGCTGTCTTGATTAGAAGTTAAATCTACATTATATTACACACTGAATATTACACAAAAGGATGAGAAGAGCATTTATATCGCAAGATTTTCCAACAGATACCCTAACACTTATGAATATCAAGACAATGTACGTTTTACTCACGAACACACTCGCAATGTGGTCTGGAATTTAAATGTGTCAATACGTACGTCATTAATTAAGCAACACATATGTTCACTGATTTAATTCAAGAACGTGTGAGTATACATGTTCTAAAAACTACTCCAGAGTAATGTTTGTTTTTACCACAACTCAATAATATTTTGCACAATTTACCAATTTTCAATATATTTGTCCTAGGAGTCCTCTTGTCCTGAAATATAGCTGAAGAAAACTTTTTTCAATGCTTTATGTTGCTTGTTTTGTTTGTTTGTTTTTTTTTTTTTAAGAAAAATTTAGTATTGAGTCTGAAGTAAGTAAAAAAGGGTGTGTGTCAATTTAAAAGCAATTTTGTGATTCCGTGTCTTTTTCTTGGTTTTATTTTAAAGTCAACCTATTATAATGGAATCTTAAACTAGATAGATTGTCTTGCTAATATCATTTTTATACTAAGGAATTTCAAATTAAACAAACTCAGCTTTTTGAGTATGAAGCAGCAGTTGATCGCGATTCGCAGGATTTTATTGCAATCACAATAAAGTGCAAACGTGCACTTTTTCCCATTAGGAAATTATTTTCCACGTGAATACCTCAGGTGTCTGAGGAGGCATTTGGGAAAGGATCCAATAATTGCAATGTGTTTGGATGCTTGTTTGATTGAACCGTCTATAAGCGTGTCCTGATTGGCATCTACATGTACATGTAGTGCAGAAAGTGGCAAATGTTCGCAGAAGAATTTAGTGGAGCATCGCTATGAACATCTTCGATTCCTTACCTGTGTGTGTATTTAAAAAGCCATACTTGGCACATGATTAAACATATTTGAAATTCAAAGTGGAAAAATAGTATAAGACTGAGAATTACTCTAAAGGATTATTAAGATTTACCACGAAGAAGTCTTTAAAAACACGAAAGCCTATTGGATTTTTAGTTGGCTTTAGTGTAAGTGCCGCCGAGAGAGGTATAGGATCTTAAAAAAGCCCTTCACATTTATTTATTTCCTAAATGAAGTTTAATTTTGCATTTTTTTTGTTTGCTTTTTTAACAGCCTTGGCACTGTACATATTAAACAACAATGCTGAAGGTTACTTTTATCATTTAGCATGCTTGGAGTTGTAAATTTATGACATCTTTTATGCTGTTGATAACTTGTTAAACGTATTTTCTTTTTCAGTCACAAGGGAAACTTTTATAAATAATCAAGATGCAGTGAAAAAGTTCCAACTGTATCTTATGGTAACTGAAACCTTGGGGAGGGGGTCTTTTTTGAATGATTGCAGTAGTTCTTTGAATCGAGATATTGACAGGAAATATTGAATGACATCACTTGAAAAACTACAATAACATCGCATTTAGAACAATGAAACTTCCAGTGCAACGAAAGAAAGAACAAAGATGACATTCCAGAGTGAAAAAAAAATATAGCGATGGTTCCATTAATCGATATGGCGGTGGAATACATCTACTGAGCCAGAGGGATTCCCCCCGCCTTCTATGCTTAGTTCTTCAAAACACCCCATAAAATCAATAGTCGTACTGCAGTTAGGCTTGTTATTGCTAGAGTAAATTAGCGCTATTTCAAAGATTGTTTGCTAATAACCAGCAATAGTTACAAGTTAGATGTTCACTCGTCAGCTAGGCACGGAGTTTTAATGTCTAACCGGATTTTTCCATTTGTGGTGGGTATGTTACCATTCTTGAAAAGTTCAACCGTTTTTTTTTACTCATTGTGTTCCTATTTTAATTCAGAACTGAGTATAAGGATGTGTCGATGCATCTTGTGTTCAATACATGTAATATAAAGTGAATAATGTGTTTACTGCTGATGGTAAATGGTTTATAATTTGAACCAATCCTTTGAACATTTAAGTTTTAAGAAAATGTGATGCTTATATATAAAGTTTTATGTGCATTGGTCTACATGCAGTGTTTAATTCGTGTACTACAGAGAAGTATACATTGGTGCACATGCACCGCACTGTTGATGGGGAAAAAAAAAACTTTTCAGAACCCTCTCCCCTCAGTAGTATTACAAGTTTAATTTGCCTTTGTTGTGTGGATAATACTTGAAACCAAACGATCTCCAGGTCTGTAACATATCAGTACCTAAAAATTATGATTTGTTTCTATGAAAGGATAGGCTTATTTGTAAGATAATTTTCATCGCAGTGTAATCTCTGTATTCTATTAGCAAGTTTAATTATATTGACAGTTTTATTGCATGTGCGTTTAAGGTACACATCGTGATTTACGAGTAAAACCAATTATTATTATATAAGTATTTATTTGAATTTAAATGATCAAAATAAGTACAAATTGGCATTAATTTATTGCATTGATAACTTAAGAAGTTTATCAAGCTGCGGATGACATATTGAGCTTTTTGCCAGTTAAAACTGGTTTATTATCGACTAGCCATTTAATATTGAAATACATAACTATTTTTTCGAGTGATACGCCAGCAAACATCTCAGTTAAAATGTTTGCGACTTACTGATAGGAATATCAGTACTCATTGATAGAATTATCAGTAGGTCTTGTAGAATTTTGTTATTTTGTATTCAAGTTTAGTATACAATACCTAAATCTATCTTGCAGAAGATGTCCAGAGACGAGATATATCCAGACACTATGTAGAATACAAATCAATGGACGAATATACAACCAGAAGTATCCATGGCAACCGTCAAAGAGAATACAATTTTGAGCAAAGATCCATAGAAATCAACAACATCCGGTCGACTAACCAAAGGCAGATCGCCGTTAAAGAACGACACAGTACAAAAAAGGCAGAGTCTAGAGCAGGCATTGAAAGTAGAGGGAAGTCGAATGAATACAAGGTCGCATCCGGACCTAAGTATGAAGAAAAACAAAACTTTCAAAACCACAAAGGTCGCTCAACGTCTTTACCCAGAGAAAGGGACAAACTTAAATATGAAAATTCAAAATCCTTGTCCAGAGAAGAAATCAGTGGACGTAAAACACCCAAGCAATTGCACGTCAAAACTAAGGATGATGTTTCTCCTAGAAACGTCAACGAAAGCACAAGAATCTCTTCGGGGAAAAGATCGACGTCTTCCAGAAATAGACACCGGTCGGAAGGTGACGCACAATCAAAGTTTACAAGAAGTAAATCAGATTTATCATATCAAAAATCCAAGCAATCACATTCAACCAGTGAATACTCACCGATATCGTCAGACGAATCTCAAATCATGCATACAGATACCACCAGATTGGTTTCTAAAAGAAAAACAAAATCCATGCAACATTTTAGAACGTTTTATGACATGCAAAATGTTGAAAACAAACCGTCTATCAGAAAGTTTTCCCGCCACCAGAAATATTTTTACTCGGATGAAGATAGCAGTGAAGCGTCTATACCTCTCAGGACAGGTTTCAAGAACGGTAGTCACGCTTCTTGTGTTCGCAATGGTGTGTCCGCAGATACAACTGTGGATATGGATGGATCCTGTGACTATTCATTCCAAGCATTGGAAGGATATAGTAAACACGGTCTAAAACATGGTTTTCCTAGTGCCCCTTATAAACGTATAAAACAAATGAATCATAAAAATATATGTGTGGCTGTTCTAGGATCTCTGTTTTTTAGTATTGGTGCTTTTCTTTTATTTTGCCCCACGGCAGCTTTGTTAATTGTGATATTTCCTGTCTCTTTCCTAATCAAAACGTCCCTGTTTTCGTGTGGTTGTACTTGTAATACTTGTTGTGAATGTGGTATTAAGTTGTCCAGGAAGGAGCGAGCTTGGCAGGACAGTCTAAATGACAGTACAACAATATACCAAGCATTGTTAATAATCGAATTCGGTCTTGATCTTCATCGTATACGAGATTTAATAACTGCAAGACTTATATGCGCAGAAGATAAATTAAAGAGAAAATTATACCCGAAATTTACCAAAAAGCTTGCTCCATCTTGTGCAGGAATGGTGTGGATTCCAGATCATAGCTTTACAATCAACAACCATGTATATTCTTCTCCTTGTCGAGTAGAGAATCAAGAGGATTTACTTGAATTCGTTTCTGAATCGTCATCCAAACCACTTTCGCTAAACTCACCACTGTGGGAAATACAAGTGGTGAAAAACTACGGGGATCATAAAGACACAATCCTGCTAGTACGTGTACATCCTATTTTGTCAGATGGAATATCTCTTGCTCATTGCGTCTTAGCTTCATTGACTGATTTGGATTCGATTACATACTCAGTGCCAAAATATTCTACGCGTGGGAAATTTTACAAAGCTGTAAAATCATTCTTCTGTGGCCCACTTATTTTCCTAAAGGAGTGTTTATTTGCAAAATCGGACTTTAATTTACTCCATGGGCGGCACACGATTCGCTCAAGTAAAAGAGTTGTATCATGGTCGGAACCATTTCTGTTAGAAAATGCTCGTAGAATTTGCCAAGTAACTCGGTCTTCTTTAAATGAGGTTCTTGTCTCCGTGGCTGCGGGATCTTTGAGGTCCTATCTCCAACTGAACGGAGTAGAGAACCCTTATAACATGCACAGCCTCATTCCAGTACATTATCGGTCAGGTTTTTCAGAATACTCAATCGACAATAATCAAAATACATTTTTGGTGATTCCGATCCCGACAAATATTGAAGGTGCTATTCCAAGGTTATGGAAAATGAAGTCTTTCATGAAGGAGGTGAATCATAATGCATTGTTCTCAGTCATTAGATGGATCAGATTTGTGACCCTATATACCCTCCCAAGTATTCTTTACAATCGTCTTTGGAAACGTGTTCGGAATAAATGCACGTGTATCATTTCCAATCTCCCTGGGCCCGAAGGTCCAATACGATTTGGGTCAAGACTGATCAAGGAATTGGTGGTTTGGAACCCACCACTAGATGATGTGTGTGTTTCAATAAATTTCATCTCATTTGATGATCATATAAAGATGACAGTCATGTCGGATCCCTTGGTTTTACCCAATCCAGAGCTTATCACAAAACACTTTACCTATCAGGTAAGATCGTACATTTTAATACCTACTAGTATATATTTAATGAATGTAGACATAATACTGTATTTGATTAGCTCAAAAATTAAATTAAAATTGATAAATTGGGTACAAAATGAGTACTCTTTTGAGGAATGGTCGAACCTGTAGTCTTTCCTTCGAATATGTAAACTTTATTTCACAGATAGATTCCTTTGCGGGGACCAATTAATAATTGTCTACAGAATATAACATACCGGACGTTCACGATATAAAATGCATGAATATTTATAACAGCAACACTAAATAAATCCCAGCGAATTAATTACAGTGGATATTACTGCAAGAGGAAATGCTACATTTGGGAACTACATTCTAGACATCATTTAATCATAAAAATCATCAACATTTCAACTTAGAATTGAGTTGATATTAAATCGATACCAGTGCGGTCCTGATGGCAAATACATCATCTGAATTTGTTTTTATCGATTGTCTAAAACCCGCTGAAAGAAAAAAAACAGGAAATCCTAACTCATTTCGTAATGCTATTGAGATGTTATGAAGATAAATATATAACAGTTTAGATACTTTTATAACAGTTTGGATACTTTTAAAGGAAGGAACTTGTTAACACAAATCCGCGTATTGCTCTAAACTGCCAATACTTCTTGAGCACCATACATCTGGTGCTATATATATAGTATTTGTGTAAACAAAAATTTAATTATGTGATATATAACTATCTTCTGCAAACACGCAAGAAGGTTTTTCTGTTTGAAATATTTTGATGAATCTTCCACAGTCTTGTACCTTCCAAACTGAACATTTGTGGAGATACCGGTAATAGGAAAGTGGAAATGCTGAGTACCTACGAAATAGCTAAAAGTTAGAGTCCATAAACGTTTAAAAATTCGTAGAAGCTAAAAGACTACATCCCATAGGCGCTTGTTTCGTATATTGGGTCGTTCCTTCTATTTCTTTCCACAAGGTACCTAACTCAATTTCAGGCACACCCGCTTCAAGTTCGTATTTTGTTAATATATCAATCATAAACCTCATGGCCGTAGGAACCGGGGGAGGGGGGCACGGGGGGCCGTGCCCCCCCCAATAAATTTGCCGATATATAGATTACTATAGTAAACATAGATACTATATGCTTGTGCCCCCTCAATAAAAACGTCTGATGACCTTTTTTCTTTTTTTTTTTTTTAATTTTGCTTGTCAAGGAATTTTTGGTAGTTGATGACCTTTTGGTTTTGCTTGTCAGGAAATTAATTATTTTTGGTAGTGCCCCCTCAACTGTCAACTGAAAAATGTATGGCTGTGCCCCCCCCCCCCCCCCAAACTAAAATTGCTTCCTACGGGCCTTAACCTACTTTAAAATGACACCGTTCGCTTCGAGACTTTTTTCAGACATCTCTGGTCGAGCCTCTTTATTGTAAACCACTCATTTATTCCTCGAAAATTACCTCGATATATTTTAATACTTTAGACAGGATACAAAACTTCAGGTTGGGGTTATAAATGTAGGATAAAACCAGAGACCTAAGAATGGAAAACTCGGAACTCTCTGGTTTTATCCTACATGAATAACTCCAACCAGAAATTTTTATCCTATCTGAAGTCTTAAAAGTTAAAATATATCGAGATGATTGTCGAGGAATAAACAAAAAAAACGTCTCGAAGCGAACGATGTCATTTTAAAGTAGGTTAATGATTGATATATTAACAAAATACGAGCTTGAAGCGGGGATGCCTAAAACTGAGTTAGGTACCTTGTGGAAAGAAAAAGAAGGGGGTGACCCCCATATACGAAACAAGTTCCTGTGCTATATCCAATCAAATAATACTGTTTCATCATGATGAATAATCATGCTTACCGACCACAGGTACTTGTTTCTGTAATTATTTTTTAACCCATAGTATACATGTAATAATAACACAAGGTATCTAACTCCAAATTACATGGAATACCCCTTCCCCTGAATTGCAGTCATTTACACTTTCAGAAAAATGCACTGGCAAATTGTTCATTACAACTGTCTTGTACGGTAATTTATCTACACAACAGTATATGACATGTTTGTCTTCATCTTCTTTTATTTCCGAAAACCGCGTCAAAACTCTGCTCGCCGACTGAAAAATTCGACTACTACCTTGAAAAGGTATGCATTAATCTCGAGCAGAGAGCAAATTAAAAAATGAGTGGGTTTAACAATTCAATTCCAGTGTTAAGATATTGCAGTGAATAAAGAAAATTTGTTTACGTTTTATTTTCTTGAAAAATATTACAAGATTTTTTCCGATGTAATTTTAGAAACAAATTTTTAGTCAATCAAATTCCAAGAAAATATTCCGCCAGAGATTAGTACATACCACTCCTTGGCGTGAAAAAATTTTCCCGTCTTCGAGCAGAGTTTTGACGCTGTTTATGAAGAAAATAAAGACAAACAAGCCATATATGGTTGTGCAGATAAATTATCATAGAAGACGATGGTAATAAGCAGTTTGCCAGTGCATTTTCTCTGAAAGTGTATTATAATACGTAAATGACTGCGATTCTGGGAGGGGGATACTCCATGAAAATCGGAGTTAGATACCTTGTGTTATTATTATAATACTATGGGTTAAAAAAAATTACAGAAAGTCAAACAAGCGCCTGTGTTACCGACGTTGATGATAATAACATTTTTGATTCCAAAGCATGTCAATTTTTACGAATTCTTTCAAAAGGCAAGGCCAAATGTTCGTGATGGGTATCAAACAAATTAAGCGATATGTTTATGTATACAATTATTTTGATTTGCTTAAACTCAACATGTTTTTTCCATTCTACTGGATGATTAACGGAGAAGAAAATGCGCACAAATCGGTTTAGATCAAGAATTGTTTTCATAAACAAATTGAAAACACTAGCCTGGTACTGTACTTTTGATTCACAATTTTGTCGCTAGAGGGAGACATTGGCAATCCAGAAGAGCGATTGCTATCATAATGTCAGTGTACCAGTCTTAGACTGATTCTGAGTTGTGTTTCTGGTTATCGTTCAGATACCTGACACCGACGCTTATTTTCTATTGCACCTTAGTCAGGCTTCCATCATGCATTCAACATTGGGAAGTTTATTGTTTCCTTGAACAACGTAACTGAATTCTATAATAGAAGCAATATTTGAAAGAAATTTACATGACATCGACCACCTGTCAAAAACTTATGTCCAAAGAATTCGTCCAGGACTATTTTCAGTTATTGGTACAAAAAAAAGATTCTTCAAATGTTGCATCTTAAATTCCGCCTTTTCAAAATACCGTGTGAAAACCGTCGGATTTATTTTTGCTATCTAGTCGCCATCCAGCATTTTAATTTCCAGCGAAAAAACTGGCCTTTTATTTTGATTTCTTGGTTTGAAATAAGAAAAGGTACCAAATTGAGAATTGTTACCTGATATTATTTATAGAATCACGAAGTCCAAACAACAACGTAAAGAGTAACCAGTAATTAATCTGTTGTCAATTAGAGGGTCTAGATTGACAGCTACGTTTAATCTATCAGTGAACCACGTATTTGTGAAAGTAATTCATCCTTGACGTGATAGAAAGCTATGTATTGAATTATAAACGTGAAAGGTGACAAATTATCAGAATCACGCCATCCTAAAGCGCTTGGGTTTTCATACTTTTTTTCTTGAACAATCAAAAGAATTTCAATCATTATGTAATGGTTTCTAAATTTCAGTAGAGGTGACATATAAAGTGTGCTCTTTATAATCCAAATACTTGGATGGGATGGATTTTTTTTTGAAGATATATATGTGGTGCAAATTTCTCTGATCAAGATTTTAACATCTATTTGAAATACAATGCACTTCAAGTACTCTGGCACTTGTCGTTTTGATTTATTGGAAATTCACAATCCTGAAGCTTCCTAACCCGTCTCCAGCTACGTCTGCAAAACAGGGAGTAATTAAATTAATTAAATCCATCACATGTTGCCTCCAATGACATCAGCCCTAGTGTCATTTATTGTCTTGGATAGAAAACTCGGATTCCTTTTGCATTTATGCCCTTTCTGTTTGCAAAAATAATCATCTTTGCTGAAGGGGAGATGATAAATACATGATTACATGTAGACCCAAAATTCTTTCACCCAGGTTTACATTAAGCGGAACCAGCAATTGTTTGGATTATTTACTGTATTGGAACACTGATTTAGACTCAAGACATTGTGCTGAACTAGAACAAGAAAACGCCCTTCATAGCATTTAGTTTTATTGTTTCAAAATTAGTATGCTCGTAATTAAATCTAAGACGTAGTAGTCTACATTTTTTCATTTCCCCTTCAGCAAAGAACTTTTGCAGTATATTATAAATTGTAGTAATTGCTAAGCCTTTTCTAGATACTTGTTATATGAAGTTATTGTAATAATTAGATAAAAATAAGAAGAAAAGATGACATAGTTATTGAAATCAATAAGAATCCTTACAGTAAGTTTGTGCAGAGTGCCGATTACATCATTTCCAGTATCAATAGAATTTGATGCGACCGCGAAAGAAAACAGTAGTCGTTAAGCAAGTTAGACCTATTCCTTTGGAGGGTGTTATGTTTTGTTACTCAAATTCTAAAAAAAAAAAAATGTTATAATTAATAATTCAAGGCATTTCTTTTTTCATGAAGCCGTATGTTCTTTTTTAGATGTCTTGCATTGCTGAACTTTTGGCCAATCGGAGAATTCCTGGAGATCAGGTGACCAAACGAACTGAGCCAGTTGAGTTGGACTCTGAAATCCACGCAGAACCAACAGTGGAACAGGTATAAAGATAAATGTTTCATGATTTGCCAATTCTATCTTTAAGTGGTACATGTAAATACGAATACCTTGCTTCGTTATCACGTATAATAGAAAGAACTGCAATAAATATACATGTATATAAAAACTCTCTGAATCAGTTGTTAACAAAATAAGGGATTTGATAAACCGTTATCTGCTCAAGTTATTTTTTTTTACCACTCAGTTTCATAACTAGCACATTTTTAAGTAAATGTACACCAGTTTGAATTCATCTCATTGTCCTTTACAGTAAGACCTCGATTCAAGGTCATTATATTCTTCAAGTTGAGACAAAACTATGAGTTAAAATCGCGACAAATGCCGCAACACACATGCACTAAGGATTATAACAATTTTAATCAAGAGTTAGAGTTGCTAACATTGCCTTGACACTAATTTTTGAGACATTTTATAAGCCTTTTCCTGTAGGGTAGACATTAAAAAGTCATTACAAACTTGATTGTGATGTATAAGGCATTTCTTCTGTTATTAGCCATTTGTTTTTTATACTGTATTTTCCTTTGAATTAGTCTACATCAGTGAAAAATTCGTTTGTTCTTGGCGGC
Source organism: Saccostrea echinata (assembly GCF_033153115.1). NCBI lineage: Eukaryota > Metazoa > Mollusca > Bivalvia > Ostreida > Ostreidae > Saccostrea > Saccostrea echinata. The sequence goes on from NW_026889761.1 coordinate 14,711,996, forward strand.
TGTACATTATTGTGAGAAGATAAAAGGCAGTAAATAATTCGATTCATAACATTCTGACGTTTGTTTGTCTTGATTATCTAAAGAATATAAAACACATTTATCAATGATATGACATAATAATGTTGTAAAAATTATTTCTGTTTGTGAGAAATGGTTATAGGAAAACTGGCAGGTTTCAAGCGAGGACCATTAAAATCATAAACTTTTTTTTCTCGTACAAGATTCAACATAAGATGTCGCTTATTCAACAAGAGCTTCAAGATCTGAAAATTCAGTTAGAATCTGAGGGAAAACACAAACATGTAGCAGGCGAAACCAAAATTATCAGGAAAATTGACTTTCTTAAGGAACAGTTCAGGGAACTGCTTGTGGAGTCACGTCAGCGCCGAGCAGCGGAACAGGAAAACGCAATGATACTTTCCGAGGATGATCCGGTATATATATCCGTCATTAACTAAAAATTGGAAAAGATGTAGGGAACATACTTGTATGTATGTGTTGGTCTGTTAAAACCGGAAAATTGACTTGATATCCTCTATCATAAAAACCAGAAAAATGTTAGTAGCTGGTTATAAGAGTTGTAAGCGTATTGATCTTTTCAAAGCATGAACCCCAAAGTCAAGGTTACAGTCTTAGATAAAAAAGTTGAAAATCAAGGTTAAGGTCATAGATTAAAGTCTGATATTGTGATACATGTTGTTGACCATTTTAAAAAATCTTACCGTTTTTTTCATTCAATGTCTAACCCACTGCAGATAGCATGCTTGTTTTAATTGAACATACTTAACAATTTTACATGATTTTCATAGATGATAATAAACAGATTTATTTAGTGCACTATGGACAAGGAGAAAACACTGAAAATATATAAATAATTTTCAATAGTAATAAATAATACGTGAACAGTACAAGATGAAAGTACAGAATGAAATTACAGCATATCATCCGTATATTGTAAAAAGTACACGTATAATGAAAAGATTAAATTACACGTAATGAGAAGAAACCTTAAAGAGTAGTCAGAAGAATGTAAAAGAATTAACCCTAGAAATGGTATCTAAAGGTTATATTTCATGTGGTCGATATACACTATTATGATCGTACTGATTGGATTTTAAATTCTAATTATAAAAGAACGGAAGATAGATACTTGATTAAGGTTTTTGATCTAACATGGAAAAGGAAGAGTAATATTTAATAAGGAAACATGAAATTAGTAAAACAAAATATCTCTTTAGCTTTCAGGGAGAGGGTTAATTTAGTTTGCGCGAATTGAAATCTATGGATATAAGGAGTATATTGTGCACAGCGTGTCTGGTCCTTAATTGTCCTATGTACATATGCACGTATACAAAACCTTCCAACATGATGTTTCTGCCTAAAACAAAGTAGGGCCTACATGTGTTTGTTCTCATACCAATATTGTCAGTAAGCAAACACCACACATCTTCTGTGACAAACTAAGAAAGTTCAAAGTCTACGGAATCATTTATTTTTTTGTTTTGTTGTGCTTTTTCGTTACAATATAAAAGACAACCCCCCTTTAACATTTGTATGCAGTTAAAAAAATAAAACGTACAAATGACCCCCCCCCCCCCCCACACACACACACACACCATCCTTTTGTTTATTATGAAAATATCAAAGAGGCTTATTAATATTGCTATAAAAGTAAAGGGACACTTTTTTTCTCTTGTTCCTCTCTCTCTCAAGATTGATTGAGTGGGACGTGGAGACCGGTCCTTCGGATGAGACCGTATAAACCGAGGTCCCGTGTCGCAGTAAGTGCTGGCACGAAAAACATCCCCCACTGCTCAATGGCCCTGAACGCCGAGTATAGGTCAAAATTTGCAGCTCTCTACCGGCAAGTGGTGGCGTCTCCATATGAGTGAAGAATTTTCGAGAGGGACGTTAAACAACATACAAACAAACAAGACAAAACTCACTTGATTGATTGATTGAAAGTAGTGTAAAATTCTTAAACTATAGGTAAGTTAGATCACCAGAAAATTATCTTTCTTGTGTTGAAAAGCATATCAACAATTAAGATAAATGAAAATGTTCACACCATGAATTAAGGGCAGGATGTGCACTGTCCGTCTGAAGATTGTACAAAACACTTCAACTTTTTCTTGAATTTCCACGTAGACAGTGGGTGGAGGGTTGGGAAGGTTTCAGTTAAATCTTAGATCAAGTTTTCAACATCTAGACATCTGATCAGATATTTTTTTTAAATTCCATGAAAGATGGCGCCTTAAGTGAGTGGATCATGACAACTGACAAATATATTCAAATGAAATTTAGAGGTGAAAAGTATTTTCTTTTCATTTCACTCCCAGAAGGCTTATACTGAGGTTAGAATTAGATTAAAATATGATACGGTCTCTGTACAAGACTGAATTTCCTCACAATTGTATGCTTAAAATTTGAAGAATTACAATAACATACTTGATTAATATGTTATTGCAATTCTTTAATTTCGGGCATAATGCAATTCTATTCTATAAACAAATCAGGGACTTATCATATAGGGCCGGGACGATACAACTTTTTCTATATCGATACGTATCACAGTATTTGAGTCACGATGCGATATATATCACGATATGTTTAATTAGATATAAAATATTCTATTTTGTATTGAATTTAAGTAGACAGAACATTTCTTTGCAAGAAAGAATAATTTATTCATAAAAACTGTTTATCTGTTGTAAAACAAAATTATTTCACAAAAGTGGTGTTAATTATTATGTATTTCATATTTATATTTACACTTAGCATATTTATTTCATAATGTTACAGTACATATGTTCTTTAGTAAGATATTAGCAACACTTAGCTTTAAATATTCAGTTGTAAAATGACATTTTTAAATGATTTAAAAAATAATTTTAAATAGCTTTGAATTTTTTACAAATTTGATATTAAGGCATCAGATCATTTTGATCAGATGAATTCGTAATAACTGACATACTTGTAAGGAACAATATCATGCATACGATTCTGCATTTTCCAGATATTATTTTATTATTATCATCCCTGGTATTTATCATTTAATATGCCTTTAGATTTTATGCTCCATTGAAAAATATGATAGAAAGACTTAATTATAACTAAAAGTTAAAAAAAAAAAAAAAAAAAAAAATTATTTATGGCGAATCCATTTATGTCACTTAAGGTCACTTAACTCCCAATTCTTGCTTTATATGCGTTCGCAAAATAAATTATGTTGTAGGATGAAGATTTTGATGAGGATGGAGAACCAAAACGACCATTTCGCCGAAGGACATTATCTATAAGCTCCCGGATGTCTCGTCTTTCAACGGTGTCACAGTCCTCAACAGTTCGCCCTCTAGCGGCCAATCCTACAGTTCAATTCGATCTCAGTTCGGAGATAGATTCCGAATCAGAAGTAAGTAAAAAATATGTTTTAATGTGGCCATATTATAGACTTTTTAATTATGAAGAACTCGAACATTTTTTTTTGAATACATGTATACCATTTACGTATGAAATTTATTATATTAAATTAATTCATATTGCCAAAAAAAATGTTTTGGAGTTGTAGACTTTCGTCAAGATTGACCAGCTATCCTAATTTTATCTTCGATGTAGATTGATTGATTGTATGTTGTTTAACATCCCATTCGGGAATTTTTCCCTCATATGAAGATGTCACCGTATTACGTCTTATAGGTTTGACGCGGGTGGTGAGCGAGAATCGAACTTGGGCATCACAAAGAGAACGCCCTACCACTAGGCTACCTCGACCGGTTCTTCAATTTAGACAAAAAGAAAAAGTTAAAGATAAGGAACGTTAACAATGATCGATATCAAAAAACCTAGTACAAACAGTGCAAATCTGTAAACAGGGCATAAAACATGAACCCCAGGAAATTCCAGAGGTGGGGTCAGGTGGCCAGGAGTAAGCATCCCCTGTCAACTGGTCCCATCCGCCGTGTGCTCTATGTATTGATCAGGTAGACGGAATATTCCGTAGTCAAATTTAATATAAAAGCAAAGGCCTAACAATTAGTATGGAAACATTTCAGTCAAAATGCGATCCAATAAAAGGTTGCATTTGCTAATAAGGTCATCATAACGAATGTATAATTTACAAAATGCTGACTTTAAACGGAGTTGTTGAAATCCCTGTAACATCACTTATTTTACAATAACCTGCCTCGGTTAAAAATTGATCGTACTCAGCAGTCTTGGGTATCGAATATAAGTTGGGAGACATAAACACCATATTCAAATGATAGTGGAAGATTACTACATAAATAAGAAAAACTGACGATGGAAAAGCTGAAGTCATCTCGTTTGTCATACAGTTTAGTTGTTAGTTGGCCTTTATCATCTTTAGTTAAATCGTCCAAATATGAAACAGATGAGGCAGACTAGTATACATGTATGTGGTGTCTTTTAATTCGAGTTCACTGGGATATATATATCGAGTCAACATATGAATGGAAGTAATTATTGTTGATTAATAAAACTTCATCAGTACATCTCAATGTCGAGTTGAGGGCAAGTGTTTTCTTCTTCTCATGTAGAAGTTTTTGAATAAATTCTGCTTCATAGGAATATAAAAACAGATTGGCTAATTAAGGAGCACAATTAATGCCCATTGAAATTCCAACTGATTGTTGGAAGACCAGTTCTGGTCTTCAAAGACTACATAGATGTTGTCAATGAGGAATTAGCCAATTGGTTGATTCATTCTAATGTCAAAGGTCGATTTATGATGTAAATCCACTGAGTACAGTAAATATGGACTTGTAACTCTTTCCTACGTGTCTAATTAGAGCAGTTTGGCATTATATATTTTCTGTTGTCCGGTGTTTGGTCATTTAAAATTCCTTTTCTCAAGAACCACTGAAGCAGAAAAGTCAACACTTGATTTTTTGCTTTCTTTCTGAGTTTAGATTTAATTTTCAAATCATGGACCAGCTAGGCCAATGGTGAGGCCACAAAAGGGGGTTGGCATTTACTGTAAACGATGATGTTGATTTTTTTAATCCTCGTAATTTACACCTGTGCTCAAGTCATTCATATTAATATGCAAACAAACTTAAGGTAGTGAAGATTCGAATTTAATCACATTTGACATGGTCTTTTTGGCTACAGTGAGCCACAATAGGGGTGTCAATTTTTTACACTGGATGAACAGCACCGCAGTAGTATCACAGTCATATTGATATATGCCTGTATCACCATTTAGTGTGTATCATATCATATTTTTTTAGGACACCCTATGGTAAAAATTATCAAATGTATTTGAAAGGTCTGTATGAATCGCAGGACTTTTGTTAGCTAAACTACACGATTGAATATACTACTATTGAGAATAAAACTGCTGATGTCACTGAAATTATTAAAAAGAGGACTGTATGAATGGGTTTAATTTATTCGTTTATTTGTCAGAAAGGTTAGCTGATTCATGTGAGTATTATAGCCCAAGGACCTCTTACTTATTTGTAGCTTACTGCATAGTGTAATAAAATCAGGCAAAGGAGAAACCAATTACTGCCGAATGGATACTTTATGTCTGGAAAAGCAACCTTGTCAGTCATGTTCAGAATATTCTACACAATGAAATATGAAATTCTGTTTGAATCTGTTTTATGCACGACTTGTTTTTGTGTTTTCGACTTCTATTCGGGGTCATAAATCTATCGATTGGCCTTTCTTTCAGGCGCGGGTCCAACATTTCTGTTATTTGTACACGGAATTTTCACTCAAGAGTATTTTGTATCGTTCTGATAGTCATCGCATGACAGTTCGTGTCACAATATTTCAGCATTTTAAAAAGGGCTTAACAGGGTTGTTAATTGAGTAAATTGACTAGCGTCTTAATTAAAAGCAGTTGTCATGACAGTCGATTCTATATCGTTCAGAAATTTAACCAAATATGGTCATGTCATTACATTAATCACGATGTATTTGCCATTCGATTCCGACCATCATGAAATATCACAGACAGTCGATCTCGGCCGTCATCAGGTTTCTTGAAAGGGGGTGCGGTGGGGGTACTTTCTCCCCAAAGTCGGAAAATTTTATAAATGCATGGTATCACTTAGGTCTGGTGCATTCTGAAAGTCATTTTTCATATAAATAGTAATAGGCCTATTACTTTTAAGTTTTTAACAGATGAATATATACTGTGTTTCAAAATTATATTTTTGAGCTTTAATAAAGGGCATGCAATTGCACCCAACGCACCTCCCCGTCTTCGACCACCCTACTGTGACTCTTAACTCCATCTGGATTCTGTGACGTATAAATTTTCCTTCACTGGAGTAAAAATGTACCTAATTACTGTAACAACTTAATTAGGATCGAGAAAACACGACATTAATTATGAAGCAGTTTAGGTAGTTTCCTCCATCACACACGCCGAGCATGGAGAGGGAACTGAAGTGGGCAAAAATAAGTCACACATAAAACATTATACAAACCTTTGTTTGAACACAATTCGATATGCATAATTATCAGTGTTCAACTGAAAAAATGGCTTGTTTATTGTCACATTTTAAATGTTTATATTTTCAGGCCTCCTTCAGAATGGATGGAATTTCACAGATCGGAAGACAGCACAGAAGACAGTTGTCGGAGCAACCCAAACAGTTTGAAATCTTGGAATATGCTTCCTCGCCTTCAGTAGAGAGGAAAATGAGGACGTTTTGAAACACTCAGTTGATCAAGCGTGACGGGATTCTATTTATAGCACCTTCTGTTCGTAGAATTGTGATTCCTAAGACATTATCCTATACATCATGTAGAATAGGGTTTTCGTAGGTAAATGTGTACAGACGTTCATGTGCTCAACACCACAATTATACTCCAAGATCTAAAAGTTTTATTTTCTTGAAGTAACCATGGTAACAATTCAATAATCTTTCTAGATAAGTAAATATACTGTAGCATCATTTGTAACTTAAAGATAAATAACACAAACTTTTTTCAGAAATCAGCAAATTTTTCTCATAGATTTCTATTTAGATAGGTTGTCTGAATAATGTTTGCCAGATAAAGTGGGGGAATTTATAGTAAGATTTTGTCACAATGTTAAAAATGGGTGCAAAAATGTGTATAGAATTACATAGAAACGAAACAGAGTCGCATATTTAAGCATCAATTTAAACAAAACTTACAATTTCTTAATATTTTAGGGATTTGTTATTTATGTCATTTTCTTTCAAAATCAGTCAAAAAATATATATATATCAATCCATGCATCAAATTTTTGTTTGTGTTATGTATCCTTAATCGATGAATGTTAGTAATTTAACTGAGGGAAAAATATCAATTGATAGGATGATTAAAACTCAATTTATAACATTTTTTTTTTAATTTTGAGGGTAGAAATATAAAATATATATAGAGTTACTGGTTTGTTACAAAGCACAAGAGTGTATGTCATTGTCTGTAATTTGATGTACGATGTATTTGTATTTTACAAAAGAAACTTCATTTCTGATCAGACAGTCTACAACTGTCTTCTACTAAGAAGTATATTTTATTATGTACCTGACAATCTAAGTAAATGATATAAAGAGAAGATTGACCATTTAAAAAACTTCCAGATTATCTGCTGTGGAAAGTGCAATAAATTCTCTCTGATGATTTGTCATTTATTTAAACCACTGTATAACATCGATACTGAATTTAGTATTGGAATTATCTTAATTATTAGTATTATCATGTATATTCATCGTTACATTGTTAAAATTTCATGCATTTTCAATGAGAGAAATGCAATGAAATTGTGTGAATTAAAAAGTTAATTAAAAGTATTAAAAATATTGAACTAAGTTACTGTTATATCACCGAGTCCATGGTATCATTACTAGATACATGTACATGTACTACCTAGTTCATATTAATATTTAAATATTTACTGCACGTACATTTGTACATTTTGCAAAGGCGGAGCCAGCGCCCCCCCCCCCCCCCCCCCGTTTGAATTTTTTTAAATGTTGTTTTTGTTTGTATAACAAGCATTTACCTTCGGTTTAGTCCAGTTTAGTACATATATTGATAAAATGATACTACTGCCCCCCCCCCCCCCCCTTCCCCCGTTATGAAATTTCTGAATCCGCCACTGCTTTGCTCTGTTGACAAAGGAACACTGAATAGACAAATGGTCAGTTGTAAATATTTATTATAAATTATTCATCTTCAATCAATCAACAGTTCAATATAAACAGTACAATAACAAACAAAATAATTACAGAAATATATCACATTTAAAGTATCTATATAAAATAATTGCATTCAGCAGTATGAAGTAAAACATACTTAAAAGGTCACTTGGTTTTGACAACTGGTGTTATAATGCTGTGGAGACAGTTCTGGAAGTTGTACTGCTACATTTACATGTATTAAGCATCTTTAACATGAACAGATTAAAAATCTATTAAACATTTATTCCGACTAGACTTTCTGCAGTTTGTGACACCACTTAGATAGATGAATTCTGTGACAAAGTTCTGTATTATGAAATGTACCAGTTCCACTTGCTTTCATCATCATCGTCATCATCACTTTCTGTTGTTCCGTTCTTTTCATTGGGCATGTGCGGCAGACCTTTCCGAGAGTTCACTTTCCTCCATATGCGCCTGAAGAAAATAACAAAGTGCAAATGATAGCAAACAACATCATATGAAATTCTTTTAAAAAAATATACATTTTTTAAAAGCTTTCTCATGCATAATATGATTTAATGATATTTTATTCATGGCCCAGCTTGAAAATATGAATACAATCATGTTCAAAAGTCACTGTATCTAGCAAAGGATCTTCAGAGATGTGGATATTTTATATGTTACGCTGCATTATGGCCAAGTAACTGTCCAAACACATGACCAGGACTAAGCCACACAAAAAGACAGTTAATTTCTACTAACAGTCACACCTTGTTATCTTGAACTCAACTGGACTGAGAAAAAACTTCCAGATATCTGAGGGTTCAAGATCTTGAGGGTAAAATACCTCAAGCATGGGACTTTCAAATGACTTCGACATATCTATGGTATTCGAGATATCAAAGTTCGAGATACTGAGTTCAACTGCATATATCACAAAATAGCCTTAACTAAAAGATAACTGAAAATGAACTTTTGGGCTGTTGAACCCAGACTTTTTTCAGCTACTCCTCTCTAAGGAGGTTGTGCAAATACAGTTGAGAACTTCAGTATCTCGAACACGGATATCTCGAATACCATGGATATTTCAAAGTGATTGGGAAGTTCTTATCATGTATTTTTTAAGTATTTTACCCTTGATATCTCGAACTCTCAGGTATCTTGAAGTTTTTTCTCGGTCCCATTGAGTTCGAGAGGTTTGACTTTATATTCCTTACCTAGCGTCTCTTTCACTGGTGTCGGCATCCTGAATAGCCTCCCGTAAATCTGTCTCCATTTCTGATATACTCCTCTCCAGGTATTCATTCTGTTTTAGCAGCTTCTGAACCTCTACCTGTTATAAAGAAACAATCCATTTTCAAACCTCAGCTTTACTTTTACCAGTTTTAACATTTACCAGTATTTCATTGTCTAGGACAAGGAGACAGACTAATTCTTTCACATTGACAGAGCTATATGAAAGTTTACCTCGTATTGTAAACTTTATTTATACATGACTTCTTAAATTTACATTAAAAAAAGTCATAACATGTACAATATGATGCAAAGTTTTTCAAACTTAAAAAATGTCAACAAGAAGGACTGTACAATTCTTTAACAGTTCACACATTCATATAAAATTTAAAACTAGCAAAGATGTTTATCTATCATGATTTTGGCATGCATTTTGAAATGGTACAGTTTTCAAATATTTTACACCTGCATGTACAATAAAATGCCTGAACAAATTATTAATAGGGTGGTGCATACCTCAGTTTCTTTAATACATTGTTCCAAATGAGTGCACACAGTCAGGGGGACATACTCTTCTCGTAACTTTGTGCGGAGTGCATTCAGGTCATCCAACTTTTCGAGGATTAGTGCTTTAACATGTTCTATTTCATCTGCAAGTTCAGCTGTGGGTTCTTCATGGTAAGCACTGGCTAGTTGTATTCTTGGTTCTATAAAGCATAACTTTAAAAATTCAATTTAAAAAAGTAGACTTTTTTTCCCTGAAACATTTTACATAGGAGAAGGGTTAGGTTCATTGAGATCAACTTAATTTATTCAATGTTAAGTGTTCTGGTTTGTGCTAAAGAACATTATGAAAGAAAATAATTGTGAAAATAGTGTTCTTGAAATTTATCTCTTGAAAGGTATTATTCATGCATTCAAACAATGTTATAACACAAAGTTTTTTTTAAATGTTTTCTTTAATGTTGTATAATAACAAGTTCTGCAACTCTTGCTGAATCATGTTACATTTATAGTGAGGAAATACCAATACATGTATAAACTTAGAGAGAGAGAGAGGGAGAAAGAGAGAGGGATTATTACCTGGCTCACTTGGCTCCCGAGCTAACAGTTCCTCCTCCTCCAGTAAGGCTTTTCTTAACCTAAAATTACATTTACATTCTGATAAGTCACCAAAGTCAGCTTTCCTAAACAAAGAAAGTTTATAATTGCTTCCTTTATTGGTATTACAAGGTTTATAAAGAATTTGACATTGACATTGATTTAACAAATATAATTTGCTTTCTTTTTTTAATTGAATAGATTTCTTCATGAAAGGTGTCCATTTAAGTGTTGTTGTTTCCTTCTATTTTGTGATTACTATATTTCTGTGAAATCACTAGTCTGTATCAATTTGCATGAAAATACTTAGATCACTTGTAAAACACTTTTAAAAATTCAAGTGTTGCAAAAACTGATGCATAAGCAGACTGTAAATGCTGTTCAAATATCTTAATTAATTTTTTAAAGTCCCCCCCCCCCCCAACACACACACATAGTATCCATGTGTATGAGCCAAAACTTGGAATAAATTTAAATCTTCCTTCAAGCACTGATTAGAAAACCAGAAAATAGTCAGACATGTATAAAATCGAATGTGATTACTTTACACCAAAAATAAATTATGAACAATTTATGAACGTGATGAAGGTGACATGAATTAATGATTGAGAAATAATTGAATCAGCATTGTCATATGGTGCATATAACAAGTAACATACTTTCTCAGTAATTTAATTCTACTAAAGACCGTTCTTCATTTTGCTTGAATACTCAATAAACATATTGCTTCATACATTAAGGAATCTACATGTGAATGTAAGTGTGAGCTGATCCTGAACAAAGCAAAGTACAAAGCATATTCCAATATTCTGTTAAATACCGGTATATATTATACATTTTGTGCGCTTCAATGTTACCCCACCTCTCATTATTTTCTAACAAGGACTTGGCTTTATCTTCTAACTTCACCACTTTGTTTTCAGCTTCCTCCAGCTCTTTGGGGCGTGAGGTCCCACGGAACACCATCAGCTCTACCTGTGTTCGGAGTTTCTTGGTGTGATCTGGGGACTGTTGGTCAAGGAGTTTGGAGATATAATTGTCATATTCAGTCTGAAAGAGATTTTTAAAGCAAATTTATGAAATCACAATTAACTTCAGAAACTAAAATATTAATGTCTTTTGTCAAAATTCAGCAGCTTTCAGAGGCATTGCCCCCTTCCTCCCATGGGCACCTATCAGGGTTTTGCCCTGCAGTACCTGGAGGCTCAAGGCACCCCAGGTACTGCACCCTCCCATTCTGAAATTTCTGGATCCACCACTGGATCACTTTTTCAAATGGAAACTGTACATAGTAATCTTCCCACATTTACAAGAAAAAAAAATAAAAAAAATAAAGGATAAAGTTTAACATATCTATGAGTAGAGTTTTTTTAAGATATAAGTATAATGATTATATATACCTGTAATAATACAGATGTTTATCCCAAAAATTCATAAGAATCTATTTTATATTTTTAAGAAATGAATTTAATTTTTGAAGATTCATGAGGACATGAACTACGAGTACGGTATTATGACGTAACAATAGAGATATTCATGCTAATCCATGGTAGTTCATGAGAAAATGAACAGTCCTCTAATTTGCAAAGAATCATAAGGAAAATGTATTGGTAATGTAAATATGTTGATATAAACATCATATATTTCATAACTGATTCATGCTTCTTCATAAACTAATACTGTTTAGAAAATTTTAAAGAAAACTAGACTAATTAAAAGTTTATGTACCTTTATATCCCTTAGTATATATGAAAATGTTGGACTCTCTTCTATTAAATCCTCTAAAACATTACTATAAACTTGGAGTTTGTGAAAGTTGGGTCTGTGATCATCAATGAAGTCAAGTGTCTCAAGCTCCTGTAAAAACATAAAAGAGATTGAGACAGACGTAAGTACATCATGTAATCAAACATCTATCAAATCAGTTTGAAAATCTGAGAAAATTATAATGATTAAATCATAATGTATCATGTATTCTACAGTGCATTTATTTTGGAAATTTAATAAAAAAAGGGACATGTTCCACAAGAATTTGTAATTTACATAATGTTATAACTGCAGAAAATAACCATTATATGGTATTTAGAATTACAAATTCAAAACCCAGAGACTGACGTAGTTAAGTTAATGATGACAGATTTTTTTGTTTTGCGTGTTACATGTAGATGTGTCCCGGACTTCAGTTAATCATGTTTATCCATTACATTGTACTTATTACTATTGTTAATATTGATGGTCATTAACAGTTCTATTACATAAAGCTTTTAAAGTGTTTTACATAAAATCTAATTACCTCCTGTAGCCTTTTTTCTAAGTGTTTCACAGCTTTCACACCAGATAGTACATGCTGTTCAGATGCATCTTTTAATCCAATGACTTGATCTTCCATTGATTTTAGTTTTTCATATTGATCCCTTTTGGTAACCCCAATATGATGAGTGGGCAAAAACTGGTGTCTGAAGGTTAACAAGTTGTCCATCTGAAGACTTTTCTGAATGTTTTCCATAACATCATATTCTTCATTTTCTTCTTCCATAGGGGGTAGCCTTTTTGATCGCCGACTGTTCCCAGGCAACATTACTTCCTCAGCTTTGAGCTCTTCCACTAAAACACCATCTTGGAGTTCTGTGTAAATAGACTTCTTAGATGCGGCACTTGGATTCCTCTTTGTGGACTCAGGACGGTCATCTGTGGTTCCTATAGTGGTCCCAATCGTACTAACTGGGGTCTTCACATTTTTGTATCGTATTTGTGAAGCCATGTTTATCTCACTGGGATATAGGGGTAAACTACCTGTCGTTCCCACACTGAAGTCATACAATGTCTCCTTCATTTTGGCCTCTCTCTGGGTAGATTTTCTTACATTAGCAACTGGGATTGTGCTTTTTTCAACAAGTGATATTCTCTTACCCTTCCCAGCAGTCCACTTGCTACTTGCCCATGATGAGGGTGGTTTATACAAAAAAGCTTCATTCAAGTGACCTCCTGCATATGAATGAATATCATGTTTCTGAACACCTTCCACATCATTCAGTAGATTTTTCAGCTGTTTACGTGAAGTAAAATTATACGCTGTCATCATTCACGAGAAAGAATTTAATTTAATTCAATGAATGAATTCATTTACAGGTGTAGTTATGTATCTGAAAAATAAAGTAAACATCAATTAAAGTAAAAATTGTGATCACGATAGTAACTGCTAATAATAGATTTAATACATTTAAATAAAATATAGGCTAATGAATCAAATTTATTAAACTTTCCTATGACTAGGCCTATATTTTCATTAATTTGAGTAACATCTTTTACAAAATCTCTTTAAAAAAACAAAACAAAATCGTTCGAGCTTAAAAATATTAATTTTCTAATCGTTACTTTGTATATTATAGATTTACAAGTTAATATATGCTGCAAAAATTAAATTGCAGAGGAAATTCGGACATCACGTAAACATTTGATTTTTGCAAAAAAAGTAAATGATATTTCCTCAACGTATAAAACTGTCAATGTAGTAACACACCTTTTCGTTATTACATTGTAGTTCAGCCGTAAATACTTCCAAATATCATGAAAAAAAATAGTTATAGTGCTAAGAATCGGATGAATCCCCTTTGTTTCAAGTAGTTATGGAGACATAGAAGAGTTCCTTCAAGTTGGATAACTTTAATTAGAAAACGAACCACATGTTTATTAAATTTTTGTACATACTAACATACCTCATGTTTGGGGCTTTAGTGTAATAAAAAGTCTTAAATTACAAGTCTCGAATGTAGATATTTTTTTTTACACGAAATAATACCTCAAGACAAACATGCCGACAATGTTTTATAAAAGATTGACATTTGACTTTAAAAAAAATATATACAGTTTTATTTGTCGATATTTCTTTCAATTTATTGTAAAAAAAAATAACACAAGTAAAATCAGCCTTACTGTCCTTAAGGGGGGCGACCATTTGATTCATGGGGGTGGGGGCTGGCAAATTTTGTCGAGTCAGATTATTTATGTTCCTGCCAGTGATCGAAGGACGGATTATTTATATTTATTTCCAAGATAATCAGACACAGATTATTTATTTTCTTTTTCATCCAAAAAAAACCAAAAACCAAAAAACACACAACTACAAAGCTCTATTTCGTGAAGGGGGGGGGGGGGGGTTGGTTACGTACGTAGCACAAGGTAAGGACATATATTATACACCTATTTACTTATTTACTTGCTCAAAAACTATTCCACGGTTTCATCTTCAGTCTCTTAGATGTGTTGCAGTGTTGCAAATATTAAATATTATTATACCTCTATGAATTTTTTCTATATAAAAATATGGCGAATAAACCTGCTATTTTTTTTAAACCGTGGAACAGTTTTTGTGCTATTAGCCCATGGTGAAATACATTTAGTCATCAAACTATTCACCGGCAGCATTCCGTTTCCCTCGCTTTTCATTTCAGAGCTCTTCTGGTTTTATCCAGATTGTGATGTAACACAAGTAAAGTCGGCTTCGGTATAATAAAACACCTATTTACTGGCTATGAGGACAATAGCAAGTTTATCGCCCCCCTCGACAGCAACTATTTCCCTCGGCTGCGCCTCGGGAAATAGTTGCTGTCTTGGGGAACGATAAACTTGCTATTGTCCTCATAGCCAGTAAATAGGTGTATAATATTTGCAACACTGCAACAGTCTAAGAGACTGAAGATGAATTTCATTTTCTATTCAACTGCCAAAAATACAATAATCATATGTTAACTTTTGAAAGGAACTTGATGATTTTTTTTTCAAGGAAAAAAATATCAAATATGTGAACAATTGATGATTCTTATATATTTTGTCTTTGCCAATTATTGTGATTGTGTTTGCGCCAATAAATATTGTATTGTATTTATTTTTCTTTCCAGTTGAGGACAGTTTATTTATTTTCAACATTTTCGAGGACAGATTATCTATTTCCAAATTCCTCAAGGCAATGTTATTCCAGTACTTGGAAGCTGTATTATGATAAAAACATTAACGCATGTGTGCTGGTATGATCGATAAGGTATTAAAAATTCAATATCCCAATATACTTATACAACAGTATATATTTCAAATAAAAAATTGAAAATGATAACCAGAATTTTAAGTTTGATAGTTTTTCGCACACATGCAGAAAAAGAGTATCCTAAAAGCCGAACTTCCTAAACAGGGGCATAAACTGGCCGGATTTTAAAGGGGAAAACTGTTTATAAGTGTTTATAAGTAATGTTCTAACCAATACCACCTACTTACAAAGAGTACCAGTCCTGTTCTATTTATAAATGGCCAATTAAAGCACTTGAGAGCAGATTTGTAAAGGGTTGGATACTTAAAGTATATCAAAATGGTACTTCTAATTAAAATTTTGTTTAAATTCCCTTGCATTATATCGATAGAAATACCATTCTAACGTCTTTCAAATTGACAATTAAGTGCAAAAATACTACTGACAACTTAATATAAATAAAGTATCTAAACACGATTTATCAGGAAAATGGTTAAAAGGGTCTTAATTTCTATTCTTCAATAAAATATGATCTCAGTTGTGGAGATTTCATATTCTGACATTGTACCATGTAGTGATAACCGTTTTCGGCGAGTCACAGATTATGCAAGCTTATTTTTATTATCTCAAGAGGGAGAATATTATATATATTTAATGCCAACTTAGACATTTTAGTGTAAAAACTGGCTGTGTGAATTAAATTCAGTAATACGACTTGGGTGATACAATGAATACATCCTGTTTCCTTTTGTTGTTGTTTGTCACCATTGATGATGTTGAGTCTTTCTCACCACTCACAGACAAGAACGAACGCAATTTCACAGACATTGGCAGAATGGATGCACAAAACGTCGAATTTTTCATCAACTTCTGAATCAAGAGACTTTAAACAGAATGGCCTTGGTAAAAGATGTTCAAGTTGTGACGAAAGATATGTTGACCTTGAAAGAAAACTGTAATGATTCCGGAATTTTCAGATACGACCATGCAGAGTTCTCAATTAGTCACTGATGACATCACGTGACATCAATCGTGTATATCCATATAGGAATGAGAGTACCAAATCCCCGGATGTACACGTGGTTTTGTTTGTTACACAAAGTAGTATAGAGTACTGAATAGTGTGTGTTACCCGATTGGCTGAATTCAGGTATATAATTATTTTCATTTTAAAGTAAAAATATTAATGTTTGAAATAAATGATGGAATGTAGGAATATTACAGAAAATATAGAAATACCAGGGGAGATTGTAGGAGTGGGGGTTGATATTTTTGGCATAGTGTCATTTACTGCCGATCGCTATAAGTTGTAAACAACTGCAATTTTGACCTATAAACGCCATGGGACCCTGTATTTTTTCCGGGCTTTTTTATGTGCACTCAGAATAAAGTTTCAAATGGTGCCAAGGATTTGTCTGAAATTGAATTAGTAGAGTACTGAGAGAGCAGAAGGTTTGTATAGAGTTCTATGGGAAAATAATTGGTACTCTTTTCCCATAAATACCGAGACTCTGCAGTCGTCTGGAGTTGTTCTTCGGACGTAGCCAAGGTTAGAAGACGAGTGCCGTGAATGAAGTATTCACATTAAATATTCCTCGCCTGTTTTACAGTTAGAGAGAGAATTGGAAGGCCAAACCAGTTGAGGCCTGCCACAAACGAGGTTGACCTCCAGTATGGAGGCTAACCATAGTTTGTTGGATCTCGTCTGCATTGGCTGACCAGTCCGTCCAGGCTGCTATACTCATTGTCCGTCCTGAATAAGGCATCCTACAGTGAGTGTAGTGGTTGAAGGGCTATCACATATACTGTCCGTCCTGAATAAGGCATCCTACAGTATATGCGGTAGTCTGAGGGCGACTGGGCTCTATTTTAATTAGTGTTAGGTTAGGACTACCATTGCTTGCCTCCGATTGTTATATTGATTCACCATTTGATTATTGTTTACCTAGATAAGGTTAGGACATATTTGTATATTTCGGCAGTCCACTTAAATTATACCAATCAGTTTTTAATCAGTTAATGTTGAACACCCCAAACCCTGGAATTGACCAGGTACGATCTCTGTGATTAATGTAAATACGTTACAAAAATTTGGTGTCAGCGGTGGGATTTGGGGTTGCATTCAATCATTAAAGTTTATATATGTTATCTTTTTGTCTTTGTTGATTTTTGACGAGTAATTTATTTTTGAAAATTATTGATATGTCTGAGAGTGACATGAATGCTGAGATGACTGCCTTAGAGCAGGAAATAAGTAGGCTTCAGACTAGTATTAATAAAGGTCAAGCAAGGACAGCCGCCAGAGATTCTGGACTGCCTGAAAGTAGGCGGACTACCATTGATGACCAAGATTACACGAGTAAGGGCGCAAGACCAAAAACTGTTAGGACGAGCACCCTACCAAATATGTATACTAGGCCTGACAATCTTAGCGATTTAAGAAGAGCTGTTAATGGCGAGCCAGAAAGGATTTCTATCACGAGCACACCATACCATGCTAGTACATCCAGGCACGAGTTTCCCTTGCTGAATGAGACAAACATTACAACACGCCGCCCTGAGAATATTACACAGGCTGACAAACGGAAAAACGCCATGGTGAAACCAGATAAATTTGATGGAAGTTCGTCATGGGCTGATTTTAAGTCTCACTTTGATGTCTGTGCAGAACTGAACAGATGGACTCTGGCTGAGAGGGGGATGTACTTAGACGTTGCTTTGAGAGGTCAAGCACAGAGTGTGTTTGGAAATCTACCAGCGGTAGACAGATGCAACTACAGACTCTTAAGTAAGGCACTTTAAGTCAAGATAGAGTTCCGCTGACCTTCGGTTCGAACTAGTTGTACATAGTTGTATATATTGTTTTTTTTTTGTTTTTTTTTTTGTATATACACTGCAACTTTGAAATCAATTTGCTGTTTATTCAACATTCAGCTAAATTTAAGAAGTAATTAGTTTCAAATTTGTACATGCGGGACGCATGTCATCGGAGGCATGGGCAGTGTAATGATTCCGGAATTTTCAGATACGACCATGCAGAGTTCTCAATTAGTCACTGATGACATCACGTGACATCAATCGTGTATAAATACCGAGACTCTGCAGTCGTCTGGAGTTGTTCTTCGGACGCAGCCAAGGTTAGAAGACGAGTGCCGTGAATGAAGTATTCACATTAAATATTCCTCGCCTGTTTTACAGTTAGAGAGAGAATTGGAAGGCCAAACCAGTTGAGGCCTGCCACAAAAGAGGTTGACCTCCAGTATGGAGGCTAACCATAGTTTGTTGGATCTCGTCTGCATTGGCTGACCAGTCCGTCCAGGCTGCTATACTCATTGTCCGTCCTGAATAAGGCATCCTACAGTGAGTGTAGTGGTTGAAGGGCTATCACATATACTGTCCGTCCTGAATAAGGCATCCTACAGTATATGCGGTAGTCTGAGGGCGACTGGGCTCTATTTTAATTAGTGTTAGGTTAGGACTACCATTGCTTGCCTCCGATTGTTATATTGATTCACCATTTGATTATTGTTTACCTAGATAAGGTTAGGACATATTTGTATATTTCGGCAGTCCACTTAAATTATACCAATCAGTTTTTAATCAGTTAATGTTGAACACCCCAAACCCTGGAATTGACCAGGTACGATCCCTGTGATTAATGTAAATACGTTACAAAACCTCGCTGCAGCCGAAAAAAAGATTGTCGAGTATCAGGCTTCTGCTGATGAATTAAAAAGAGTAGTGAAAATATTGAAACGTGAAAACAGTTTGTTGAAAAATGAAAGTTATGCACACAAACAACACCTTGAGAATATTGATGAATATATTACAAAGATTCTGCAGAACAATCAAGACTTTCAAATAAAAATCGAGGATGAACGAAAAATGTTTGAGAAAAATATTTCGGATACAATAGCGGACATTAAAATTGAAGTTCGTTATATGTCGGTAACCTTGCTTGATTTAAAATCACAAACACGCGATGTCGGAAGTCATATTCCTGATTCCATCGAAGAAAGGTGCATGGCGATTTTCAAAACTGAGAATTCTTCGATAGACAATCTCAAAAAGAAATTATTGTCAACCGACAACAAACTTAAAGCGACAGTTTCCAAACTCGAGAAGTCTCAAGCTGAATCTGTATCAACATTTTTTGGTAAATCATTTCAAAACATTCTACATCATTTTATAAATTGTTACTAGAGGTTCGAGTAAATATGAAACAAAAGAAATACAGATGTAAAATTCGGAGATGAAAAGGTCTGAGTGTTAAATGTAAAAAAAAGAGGAAAATGGGGAGAGGGGGGATAAGAAAAAAATTATAATATACCGACATTTATTTCAAGGTGACATGAATTCTACAATAGAGAGCCTGAAAGCTGAATTGAAGCAGTCTCAGATTGAACGACTGAAGTTATCTGCTACAGTGGCATCTCTGGAGATGTTCCGAATGAATATGACAACTTACGGTATTTTTGAAACTCTTTTCTTTATGCCATAATTATGACATATTTTTGTCTTTCATGTACCATAGGCAGCCATGTTTTCTATTGTTTTAACTATGGGTTATCTACACCATAACCCATGGGCGGAGCCTTCATAACCTATAGGCGGTGCATGTCTTAAATTGCATACAAAATCAATTAAATTTTAAATCTTTTAATTTATTCTCGGTAGACTTTAGAAGGCTTTTCCATATCGTCGTCATCGTTAAACTTTCCAAATCGATCGTCAGAATGGTCTAACTGCTGTATAACATTTTCAGGTGTAACCGGCTCCTGGGTCAAATTAAAATCCGCTTGAGTAAGAGATAAATCCCCAATACCATCAAACACGCTTACTTCGTCCTCTATCAACTGGCCTATCTGTGAGAAAGCTTGATCATCGATAGAAATGTCCCATTCAAAATTTTGCGGAAGTTCAAGAAAATCCAGATCCATGCTCATTGCGCTGTGTTTGTCTATTTTCGCTTTTTGATTGCAAGTGCACAAAATGTGCAATAAAATGTAATATATATGCACAGTGTATAGCGCGTGAAATTATAATTATGTCAGGTGACAAACCATATTAGGAAATTTATCTGCAACTTATACATCATCTCTCTGCCGTATTAGGAAATCTGAGAGTGCTATGGTACATGTGACTTACCGTATAAGTTTTTTATTGGTTTTCTCTAGATACCCTATAGAGAGGTTAAAAGGTCACGAGAAGGCCTCCTCCCAAATGAAATTGCTTCCTACGAGCCTGAAACATGAGCTAAATGTGATTGACATCATTATTATATCATTTAATTTCTATAAAATAATTGATTCTGATTGGATAAAAAATTCTTTTGATAACCGCATCAATAGAATTTGGAGTTCGCTTGCACTTAGTAGCCGGAACTACTTTGTCTGTCTTTACATGTATATTTCCCGCTTCCAGAAGTTCATGAAGGAACAATTAAATACTTTTTCTCTAATAGATATTTTCCTGAATTTCGAAACTTGTCCGTTGCGTTCCTGACTTATTTTCTACTTTCGTTTCTTTTTGAATTATCCCCCTTTGCTAAACAAATCAGATCGTCTGCATGACAACAATACAGTAATGGGAAAGAAGGAAAGAAATCAGCATACCAATGTTAAATGTTTGACTTTGAGATAACTGGTATGAACAATAGAACTGTGAAGAAATGTTTTCATGCTACCAAAGCGGGGAAATGCCGTTAGGAACCGAATGATCGAGAAAAACGACACTGCATGAATGAGGACGGAATTCTTTCAATGTTAAACAGTAGGCAACAGACTCTTTCAGATTTTACAGCATGGACAGGTTGTGATACATATTTATACAGAACAGAACAGAACAGAACAGAACAGAACATTTATTTTCTAATTTAGAGCCCATAACAGACAAGTATGAAATTATTACAATAATAAAGAAAAGATATGCCAATGGATAGTATAACAACTTGTAAATGACATTACTCATTTCAACAATAATATTGTACTATTTCAGTTAAAGGGAATACTATATATAAAACTGTATGACTACTACAACATGTTATCATTTATGAATTTGCCCACAGAATTAAGAGTTTCTTTGTCTTCAGTATTGAGTAACCAAAAAAGTTTTTGTTCATCATCTAATGCCGAGAAATTGGGAAATTTACTTTTAATTGATTGAAAAATTTCTTTTCTTTGATGATCATATTTTTTACATGTTATGAGAAAATGAGTTTCATCATCTACACTGTTAGAGTTACATCTATTGCATAATCGATCTTCACGAGGGATGTTGGTAAATCTTCCCACTTCAATTTGCAATCTGTGACAAGAAATTCTTAATTTACATAGAGATTTTCTGTGATGAAAATTTTTAACTACTGATAAATAATTCTCATAACCCCAATTTTGTTTGAGTTTTACATATGTGCTTAATTTACCATCAGTATAACTTTGTTGACTTGTATACCAATTTTTTATATAATAATCTAATATGGTTTTATGACAGAGTGACTTAAATTTATGCTTCCCATAACAAATTACTTCATCTTTGATATTCAGTATATTTCTTAATTTCTGTACAAATGCGAACCATGAGTTCTTTCCATGTACATAAAGATTTTTACTACATTCATATGCATCTTTAAGTAAAGGAAATTCTGTGGACAAATTTTCAAATCTATACCAACTTTTGATTAACAATTTGACAATATCATAATGCAGGGGGAACCTTCCCAATTCAGACAATACTGCAAAATTTGTACTTTTCTTATGAACACCAAGAATATATTTACAGAATTTAAGGTGTATTTATATGTTCGGTTTGAAATTCAGATGAAGAGATGCGCAAATGAAATCCAAAATTTCTGTGACCTATAGAAAGAGTTGTTAAGATATCCCAGTAGTATCCCTTTAAATTTAAGAACCTAGATAGGTTACCGGGGAAATATACCCATTGGGATATAGCAAAAAAATGATAACACAACAGGTAAGTTTTTTGTGTTAATTAAAGAACTGTTAATCATTGTTAGAAAAGATTGGTAGTGACAAGACAATATTTGAGAACGTTTTTTCTTCGTTAGGCCTAGATAGCCATTTTGAATTTCAGCAACATTGTTCTGATATATTCCTACGCACTGTTTTTGATGCGTAAATTTAATAGTAAACTGAAGGAAAGTTTCATTTTATTATTTTAAAATCATAATTAAATGATAAGAAATGAAAGTAATATTTTTTTCTTTGACCGACGTATCAAAGAAAAAATTTGGACAGAAAACGTTTTCATCAATGCGCTACCCTCTTAGTGCCGCAGCGACATGTATGTCGCTAGAGAGTTCAATGCCACGGGGACGTTTTGGTCGCCTGTCATTTGAGTGCCAAAACGACACATATGTCGCATCGGAGTTAAAAATAAAAGATAAAATAAAGTAATGTTTATTTTCCTTAAAATGAATGATTTAGATTTTATAAATGATGAGATATGATAAGTGCAATTTGTTCTCTCAAAATGACGTAATTTTTGTACGTTTTATGACGTCATAATATGCAAATATTACGTAGAAGTTGTAAAAGAAAATGTCATCTGATACTGATAGTGATGACAGCTATGCGACCGACAGCGATAATAATGTTGATGTTCTAGTCGGTAGAGTCAATCATGGTCCATGGTTTACGGTGGTGGATCCAAGTTCTTTCACTATTTCAAGGCTGCCTGATTTTACAGCTGATCACGGACCAGTTGATTTTGAACCCAATATGGTGCCTTTCGATTATTTTGAAAAGTTTTTGAAAGATGAGGACTGCTGCATTTTGGACATTATTGTAGAAGAGACAAACCGCTTTGCTGAAGAAAGTATGAATATCCGTCAGCGGACTCCATTTGCAAGAGAAAATAATTGGAAACCTATTACCAAAGATGAAATGAGCGCTTTTTTGGCCTTGTATTTGCGATGGGAGTCGTACGGAAACCAACTTATGCGTCATACTGGGAGAGAGGTTCCGGTGATCTTATAACAGAGACTCCGAACTTTTCTCAAGTAATGTCCAGAAACCGATTCCAAGCAATACTTCGATTCCTTCATTGCAACGACAATGCTCTGAATGTTCAAAGGGGGCTACCAGGTTTTGACCCGCTACATAAAGTGAGACCAATCATCGACTTTTTTAATGACGTATTTGAAAAGAATTATAGGTATATTCCTTGATTTACTTGACTAATAATAAAATTACATTTTGACGTTTTTGATAAAATTTTTAATTTAAATCAAATTTCCACGTCTTTTTAAATATATCCTTTTTATTATAAAGTCGGTAAAATTCTCGAATGCAGAACAGTAATGATACATACACTGTATTAATTTTGAATAATTATTGAATTTTTTTTTCA
Organism: Saccostrea echinata; assembly: GCF_033153115.1. Taxonomy (NCBI): domain Eukaryota; kingdom Metazoa; phylum Mollusca; class Bivalvia; order Ostreida; family Ostreidae; genus Saccostrea; species Saccostrea echinata. The sequence continues at coordinate 14,735,870 of NW_026889761.1, forward strand.
TTCATCCATCCGATGTCTTTTTAACATACATGTACATGTATGTATTGCCTAGAATTATTAAGGAGCATTTCGTTTTGCAGAATTAATAAGAAATCTATATTGGTTTTTGCACAAATGCAAAACTTTATACATGCATATACATGTAGAAATTATAAAAAAATATATATATACCGAAATTCATAATCAGTTGTGTGTCATATTTATTATCATTGTTCATATAATTTTTTTTGTCTCTTGTTAAATGTTCCGTCTTTATGATAGGCTTTCACAGAATGTTTGTATTGATGAACGGATTATCGGATTCAAGGGCAGACATTTCCTGAAGCAGTATATTGCCAACAAGAAGGCACATAGATGGGGAGTGAAGGCCTGGGTGTTAGCCGAGTCGCACACCGGTTACACACATCATGTCCAAATTTATCAGGGAAAACACAACAGCCCGAATCATCCACTTGGCCAAGGGTGTGTTAATTTAATAGATGTGTATACTAAGTCTGAATACTAGTAAAATGATCGTATTTTCATTATGGCATATATATGAAGTTTATATTTTAATTTTAACAAATAATAGTATTCAAAAGAGCTATGATTACAACTATGTGTGTCAAAATGGTAGCTAATAATGAAGGGGAATTAATAAACTCGAAAAAATAATTAGTAGATACGTTCAATGAAGTAAAGTGGGTGAGGTAGGTTTGCAAATTTTTACAAATAAAGTATGGACTCCTTCCGCAATCATGTTATAAAAAATAATATAACATACAATCGGAATTATTTTTAAGCAAATCGCTCGGTATATTTCATCAAAAGTCATTTCTTAATTATTGGAATGAGAAAGAAACTTGCACAAACATAAAGAGATTATCAACTAAAACAACAAATTCACTACATGTAGACACCCCCCCCCCCCCTCCAAAATATATACACCCCAAACCTTGGTATTTTTTTTTAAATGTTTTATTTCATACAACATTTTTATATTAAACATTTTACAATATCCAACATATAGAAAGAACTCCAACAAAAAATTAAAATTAAAAATACTCCTATTGTATTATGAAATAGAACAGAAAAGTCACTTTGGTTTTTATTTACATTAACCCCCCCCCTTCCCCCTTTAGGATATCGGACCTTAAAAATCATGGATACCTATACTTTATGTCATCAAAATTTTAATGTATCATCATATTTTGTTTCGGTATTGTCTTTAACCATGCTGTCCCTACATTCCACTCTAATCACACTATTCTTCTTCAAAAGTAAATTCTATAGTGTTAAAATATCAAATCATTCTTGTTAATACATATACAACCCGTCCACACTATAGGAAGGAGAGGGGTGACTTACATGCTCTATAAGTTTTAAACACTTTTTTGAAAACAGTCCCTAAGCCTGGGTGTGCATATCGACTTTAAAGGGGGGGAGGGGGCTGGGGGGGCTGACCACAAGCACTTGCGAAGTCATTTCAACTATAATTTTTAAGTGCAGAATTAGATCTGTGCAGTTGTATTAGAATTTTGAAAATAACTCGTTTAGTTCATAAAAAAATAACTATCAAAATCATTTCAGATATAAAGTCGTAATGGATTTAATGAGACCACATTTTGGTAACCTACACCACGTGACCATTGACAGCTGGTTTACCAGTCCCAAACTTCTGCATGATTTAAGGGACAGGGGAGTTTTTGGCACAGGTACAGTTATTACTTCGAGGAAGGGAATGCCAGTTAGTTTTAAAACTACCCGCTTGCCCAAGGGAGACATGATTGTGAAGTCGCAAGGTCCTTTGATGGCAGTTCTGTACAGTGATCGGCGACAGGTGACTCTCCTCAGCACTACAGGAAGTTCCAGGTAGATTTATCACATAATATTATCATAATACTCTAAAATTGTTGACTGCATTTAATGATGTCACATTTCATATTTAGAATGATGCGAAAAGCTAACACCAAAGGAAAAATTGTTAAAGCACCAGGAGTTGTGCACAAGTATAACGAAACAATGGGCGGAGTAGATCTAGGTGACCAGCTTCTTACACAGTATGAACCTCAGTTTCGTAGTCTCAAACTATGGAAGAAAATTCTGTTCAGTTTCTTGATGATGGCTGCAGGTAATACATATTTTGCAACATTTCTTGACTTTAAATTACTTCTCGCGAATATATATAGGACTCAAAAATACAAGCATGTGCAACACGTATTAATGCTATTATGTATTATTTAACAATCCGTTATCTCTTTCAGTCAATGCCTATATATGTTACAAGTCCTCCTTCGTGATACAGAAGAAAATGGACCACTTACAATTTCAGAAAGAGATAATAAAGGGACTTTTGGGAAATTTTAGGGAAGGAAGATCAAGACGGGGACGACTTGGTGTACTGAGATGTGCTAGATTGTCTGCCAAACATTTCATAGACTGGATCCCTGAAAAGAAGCGAATGAAATGTGCTGTTTGTTCAGGAAAAAGAGGGAACTTTGCCGGAACAAGGATCCGTACTTGGTGCCCTGATTGTTCCGTCGGGTTGTGTGTTGGAAATTGTTTCAGGAAATTCCACACTCTTATTAATTATGAAGAATAAAATTATTTTTACATGGAATATATAATAATGAGTTTTAGTCATATTCATTTACTACGTACTTGTATTTGGTTTGATTTCTCAGTTACTTTTTTCACGTAACTTAGTTTTAAATTAAAAAAAAAATCAAGGATGAACTATTTAGCGAAGGTATTGTAATATTTCCAAAATTTTGACAATTTAATTTTTATTATACTTTCATGTTCATTAGTCGAATCTGATTGGTTGGAAGGCGTTTGTTACACTACTGCGTACATAAACCACGCCCTCCACAGGGAGACAATTCATTACAAAAAACGCCACTTCACTACTCGATACAAGGAATACCCTATTAATTTAAAACGACTTGTTCTTCACTTTTTTTTTACTTAATTGCAGTTGCCGGGATTTCTCTGGTACTATATAATTTTTATAACTTTAGCAAACTACATAATTATATAATAAATGTACTGGAATTTTATTCCAGATATTTTTTTTCCGTCACATTTGAAAGTTACTTTTTTTCATATTTTGAAATAAATTTTATGCAAGCAAATTTTATCGCACTTGCAAGATTTTACAATCAGCTTTATTAGTTTTAGTCTTTTATAAAACGGGAATAAGAAATTATTAAATTCCTTTTTGTTAAATTATTTGTGGAATGAATAAAATGATCTATGTATGAGGATCAGGTTGCAAAATTCAGGAAGGGGTGTGCAAATCCGGATTCGCTCCTTATAAAAAGAATTTGTTCAAGAACATCGAAATAATTGTCTGTTACGTTAAGGTATTTCGGTACGCAGAACGTACAGACTACTATGACGTACTAGCGACGTCATAACGTAATTCTATTATAAATGGCACTAAGAGGGTTAAATTTACGAACCTAGATAGGTTACCGGGGGAAATATACCCATTGGGATATAGCAAAAAAATGATAACACAACAGGTAAGTTTTTTGTGTTAATTAAAGAACTGTTAATCATTGTTAGAAAAGGTTGGTAGTGACAAGACAATATTTGAGAACGTTTTTTCTTCGTTAGGCCTAGATAGCCATTTTGAATTTCAGCAACATTGTTCTGATATATTCCTACGCACTGTTTTTGATGCGTAAATTTAATAGTAAACTGAAATCATTTAATTTCTATAAAATAATTGATTCTGATTGGATAAAAAATTCTTTTGATAACCGCATCAATAGAATTTGGAGTTCGCTTGCACTTAGTAGCCGGAACTACTTTGTCTGTCTTTACATGTATATTTCCCGCTTCCAGAAGTTCATGAAGGAACAATTAAATACTTTTTCTCTAATAGATATTTTCCTGAATTTCGAAACTTGTCCGTTGCGTTCCTGACTTATTTTCTACTTTCGTTTCTTTTTGAATTATCCCCCTTTGCTAAACAAATCAGATCGTCTGCATGACAACAATACAGTAATGGGAAAGAAGGAAAGAAATCAGCATACCAATGTTAAATGTTTGACTTTGAGATAACTGGTATGAACAATAGAACTGTGAAGAAATGTTTTCATGCTACCAAAGCGGGGAAATGCCGTTAGGAACCGAATGATCGAGAAAAACGACACTGCATGAATGAGGACGGAATTCTTTCAATGTTAAACAGTAGGCAACAGACTCTTTCAGATTTTACAGCATGGACAGGTTGTGATACATATTTATATGTTCGGTTTGAAATTCAGATGAAGAGATGCGCAAATGAAATCCAAAATTTCTGTGACCTATAGAAAGAGTTGTTAAGATATCCCAGTAGTATCCCTTTAAATTTAAGAACCTAGATAGGTTACCGGGGGAAATATACCCATTGGGATATAGCAAAAAAATGATAACACAACAGGTAAGTTTTTTGTGTTAATTAAAGAACTGTTAATCATTGTTAGAAAAGATTGGTAGTGACAAGACAATATTTGAGAACGTTTTTTCTTCGTTAGGCCTAGATAGCCATTTTGAATTTCAGCAACATTGTTCTGATATATTCCTACGCACTGTTTTTGATGCGTAAATTTAATAGTAAACTGAAGGAAAGTTTCATTTTATTATTTTAAAATCATAATTAAATGATAAGAAATGAAAGTAATTTTTTTTTTTTTGACCGACGTATCAAAGAAAAAATTTGGACAGAAAACGTTTTCATCAATGCGCTACGCGCATTGATGACGTTTTCCGTCCAAATTTTTTCTTTGATACGTCGGTCAAAGAAAAAAATATTACATTCATTTCTTAAGGAAAGTTTCATTTTATTATTTTAAAATCATAATAAAATGATAAGAAATGAAAGTAATATTTTTTTCTTTGACCGACGTATCAAAGAAAAAATTTGGACAGAAAACGTTTTCATCAATGCGCTACGCGCATTGATGACGTTTTCCGTCCAAATTTTTTCTTTGATACGTCGGTCAAAGAAAAAAATATTACATTCATTTTTTAAATGTAAAATCGAGAACACAGTCATACTTAGGTCTTTTTTAGTTTCAAGAATTGATTTCATTCATCTCATTATTAGGTCGGCAGAAGAAAGTGGCTTTTACTGTTGGAGTGACGTTTTCCAATGGTGGCTGGAACAGTGGAGCATTGATATTTCCCTCGGTCATTAACAATGTTGGTGGTGGATACAATCCGACAACCGGTATCTTCACTGCCCCAATTGATGGAGATTATATCTTCTTCCTTGCTGTTTCCGAGTACAATAGACAGCATAGTAAGGTAGACATTGTTATGAATGGGGTTTCGAAAGTAAGAACCTTGGGATCGTCAGGCTCAGCGTATCAAACGGGAGTAAACATGGTTTTTCTGCAGCTTAACGAGGTTCGCTCCTGAGCTTTTGAGCAGATTTTTATTTTAACCTATATTTAAAAAAATTTGCGTAATGTTTTAATTCTTACAATAAGTTTGGATTCTACAATGCCAATTAAACTATATTCAGTTAAAACTCCATGATTAAATTCCATACCAAAAGCATTAAGTGAGGAACTATATTTTGTGGCGGAAGGTTTTTTAGAAGAAAATGATCATTTTTTCTCTTTCGAAGTATTTAAAGTATGTTAAGTTTGGATTCCTATTTTTACATGCAGTCTGCACACAGAATTATTTTGAGCAGTGAACTGTTTTATACTGGTCCTAAATTATATATTTAATAAACTGTCATGAATTCAATCATTATATTTGATAAATAGATCAAATATATTGTGAAAATCAAGAAAAAAATAACCCTAATTTAAGCTCAAAATTAGCACTATTTTAGTAATATCTAAAAATTAACATCACAGACCCCCACTTTTAACTTTCTTTTCTGAATATACAAGATACTTTTAACCATTCTTCTTAAATTCAGTAAAATGTCATTACTTTTAAATGAGTTTTTTGCTTGTTAAATTTGTAATGCTAGCAAAATGAAATTTTTTGAGTGCAAAAAGGTCAAATAATTGAACGTGCGGAGTAATTAAAAAAAAATTTGTTGTCAAAAATTTTAATGGGTCTATTCAAGATGAAATAAGACTGTGTTTGTTCCCAAAACTTATTTGAATAAAAAATATCGGAGGAAAAACTTAAAAATTGATTTATGTGTAAGACGTTTTTACAGTGCAAAAAGGTCAAACTAAATGCTCTGTAGCGCCAAAAGAAGCGCATTGACCCCATTTTTTTGTTTTGATTTTTAATTAAGCTATATGTATAAATTCTAAAAATATACTTGATAAAAAATTCTCATTACTTTTGATGTCAGGATCCAACCTCCTTAAACAGAGGGACGCGGTGTGGGCCAGAGCATATGCTGGTAGAGGCTACAACACCGAGGGAGTTCCCATTACAACCTTCTCTGGCTTCCTCCTGTAACCTTGATTTTTAAGGAAACTGAATTCACTTTGTCTACAAAATTGTTATGAAAGTAATTTCTAGATCAGTTTTTAATATATTGATAACATTTTGAGGGGAAAAAACTCACTCGTTTGTCAGAGATTTTGTCTAAAATGTAATGGGTTAAAATTGAATTTGTTCATGCAAATCAAATTAATGCTCCTGTATCTGGTATTATGGTAAAAATACGTACATTTTTATTATTTATCTTTTCAATTACTTAGTATGCCCGGAATTAAAGCTTCCGAAAAAAAAATTGCATAGTAATGAACATGACTATATATTGCTCACGTAATTATTCATAATTAATAAAAGGAATGACTGTCTTCACTGCATTTTTTTTAATCCGGCATACATGTACACGTACATGTATTTTGTGTAACAGGAATTAGATATACAATTCTCTAATAAATTATCCTTTGTTCACAAACTGTTTGCCTTGTTTTCTTCTACGTAGTATTCAACGAAAAAACTGTTTGAAGAAATGCTATTTACAACAAAACCAATATCAGTATATGCGATTTACCTTAATTACCGGTACTAGAATTTCTTTTTATAATCTAGTGATATTGTTTTTTATTACATTTTCAACAGTGAAATACTGTGATTTATTCATTAAATAAAAGTGATATTCTCTCACAGTGTGAAAGGATACCAAAAATGATATTCTCTCACAGTGTGAAAGGATATCAAAGTAAAAAAATAATTTCTGCCCTTCTTTAGAGATAGTAACTAAGCACCTTGATAGAGCTAAAACTGCAAATTTCTTCCTAAATATGTTGCTAAAATCCATGCTATGTAATTTTTTCAATCTGACACACAACTTCTACGCTATGACGTCTCAACCGCTCAACTATGACGTCAGGCCTATGACACTGTGTTAAGAAAAGACAGAGGCAAAGGGAAAATCAAAGAAAATGTAATAAACAGAAAATTCAATGTTTTGTAGATGAATATGGAATTTATTTCACTCGTGAGACAGGATTTTTTGATATTTTCACTCGTGCTTCGCACTCGTGAAAATATCAAAAAATCCTGTCCCACTCGTGAAATAAATTCCATATTCATCTACAAAACATTGAATATCCTCTATTTTTTATTTGAAGATCAATGTTAATTTTACTTGCATTTTACAATTACTAATTAAGTATCCTAGATTTCATGAGTCAATTATGCTGTTTCTTTGTGCTATCTCCTGAATTTTTAAACAAACATTAAAAATAAAATACAGATCATCTTTCCAATGAATGTATCAAATAGATTCGACGAATTTATCCAGAGTTATCGTTCCCCCTAGCTCCCACATACACATCTGTCAACGCTTGGTAAATTATCAGTAAAAACGACTTATTTTTAATCTATCATCCTCTTAAAGGATTTTTTTTCTATTATTTTTCAAAAATTTTTACTCCGCAAAATAGGACTCTCCTAGGAAGAGATATACATTTACCACACGCCGCAGCGACCACAATCAGGTGTAACGAATTCGAAGGGTTTATATACCCCCGTGCTGATATAGGGATCGATAGGAAAACTAATATTGCGTATGCCTATTTACGGGTCGTGTTCAGCTTTAATTATATGACCGTCCACGGTGAAACCTCTACAGCAAATTATTTGAATTGTTAAAAGGTCTGCAGCTAATGTAGGGATTGAAGGGATAGCGACGATGAAAGATATATGGCGGACAATCATGCCTTTTGCGAGTAGTGTTCAGCTTTAACATCGATACTCAATTTGATTTACCATTTGGCATGGTTGTAGGCCATTGTTGATTAAACTACGTCCGAGAGGCACCCAAAAAAGTACTCTCATTGCTTAGAATATTTGACTCAAATACTACTACCTTACAATTTCAAAAAACGTCTAGTAACTTGATTCAGTGACACCTAATTTTTATCTACCAGGTCCATTTACCAAATGTATGGTTTTTAAATGTGCTATAAGAGGTATGTCCTCTACAATAGAGACTAACATCAATTTTATAATTCCCAAAAACTGCAATTAACTCTACACATAACATAAAACTATCATTTCCTCATAATTCTTAAATTGCTGAAGTCCTGCAGATTATTCAAGTATACTGAAGATGTATTTCTTAAATCTTTATTTTTATTTCGCATCAGTAGAATTATACCGAATGCTTTGAATAGGAAAAAAATCATTATCATTGGTTATGAATACTGATGATATGCAGATTGATGATTGACTTCTGAGCTTGAAAATATTATAATAATTCATGAAAAGTCCTGATAAATGTTGCATAACTGGATTTCAGTGTGCACAAGTACATAATATTATCAAAAATATTTTTCACACATAATATTAGTATAAACATATTTTACAATGTGAATCTCTGTACATATATTAACATCTCAGAACTTTCTTAAGAAAAATCACTTTCTCTTTGTTGACGATTTATGGCTGTCTCGAGACAATCTACTTGAACTCCTATGCATAGACTTTGTATCTGAGCTGTCATGGAGCTTTCTGGGATGTCTGTCTGATTTTGTTTCTACACTGTTATGGCGGGATCTGGAATGTCGATCTCCTTTTGTCTCTGTAGCATCACGTCGTGATTTTTCACGTTTGTCTGAAATTGTTTCCGAACTTTTGTGCCGATTCACTTCTTCCACTCTTGTCCTGCTGTGTCTACCTGATATTAAATGTTTTGAATCATTTTCTCTCCTTCGATCATCAATTTTTCTTTCTCTACTGCTACTAAAAGAGGATGACTTTTCTTTTGACCTCGATTCTCTGTCTTTTCTATCCTGCTTTGGGTCGTATTTTCTTTCAGAGTCTCTTCTTGGTGTTTTTGGTTTCAGAGACCTTTCTGCTTCAGAACCAGATCTTCTTGAGTTATCTTCGACTCTGTCCTTCTTATATTTCTCTTTTGATTCTGACTTTGATCTGTGACTTGAAGAATGTCGGTTTCTGCTGCCTGGTTCTTTATCACTTGCATTTGAAAGACTTCTGAATTTTTTCGCTCCCATTACTTTTTCCTTACCTTTTTGATCTTCATTTTCACTATCTGAGGAATGTACTTCACCTTCTTCTGGTTCACTGTCCCTTAAAGGTGTCCCAGTATTGTTTTCTGTTTCAAATGCCTCAACAACATCAAAGTTCATTTCCTCCACTGGTGAGCAATTATTTTCATCAGATTCTTTATCTTCATTTTGTTTTTCGAACGACTGTCTTCTTACATTGATCCCATCCTTAGCTCGTAAAGAAACAGCACTTTTTAAATCTAGTTGACTTTCGTCATCAAAAAACTCAGTAATACTTTCAGTCTCTGTGAGCACTTCTCTGCATATGTTATCCATTTTTTGTCTGACCGGTGAAGTTGGCATTGTAAAGGATTTCACATCCTGTTCCTGACTCACTTTACTATCATTTAGTTCCACAGTATTTGTAATCACTAAATTTTCGACAGGCATAGTTTTTTCAGGGGCTTGTTCTTGTAATCCATTATCTGTTACTTTGTTAGTGATAAATGATACACTTTTGCTTACAGTACTGGTATCATCACACATTTGACTCTTTTCTTCAATCTTTTTTATGATGCTGTTACGTATGAAATCAATGGACACTGCAGAACTCAAAACTGGGGGATGTTCCAGTGCAACAGCCTTTTCCTTTATTGTCTCTCTGAAACTATGGTCATCAATACCCATACCTGTAATTGGAGTACTTTCACTTGCCTTATAATTTTCCAGAGAAATGTTATCCAGATCATTTGCTTTCGTAGAACTAGAGTTCTCACCTAAGAATGATTTAGTTACTTCAGCCATCGACTTTTCATTTAATGTTTCAGTAATATCCCCCAAATTCAAGCTTTCTTTTGATTTGGTACAATTTTGCTCTTTTGTAACCACTCCTTCTTCAACACTATTATCCCCCTCATTGTTTGAAATATTTTCCTCATCACAAATAATTTTGTTCTCTTCTTCACATTTTTCATTAGAACTTAATATATTCTGATTAAGACCTTGATCTTGATGTTCAAATGTACATGTGCTAAGTGAAGTCTTGCTGTCTTTAATTTTATCAGCACTATCTCTATGCTTCTCAGTATTTTCTACAATACCTGCACTGTAGATCTTTGGAAACCCTGATTTCTCTTTAATTTCACTGCCAGTATCAACTTCGCTAACTTTCAAGTCATCTTTCTGTTTTATACACATCTTTGATAGCTCAACAGTATCTGGTTGGTTATTTTTTAATCCATCTTTTGATTTTTGGCATATCTTTGATTGCTCTTTTGAATACTTTGTCTTCAATTGATTGAGGAATTCACGATCAGCATCGTATTCTTTCTTGGACAGACTGTTCTTAGATACAGGTTTTTTTTCTTCTGCCTTCAAAGCTTCAGATTTCATTACTATTTTTGTGCCTTTACACGATGTAAATACTTTCTCACTCAAGACTTTTGGTTTTTGGGTGTTTTCAAATACAATACTCTCTGAAAATACCTGCTTTGGACCAAGTGGAAGCTTCAGAACTGCCTTTGATCTTCCAGGCTCATTTCCTTGACTTAAGGACCTGTTACCTTCTTTTTCTGTAGTATTAATTTTATTTTTATTATTCCTGGAAGCGTCCATACGGCTTGAATATTTTGACTGATCTCTTGATGAAACCTTCAAATCTTTTACAATTTCTTTTTTCTGATGACTAGGTTGTTTTGACATAACACCCCCACTTAAGCTATCTTCATTTCCAAGCAAGTCATTCAATTCTGTTTCAGACACATGGATTTTAATATCAAAACAGCTTAAACTACTTTCATGCACATCTGTTAAGGATTTTTTGTAACATTCCTCATTTTTACTTTCATTTTCTACACTATGTTCTGGAGAAACTGATTTACTTGGTGTGGCACCAAGATCATGATCTTTTTCACCAGAGAAAAAATTCTCATTTCTTTGGTCTATTGATATCAACTCTTCAATGAAAACATTGGCTGCATCTTTGCCATCTGCAGTACAATATTTATTGTCTTGGCTTCTTGGTGGTAATTTTGAGTTTCTCTTTTCTGAACTTGCCTGGATTATTTCACCAGGATTATTTTCTCCCTGAGATTTATTCAATGAAAGACCCTCTGTAGGATCCTCTCTGTCTGCCTGAGAAATATCTTTATTCAAAGCACTGAGAGGCTTGTTTGACAATGCCTCTACTTCCTTGTTTGATGCTTTACTATACATTGAAATTTTCTCTTCATTCACTCTGATCATGGCTTCTTCAACATTTGATACCTCTGAAATATTCACTTTATCAAAACGTCTACTGCTTTGTTTCGGAGTTAAAGGTTTCTTTTTATTCCACGATGTATCAGGATACCTCTCTGCTTTATGATCTGTTGACTCAGATTCTTTTTTATCTGAAACATTTTGGAAGTTATTACTGCTAGATTTTTGTAAGTATTCTGATGATTCTGAACTGACCAACGACCACACCTTCTCAATATCTGATGTTGAGTCCTGAGGTTTTTCCTGCACTTGTATCTCATCAGATTTTTGTGATGATGGCTTCCTGTTGGGAAATCTTTCAAGAAACTTATCCTTTTGTTCGGATTCAGTTCTGTCCAATTTATATCGCTTGATATTCTTTGTATCTTTTTGTTCTGTAGGAATCTCTTTCTTTTTATTGTCTGGTGATGTTTTCTGCCTCCTTTCACTTGATCTGAGTCTTTTCTTCTGTTGTAGCTTAAATCTCAAATCATTACTCTTTGCTCTCTCTTCTGTATCCCTCTTGAGTTCATTGTCTTTCACAATCCTGGAATTTCTCCCTGAATGCTCAGATGTTCGTCTACGGGAAGAATCAGCACTTATACTAGAAACTTTACTTTGGCTTGTAGCAGTAATTTCTTTCTCATCCAATTTTCGTCTTGCATGACTTGGTCTCTCAGACTTGCTAGATTTCTTTTTCTCAGAATACATTCTGTGCTTGTCTTTAACACTACTTGTTTCTTTCCTTGATCTACATGGAGAATGTTCTTTGTACTTGTCCTTTGATATTAACTGACCAACTCCACCACTTGGTGAATCGGGAGTTTGGCACACTTCTTCACTTGATAATTTTTCAACGTGTGTTTTTACCTCTTCTGTGTGACTGTCAATTACTTGTTCACTTGATAATTTTTCTCTCTTTGATTTTTCCACTTCTGCATGTTCTGTGTGGCTGTCAATTAAACCTTTGAAAGTGAGAACACTTTTATTGTCTTCAGTTCCACTCATCTTTTTGGATTCACTTCTGTTTTCATTGCGCTGTGAAGTAGTTAGACTGCCAGATGGATCAGACTTTGAGATCACATTACAGTTACCTTCTACAGGAAGGTCTCCTTCCATCACAGATTCTGACTGTTCCTTTGTGGACCTTTTATACTCATTGGATCTTCTATTTCTTAAATCTTTTATGCTTTTCTCCACCAGTTTTCTAGCAGATATTAAGCCATCCCTGGATTTTTCAGAGTAAATATGTAATCCTTTTGAGGAACTTGCATCAACTGCTACATAGCAAGGCTCATCCCTCTTCTGTCTTTTAAAATTTTCTTTCAGGTCATCCCATGAGCTCACAATCTTTCTCTTCCTTGGAGAAATATTTGACTCCCGGTGAATGTCTCTCTCACTAGTTCCAATACTTGCACTATGTCCATTACTTCTTGCATGTCCTTCCTCTGAGAGAAAATCCTTTCTGTGAAACCTAAAACAGCCTGGCTTCCATCTGAGACTACTATATTTCAATTTCTCTCTACAATAGAAAAAAAATATTTAGACATAAATTTACACATTTACCATGTTTACATTGAAAACTGTTTGAATTATCGCATCACAACAAAAGCATCATGGATATACATTCAAACATAAATACAGACAGAAGAAAAATCTATATGTGTATACCTCTTACAGTAAAGTATTTCTGTAAAAAAATTGAAAACATTACGTTGAAATCTATTTGAGATATAACAAGAAAAGTGTCATGGATATAATACAGTTTGTGGATATACAGTAAAACTTGTCTAATCCGACCAGTGGTTTCAAAATTTTTGGCCAGATTAGACAACATCCCGATTGGAGAAAATTGAACTGCTATAACAAGTTAAAAATTACATAGATATAAACAAAGAGTGGTAAATAAATTCTTGATCAAATGTGTCATTTTTTGCATTTCACTTGAAAAAATCATCTATTTTGTTTGTTTTGAACTCTGTTTGTTCTTCAGAATTTTCATTTCCATTTAAGTTTTTTATTCAGTGACGAAATATATAAACTGTTGGTCATTCATTAAATTTGAAAATCATTAAATGTTTTAAAGACGTACAACACACTTGGGGAGATAACTCTTGCGATTTCAATTAAACGTTTAACTTGACGTCAAATTTGACGTTTATAATAAAGCGTCAAAATGACGACCGAATCGACCCCGACGTAATTATAAGAAAACGGGTTTGATGTGGTTTCTTTAGAAATACCAAATCGTATTCTTGATTATTTGCGCTTTTGATTTAAAACCCGCCCTTCCTCCATAAATAGGGAAGAAAAGAAAAATTATGTCTAAAATTTCTTTAATTTTATATGAAACTCGTATCCGTGATTATTATTAATATTAATATTAGCATAACAATATTCTTTATCTTTTTATGATACATTGCTTTCTTTCGTTACAGTTACATGTAGCTATGTAACATTCACATTAACAGATCACGGGCCTATCTTCAAATTAAGAATTAGCCATATAAATACTGTTTTGTTCTCCTTTTAAGAAAACAAATGTTTTACAACCCGTTTCCAAAAGTTCACTGATCAAAGAGGAACAACTCTAAATATGTGGGAGATTTCCGCCCTCCCCTAGTTGAGTTATTTCCTCCTGTTTGTCGAACAGTGAATTCTGATGAACTCAAGAACTGAAAACTATAATATATACTAAGTAAGTACCGAAAATGTAACAGAATTGTTTACTGAAATAGCCCGAATTCACGAATATCTTATATGCGACAAACTGGCCTTGTCCGACCATCTAGATTATGATATACCACTGTCAACAATTTCAGTGCGCATTTCCTCGAATCAAAACAAAACGTTTTATACATACATGTATCACTGTACATGAATATTTTGACACATAAATAATTTAAACATAGATGGAGAATTTACAGTTTAATAAATTTAAGTTAATGTAGACGAATATTTCCATTTTATCTATAGAAGCAACAAAAGTATGCATACAAGGGGGGGGGGGTTACTTTTAGACCCCTCTCTTCTTTGAAATAAATAAGAAACAATATATTACATTTACCAGCCTGTTTACATAAGAGACGAGTTGAATTTTCAACATTGTGCGTTCACTTTTAATGAAAAAAAAATTGAAATTCTATGTAAGTTGAATTCATACGCAGGTATAAAATTAAATGCATGTCAGCTATGTGTATGGACTACATATTGGACAGGTGGACATATGATCCTTAGATAATAAGATTTACTTTTATTCTAGTAGTTGATAGTTTAACTCTTATTCTAGTTGTCAGAATTTAAATCTGCATGAATGAATTAATTAATTGGTACTTCAGCGATTTAAAAGATTAAATATCTCGAGGGTAACCTATGTTTCATCAAGCTCTAATGACTACGTACAAAAAAAAAAGGGGTGGGGGGGCTTCGTCAAAAATTGTCTATACATCTGCATTTCAATGAACTGAAAAGTTTTAAAAACTCTGATATATAATGTAAATAATTTTTTTTAAAGCAAGATATTTTCTAGTTTGGAATTTTTCATGTGTATTTGTAGATCTAACAATGTTTTCGTCCCACGTCTGAAAGAGCCTTGAGAAACGTGATTTAAGGAGAAAGGGGGGGGGGGGGGGGTGATTTTTCGCTATAAATTCAAAATGGCTCGTTTAAAAAAATTACAAAAAATTATCAAGATTACTTTTGTAACCAGTTACACGAAAAACGTATTTTTTACAAATTTAAACGATAGGTTTTTTTGTAAAAAAATATTATAATTGAAAAATACGCATTTTTCAAGGCTTAAATGAACCATAGTTTTTCTGTTTAAGTTCTTCAAAAAATATTTTGGCGATGTGTACCTCTACAAAAATACTTTATTTGTGTGGTTAATGGTTAAATGAATGAGTCGATGAAATTTGACAGCCAGACTAGCTGGACTTTTTTGAAAATCAGGGATTTTATAGCTAGCCGATCGAAAATTTATTCCCCACGTGAACAACCAAAGGGGGGTTACTTATGGAACTTCCTGTCCAAATACAACTCGAACGATTTTGTCCAAAATGTGCATACGCATTGTATATATAGTCACGTATAAAATATACAAAATTAGTGAAAATTAAACGACAGGAATTTTTTGGTGGTGGGTGTGTTGTACGTCCTTAAACACACTCCAAAACCTCATCAAAGCTGTAAATATTATTTTGTTAGGGACAGATTCCTAATTCATTTCTTTCTTTTAAAATTGATATGTTTGAATATTTAGACACTGTATTTGTTAATTTCAAATGGTATAATGAATACTGGACCAAAATCTTCTGTTGTTATGGTCGCTGTAAACTAGCAACACAAAGGGAAGTAATTGGAATTGCATGTGGTGCACGCAAAACGAAATTAGAAAGAAGGTCATGAATAAGTCTCCCAAATTTTTTTTTCAAAAGACATGCTACACGCAACCATCACTATCACTCGTTCTTTTGTGAGTTTCCTCGCCTTACTTGAGCCATTAATGATTTTTTTATCACGTTTGTTAAATTCTAAACAGTCGATACAGGATAGATCATTAACGGGACAATAATCACAGGTAAAAATAAGTGGCTGGATTAGAGGAGATAATTTGTACTAATTATGAGCAGTTAGTTCTTTAAATAGTGGCCAGTTTACAGAATAAGCAAGATCCCGATTGAACAACATTTATTAAACATAAATTATAAAGAAAATTCAAGGGACTAAAATATTACACCAGACTGAACAACATGCCGGAATGCACAACATCCGGATTCAACAAGTTTTACTGTATATACTGTTGTTGAATAATATAAATATATCAAGTTATATGAGACCATCCTTAAAAAATTGTTTGTTTGGAATTGCCACCTGGGAGGTTTCAGATCCAGGAGGGAGGGAGGGAAATTATTTTTTTTCAAAATTAAAGTTAAATTAAAAATTGATGATAAAAATCTTTATAAGGAATGAACACATTATTTTCTGCCTTTTTGTAAAGGGTATCTCCCATCAACCAGTTTTGCCTAGATCCTACACTTATTAAGTGGTTGGGTGGCACATGTGGTAACAGGCCAAGAATTTATTGAATAAAAAAAAAATCATTCTTATTTTTGGTCAATAAAATTTTTCCAGGAGGAGTCATTTCAATGAGGTGGGAGGCAATTCCAAACAAACAATAATTTTATTTTGGCCTGACCCTAAATTCTATAGGTATCTTGGTCTAATAGTAAAGTACAAAATTTGAAAACATTTTGTTGAAAACCTTTTGTGTTATCATGTAACAACATAAGTGTTGAAAGACAAATGGACAATGTGATTCCTATAGGGCTCCAAAATTTTTATGCAGGGCCCTAATAAATGTAGATATTTAAAATATATTTTGAGATATGGAAGCTACTTTCTCTAGATAAAAAAGCCTTTGACCTTTAGTCATCTGAGTATTGTGTAAACCATTCACTGTTGACTGATAACTAACATTTGTGTTAAGTGCAATAACTTCTTGGATAATGTCTCGCCATTATAAAAAAAAAAATTTTGACCAAAATAAAAATTTCAGCTAGTCTAATAAAAACTCAATTATCTTTATTCTCAAAATCATATGCTTTAGGATTAAAATAATGCTGCTTGATCTCCTTGGGGAAACTCAATCAATGATTTTTTTTTCAATTCTCCTTAAATTTAACTCTATCTCTAGATAATACATGTCAGGTCAAACCTGAATACCTTAATTCCTCAATCTGTGTGTCTTTCCTCTGTAACTCTGCTTTCGCTGTGACATACAGCAGGGAGATATTTTTCTCCAGTGTCTTGCTCTTCTCTGAGTAAAATCTCTCATGATTCCTAGCTGTCTGTAGCTGTTGCTCCAAATCACTGACTGTGTTCAAAGCTCTCTGATACCGGTCACTCAACTAAAGAATCAAATTATAAAATCATCTGTAGTGATTGAAAAAAGTATATACTATCCTGTTATGGTCTATAAAACAAATAAAAATAAATTCAATAGGGCATGAATGTCCTGCCAATAGTACATATTTATTGTATCATTCAAAGAAATGTAAGTTGCTTCTAACCTCTGAGCTAAAAGAAGATTACGTTAAAAGAAAGAATAATTGTCACATCTTTTCATATACATTTATGTGGAACTGATACCTTTAGTACAGTTGTTAACTACATGTAAAGTAGCACGGTATGTACTGTTTATTTATTCCATCAATCTAACAGCTATAATGAAAAATTTCATTGCTTTAAGTTCATTCTCTCTATATAAAGAAAATTTATAAGTAGATATGGTACAATGTACTATTCTCACAAAGACTTTTCTGTGTAAAAAAGAGCAAGATGTAAAGTCATTGGGAAGGTCAAGGTCAGGAAATTACAACACAGTCGAATTTGTCTCAATGATATGTATAATATTCGTATGAAATTTGATATGATATTTTTTATAAATAAATATTATAAATTGGCATTCAAGATTATAGGGAGGGTCAGTCAGAAATTTAAAACACAGTACAATTCCTCTAACCAATGTGTATAAGTTAATGGCAGGGCTCTATATAAATGTTTTTTCTTGCTTGTGGACTCAGACAAGCGACTATTTTATAATTATTGCCCTTCGGGCTCGGTGAATATTGTACTTCTCAGGTGTCTAAATCATCATATTGACCTCAAGAAACAGCAATAACTGTTTTATTATATGATTATCTATTTTTAGTCCAATGTACAATAAATAATTCCTTATATTGACCTGGAAATAATTCCTTATATTGACCTGGAAAGCCACATGCAGGTCAATATAACATAGTATTTTTCTTACATTGTTGGATCTCAGCCAATCAGAGAGATTGGAATTATTCAATCATATAATAAAATATATTCACTGAGTTCTTTTTATGAGTTTCTGACACATATTGCAAATAATTGAACTAAATTGTATCCTCCTGTCTTAAGTAGTGGTAAATGCTTCATAAATATAATAGAAAAATTGCAACAAAAATATGAAAAAAGAAATCTGTCAAATGTTTATTTGCCTTCTTTCTCTAATCCTTTATATTACCCTTCCTGGTCTTCTTTTGTTACAGCTTTCCTACCCTATGTTAAAAGCCCCAATTTCGTTAGATCCATGCAACTAGAATCAAAAGTACTGCCACCGTAGTAACATCGATCTCGCATTCGATGACTGAGCAGCATTTTTACGATCTGGCTCAAAGTTAACTAATTACACACTGCATGCTTTTGATTTTGAACTCCCAGTAAAAAGTTGACAAAAGATTTTATTTTTTCATTTTCAACTATTAAAAAATATTCTTCATAGAAAATTATTTTTTTTCATTTTCAACTATTAAAAAAAAAAATTCTTCATAGAAAAATCACTTGTCCAATTAGACAAGTGCCCAGCAATAAGCACCTGCCTGTGAAATATATCCACTGGACAAGTGGACAAATGTTAATGCTGAGCCCTGAATAGCTAAAGAAGTGTACCTCTTGGAATGAGACTTGGTTTTGTACACCCTCATCTGTTATCAAGTCATCATAGAGGTCCAAAGCTGTAAGTCGACTTGATTCATCTACAGAGCCAACAGCAGTCTCAGATACACTGCACGTGACTGTAGGGACCTAGGAAGTAAGATATGAGTGTTATACAAAATAATGCACGCCAATGTAGGGATCTAGGAAGCAAGATATGAGTGTTATACAAAATACTGCACGCCACTGTAGGAATCTAGGAAGTAAGATATGAGTGTTATACAAAATGCTGCAGCCACTGTAGGAATCTAGGAAGTAAGATAAGAGTGTTATACAAAATACTGCACGCCACTGTAGGAATCTAGGAAGTAAGATATGAGTGTTATACAAAATACTGCACGCCACTGTAGGAATCTAGGAAGTAAGATAAGAGTGTTATACAAAATACTGCACGCCACTAGGAATCTAGGAAGTAAGATAAGAGTGTTATACAAAATACTGCACGCCACTGTAGGAATCTAGGAAGTAAGATAAGAGTGTTATACAAAATACTGCACACCACTGTAGGAATCTAGGAAGTAAAATATGAGTGTTATACAAAATAATGCACGCCACTGTAGGAATCTAGGAAGTAAGATAAGAGTGTTATACAAAATACTGCACGCCACTGTAGGGACCTAGGAAGTAGGACAAGACTGTTATACAAAACAGGATCTGAAGGTTCTAATTATTATATCTGGTAAATACTGATTTTTTTAATCATCATTTTTTCAATATTTTTTTCCTTAAATTACATACTGGTATATCAATCCATGCTCTTTCTTACTATGTTTATTTTGACAAAAGTTCATAATGCATACATATGTCTTTTCTTTTAAAATGTTTAAAAAATAATCAATCTCAGTAATTTTTTACATCCATTCATTACAATGTGCACAATCAACACACATGATCAAATATTAAACTTTGCATATTACAAAGATTCAAACAATTCCAATTTAAATAAATTTTATATGCAATACAATATACCTTCTCAAGAGGCACTGGTTCTTGGGTTTCTGTAGGAATGTTGTCTTCCAACAAATCTGCATATATGTCCACAGAATTTTCTCCTTCCATAGTCTGAGAGAAGCTCTGTGAAAATTAACAAGGTAAAATTTCATGTCAACAAGAATGTTTTTTTTTTCCTTGTAATAAATTGAGTAGAAATTCATACCTACACTAAAGCTATATTGCTAATTCAAGCTAAATAGTTAAAGGGGGAGGAAATAAGCACCACCCTCAGTTTTACCTGGTCTGTGAACCCCTGTCAATCAGATGAAATTAAGCCTGAGATTGGATACTGAAAATTGATTGACATTTTGTTACCTGCCGTTGTGTATATCTTGTATACCTTGGCTGGGGATCGTATCGATCATTGAATTAACATTCAGTCTTTGATGCCTACCGCATATATAACATCGTCAGTGATAAAGAAGCAGCCAGAGCTGATATTATTTTTTTTTACTTTATGATAAAGTAATTAGCCATATATAATTTATATTTAATCAGTCTGTCAAATAATAAAATACATGTAAATGAAAAATAAAATCATTGAGTTAATATATCTATTTAATTGTAATTGAGAAAGAGGGGTTCATTTCACTATACAATCTATAATGCAGTATAGATTATCCAAATTTACACCTACATCAATTTTACTTAAAACAGAAAATACTGAACTGCACTGGAAGCATCGTGTAATTTAATAAAATAATAATTCCTTTTTTATAATTATGAGATAGTCATATTGTCCAAGTTAAAAATTTTAAGACATGTAATATTTCTTGAGACATGGTGATGAAAGTTACGGTAAAATAACCAGTTTTAAAGAGAAATAAGCAGTATTATAAAAGCTGTCATTGCATATACAAGTTATGTTTAGAATTATGGATCCCGAGGAAAAAAAGTACGATAAAGTGATTATATTCCCATTTCATCTACCTGTCGGAGAAACAATATGCGAATGCCATGACCATTTTTATGAAACATGCATCATGGGTTAATCACATAGGTATTTTATAAAAAATATTTATCTAATTTATTATGTATATTCTACAAAATTTAGCCTTCAGACAGGATTTCTAAGTTTTAGAGACTTATTCAGGACCGCACTTTTTTCTACTTTCGTTTTTGTGAATGACTATTTCCCACGGTGTCGCCAGCTTACAACCAAAGATTTGAAATTTATTAACGCACAAAATTAAACTAAAATTGTCTCCTTTATTTAAACATATTTTAAAAAAAGAATTGAACTTAAGGAATCAGTCTACATCAAAAATTAAGCATGTTTTATTTCAAAAATTTGACGATCAACATTTCGATTGACCAACACGCGAAGTTAAACTATGTCTTGGGAAAACATTTACAGGTAATATACAGGTAACATCCTATGTATATAGGTAGGTATACACAAGCCAGCTTGGTTCCCTCGGGGCTTCGCAGCCATTTCAATTAAGCTCCACCCCACATCAAACTTAACTGAGGAAAACCGACCGGTTGAAAACCTCGGCCTTTAAATCAAGAGATTGTGCTGGACCTGTCTTAAGCATGCCAAAGTAAACAGAGTGAAATGTACTATATGTAACCCATACTCCACGATCAACAATGCACTACTTGAGAACAATCACTACTAAGATTGATACTGGTTGTTTTCAGATAGAACATAATGCCACCTTTTGTATGTTTTCATCACAATCAGTACAGCCATGACAACTGTACAAATACTTCTGGATTTTTGTCTATTTTAAATCATAGACACTCCCCATCTTAATTGTTAAAAAAAAAATATCAACTATACTATAAACATAACGATTATAGTATAGTCATGATAGTAGATATATATTTTTAACATTAAGATGGGGAGTGCCTACGTTTTCAATAAAAACTTCCATGAAAATAGCCAAATCAGGCTGTTTCAAGTAGCTAAATAAAACTACGTAGTTAATTCAAGTTAAATAACTAAATGTAGTGATTGTACTGGACCTGTTAGCATGTTTAAATATTATTTTAAATAGATCTACTACCTGGAGTTTGGGTTTAGACCTTTATATTCCGATATTACATCACTAAAAAATCTGGATACTTAGTCAATAAAATCAAATAGACTAATCTGACATACATCTTTTCATTACTTTCAACCATCCCAACTAAAAAATTAAGGAGAAATATTCAAAATGCATACGTTTGTTTACATTTTTCTTTTCTTTGCAATTTTGCCGCTATGATTCTGCGGATATGAGCGCCTCTTCGGAAGTCCTCTAAAAAATCCGGTTTTGATAATAGGTACGGACAGATAAAGTCGGAATATGTATGACGTCTGGTTGATCCTCTTTTCTAAGTTCTACAGCTAGATAATAGAAAAATGAAAGAGCATATGTGGCAGAGTGGGTTTGATTTTAGAACAATAAATAAACACAGGTGCTTGAGGACAGAATCGCTCCCCCCCCCCCCCCGATATAGAATAGAATATTATTCAACCAATTTGGGCCCACAGAAATGAACAGTGTCCGAAATCATAGTCATAAATAACAATAAACAGAACAAAACAAACAATTGTATATTGAACAGAGAGTTAGCTGTCAACTTTTGGGATGCATAAAATGTATACAAATAGTATATGTATAATGACTGTAATATGCCTATATTGTACTGTGTTGTTTTCTCATATTAAAATTTTCATTTAAATGTTGGCATAATAAAACAACAAACTCAGAATCTTCATTTGACATAATCCATGTAAACAGGTCAACATTATTAAGCAGTATTAAATTTGGAAAAGTTTTTAAAACGATTTTGTTCAAAAACTCTCCTCTAGAATCATTATACAATGAACATTCTAGCAAAAAATGTATTTCATCCTCAGTTGGACTTGAAGTACAGTAACGACAGACTCTTTCACTCCTGGGAAGAATTTCATTTTTACCACATTTATTAAGTATCCTTTCATATCTACCCGTCTCTACCCTTAAGCAATGATTACTAATTCTGAATTTTGTGAGAATTACCCGATTGTCCCGGTTTTTCATATTCAAGTATTTTTCAAAATTGAATGACCTTTTATAGTTAAAATATGTACTTAATTTACCAAATCCTTCTAGACCACCGGGCCTGTTCGACTTTTTTCTCATAAATTATAGGGCCTATATGGATGACACATTTGTGATATAAAATTGGCTTAAACAAACATTTTATTTAAATTACTACCCCACTCTATATATATAATCTATAATTAGATTGTATATATATGTTGATTTATATGTAGAGAGCGGGGTAGATTTTATAAATTGTTTGTTTTAGGTAATTTTTCGAATTGTAGGTATAGATTATATCACAAATATGTCATTGAAAGATAATGTATGAGAAAAAAGTCGAAAAGGTCCGGGGATCTATATTATCGGAGGGGGGGGGGGTCCTGTCCTCAAGCACCTGTGTAAATAAAGAATAATTATTTTTTATTATCTCAAATGTTGTTATATAGTTTTCATTCATCATTCTCATCAATGCATTTTTACCTATTTCACTTTGTATGTTACTAAGCCTACTAATTATTCTGACTGGTGACCATGTCGACCTTTGATATGTGTTATTAGTAGTTTTACTGACCAAGGGTTTTGACGGTAAATGTTCTTTCTCGCACAGACCACAGGTACTTGAGGACGGGACCCCCCTCCATCTCCCGTGTTCCGTACCCAAGGATTCTTTGACTTCTTTTTTAAATCAAAATATTTTTCTATGACACATTAACGAAGTATTACAACTGAAAAATCCCAAATATAACCTAAAACTTGCCTTTTATAAAAATTCACACTCTCTGATACTAAAAGTTCTTAAAAGTTTTGAGGTTACATTGTATATTTAGGCTATATTTTATTTGAACATTCTTGAAACATATTGTTCTAGCTGAAAAATACAGGTTAATGCTAAAGTCCTTATTTTTAACTCAAATGGTAAACTTTGTAACAATGAGTTTACATATAATGGAAGTGTCCTTCAAACAGCATCAAGTTTTATTATCTTGGATTAACTTTAAAATGTGATGAAAATCTGAATTTAGCTATGTCAGTACTTATGGAAAAGGCCAGAAAAGCCTATATTTTAAGATAAAGAAAACCATTGGTTTGGATCCATGTAAACTTTTGGAAATTTTTTTGACTCGATTGTTACACCAGTTCTTCTTTATTGCTATGAGATCCGATGTAGCGGAACTTTTGATCGAGTATCAGCCAAATATCAAAATCAAAATCTTATTTCAAATAATTTTTTATTTAGTGTTGTTGTTGTTTAACGCGAATTAGATGAAATCAATCATTTGGTTCAAATTATATAGTGTCTAAAAATTAAACTATGCAGAGTTTTATGAAAAACCATGCAAGGAATGTTAAATCTCAGTCTAAAGCTTATATTTGTTATATATATATATATATATATATATATATATATATATATATATATATATATATATATATATATATATATATATATATATACATGGATATGTACATGGAACATGCAACCTCTGTCGATTGCCTCGGATTCCAACACGGATGGGGAATAGGGCTCAGCATTTACCACATACTATACATTACTTCTTCGTCAAAAAGTTGGCCATGGGGGAGGGGCTCATGGCCGCAGTCGGGGAATTCTATTTTGCAGCTTAGTGACGCAAACCTTTGACCAAAAAAAAAAAAAAAAAAAAAAAAAAAAAAAAAAAAAAAGAAAAGAAAAGAAAAAAAAAAGAAAAAAAAGAAGGGATTTCCAAATACTAGTGCCGTACACCGTATTTACTATTTCAACTCTTCTTCTGTAGAAAAGTTGGGGTAAGGATACTTTTCCTCTTCCCCCTTTTCAAAAATAGACGGTAGAAGCCCCCACATCCTTCCCCATACCTATGACTGAAATTTCGAGTCGGCAGTGTCAGCATATAGAGACATAAATACATATAAAACTTACATTTGTATTTTGTGATGTTAAAATTGTTCATCCGTTTTTCATACCAAATTACATGGATAGTATGCTTTCTTATACTAATTTAAAATTTGGTGGTTCAAAACTAAGGTCAGACGATACGTTCCTCAAAGATCTGTTTTGTTTATCTTCGTATTGTGTGGAAAATATTCAAAATTTTAATTACCTTCTGATTTCTGAACTGGTTTTTAATTGTCTTTTAAAAATTGAAACACTAAAAAATGTGATATTGGCAAATTAAGTTTTTTCCAAAAGGATTATATAGGAAACAACATCCTCCAGTATCTTGCACAAATACCTGGTAAGGTACCTCAATTTTTTGCGAGTAAACATGTTAAAGTAGCAATACTTCAATGACAAATTCCTAGAAAAAATTATGTATAAAATTGAGGAACGTATCGTCTGTCCTTAAAAAAACAATCTGCATCACGGATGTGGATTTCTGGATTTTTTGTACTGAATACTATTCTTATACATGTGCTAGAAGAATAATTCATGAAACAAAGTTAAAACAAATAAAAAAAAAAAAAACATTCCCGGTATTTCGGTGTCTATATTGGGAGAAGGGGGTGGGGTCCTGTGTACAAGTACCTGTCGTTTAAATTTATTTTGTTTTCAAATCAATTCATAGCAATTCATAGATCTCAGTTGTTCTCTGTGCAATCTTGTATAGAAATTTAAATATGTCTCCGGTACTTTAGTATTCAATTAATCGCGAACAAGTTAAATTTTGATTTTGATCATGCCGTTTACCTGGCCCAGAAATTCATTCTCTCTTGGAAGTTCGTCGAGGTGTTAAAATGCAGTCGTTGATGATCTCTTTTACAGGCCCATGGACATTCCCCATCTTAACTTAGTCTAATAAAATAAAATGTATCATGTATGCAGAAGATGCATATTTTTAATTACCGATGAAGCTGGAAAGTATCAGTGATTAAGCTGGAATTCAATATAGATTTAACATAAACATGTGTATAGTATCTTTCCATCTTCTAAATAATGCCAAAAATTTCCGGAGAAATCCGAAATTGATTTTTTTCCCTATTTGATACCAAATGTTGTTCCGAGGTATTCCGAAGGTTCAACTGGACGTCGAACATGTCGGGATTGCGGCAAACACCGTTGACATGCAGTGGCCACACGCGTCCAGTGGTCCAGTTGGCCTTCAGCGATATAACTCCTTTTGGATACTTTCTTATAAGTGCATGCAAAGGTTTGGACTATTATAATGTTTGAAGATTTTATCAATTTTCGAAACAATATGGGTGTTCACTTTTATCCGAATTTCCTCATATTGATTTATTGTAAAGAAATTTTATAATAATTGAACAAAATAGTAAATAAGGTGCTCAAATTTTTTTTCTATTCTCGTAATTTCAATTCAATTCTTAATTTACTTTAAATTACTCTGTATACTCGATTCTCCAAAACTTTTCAAAAATTAGGATACATACAGTGACATAGCACATATCCTTATTCATTGCTTATTGTTAATGGACTGTCTGTCTGTCGTCTGATTGTTGTCTCGTGTGATGATGAAAAAATATGGAACACGCGTTGGAGAAATATTTATTAAAAAAATAGTGATTTTTTGGATTTCTATTCACATTTTATTTTTTATACTATAGATAGTTTTCATATGACGTATTTTCTCTCCGAGTTATTTCCCTTGGCCGCCATCTTGGGGGTCAACCTGGTAGTTTTTCCTCTTTGTCTTACCAAATCTAAGAGGATGTAGCAGAAATATTTGGGGGGAAATCTTTATAGAATAAAAATAATGAAATAAAGGAGGCTTTAACAAATGTATATTTTTCAGAAAAACAATGCTTCCTACCCCACAATAGCCAGTATAAAAAGTTAAAGTTGGTTGAATAATGAAGTAATATGAGCATGTTGCCCCCTAATATGGCGGCCAACGGGAAATAACTCTTGCTAATTTGGGTCTACTGAAAACTATCTATTAAAGGCCATTGAATATACACGGGTCAAACACAATCTCTTGATTTAGCTATATAGCCTGAATTACTGTAAAAGTGGTTATTTACACTGGTTCTTAAGTACGCGTTTGTGACTGTCAAACATTACGCGTGGGTGTAATATACACGGTTGCACGAGTTACCGAGAAAAATTTACGCAGCCATCGTTACTAATATCGAGTTGTCCCCCTTTGAAAAGGTCAAGAAGTTTACACTAATGAATAAGAAAAAATGAATTAGAAATTAGACAAATAAAACAAAACAAAAAGAATTTATACTGGTCATCGATGTGTGCATGTTCCTTGGATTGCTAAATATAACGGTGATCTGCACAGTCAAAAGCGGTGAAGTGTGAACAACTGGTGTACGCTTCATTGTAATTATTTACGCAAGCTCAAACTTCAAAGTGGGATCTACTTACCTGTATCTGGGTGGCGAGTGTTGACAATTAATTCAATAGATATGTGTGAATTGTTAATTCAATAGATATGTTTGTATAGTGACTGTGAATTTGTGTAACATTTTGAACTAATTATTTGAAATTAAGAGGGACGTACTCGTACAATCATACAAAGGAAATGAAAATGAGAATTACGTTTTGAAGCTCTACTTGCATGACGTTGCTTTAAGATATTTAATACGAAGATGCATTTTTCATTGCACAATGTAATAAAAAAAACCCATTTTCATCACTGTTTGTGATGTATTTATCTACTCGCGTGCGTTCAATACCACGATTAATATATGACAGGTTCGACTGGTATATCAGTATTAGAAAAAGTCTAGAATTATTCCAGAACTTAGAAATTTTGTGACCATACGCGCGGGGGTATTTTACGCGGTTCTAAGCTTACCGCGTAAGTAGTGTAAATTTCCCCCACGCGTAAATAACCACTTTTACAGTAGCTATATAGCTTTATTAAGCTATTCAGAATAGCTTGATAAAGCTATTTATATGCAGTTTTTCACAAAAATGATTTTTGTAAGAAACAGACAAAAAGTTGCAAGTATTTGACTATTCATATATATATACAAGTACTATGGACTATCAAAAAAGTAACCAGAATCAAAGATAGTTCTAACATTGCAGCTTTTGAATACTTTTAAGCAAAAGATGTATTTACATTGTTTGGATAACTGTACACCACCTTAAAGGATATATATGTTTATCAACATAGAATGTTTATCCAACTTTTATTAGGTCTGTTGATCTATTACAAATACTAGTTATACATTTGAACTATTTTGAGCATCAAGCACAATGTCTAATATTGTACCAAATATTTATTAAATAGAGATAGAAGGACAAGGACAAATGGCTTTTGGTCTTGCAGTCAACCTTGCCCCTTTTGAAAAGTATTTTAGGGTACTAGAAAGATTTATTATAATATAGCTAGCTAAGGGAATGGAATACAGTAAAACATTGTTACAATGAATTCATACTTACTGATATGATTTTCATTCCCTATCTGATATAGCGAGTTATGTTTATAATGAATTTTAACCCTTCTGTTCATAAAAAAAGATCAAGGCTGTTTGCACGGTGACTAGATTTTTGACCTTGTACTATTAGTCCCCTACCGGTGAAACTGGAGGGGTCTATAGGTTTCCTCATTGTCTGTCTGGCTGTTCCTCCATCTTTTTTCTAAATGCTTATAGATATTAAGCTGACTTGTGGTATGTCAGTGTACCTTGATGAATTACAGATCAGGTTTGCATTTTGTTCTGCTTCAGTGATTTTTTATGGAAATATGGCCTTTTTAAGTGGAACCAGATTTTCCACTTTGTTTTCTGCTCTTTTTTCCCAAGCGATTGCAGATATTGAGATGATTTTTTGGTATGCAGGTCTACCTTAATGAGTTTAAGATCAGCTTGTGTTTTGTTCTGCTTCAGTGACTACTGACGAAATTTTGGCCTTTTTAATTTTTAACGGGAGGCAGATTATACACTTGCTGCTAGGGGACCAGTATTGCTTATGCAATACTCTCGTGAACAATGCATGTTTTAATTTTAAAACAGTATGAAAGTATAAGCTATTTGGTAGAAAACACTTTTGGATCTTCTTACTTGTATTAATTTGCTCTTAACAAGATGTAGACAAGATTGTTTTAAATTTTAGATGGAAACCCTATGTTTAGACAGGGAGATACAGGGGATTGGATTGGGACATTTAAAGGCCACAAAGGAGCAGTATGGGGAGCCACGATAAATAAAG
Organism: Saccostrea echinata; assembly: GCF_033153115.1. NCBI lineage: Eukaryota > Metazoa > Mollusca > Bivalvia > Ostreida > Ostreidae > Saccostrea > Saccostrea echinata. Next base: position 14,765,182 of record NW_026889761.1, read on the forward strand.
ATGCTACTCGGGCCGCCACAGGAGCCGCAGATTTCTCAGCGTAATTTAAGAATTTGTTAAATAAAATAGTGATATGTTTATCTGTCATGTTATGGAAGATTATTGTTTTTTCCCAAGCACTTGACATTTTATTTAACAAGTAGTTTGATATTTAATTGACACTTGATGATATGAACATGAACATAAATTTTTATAAGCTTTCATGTGTCATCTTTAGTAAAATATTGACAAAAAGAGTCCTGATGAAGATACTAGTATATCTGATAGAAACTTACTGTTTAATTGCAGAAAAATCTGGGACTCGCTGAGTGGGGAGGAGCTACATTCATTTGCTCACAAGCACATTGTTAAGTCTGTTGACTTTGATGAAGATGATACCCAGCTACTGACTGGAAGCAACGAAAAGCTTTTACGAATATTTGATCTAAATCAGCCAGAATTAGGTACATTCATAAGAAAGGGAAAAGCTTATTAAAGTGTTTGCTATGTTTACCAATGATTTATTTCACTCTCTTGATTAGGGCTGGGATGATACAGCTTTTTATATATCGATACGTATCATGATATTTGAGCCACAATACAATATGTATCATGATATGTTGAATTGGTTATAAAGTCTTTTATTTGTATTGAAATGAACAAAACATTTCTTTACAAATAAGGCAAGAAGTTGTATATCTGTTGTGAAAAAAAATTATTTTACACAAGTGGTGTTAATTATTATGTACCATATATACTCGCCTATAGGTCGGTCCGCCTATTAGTCGGTTGTATTTTTATGCCCCCGGATCGAAAGATCCCGGGGGTATATTGTTTTTGTCCTGTCTGTCTGTTTGTCTGTTTATCTGTTTGTCTGTCTGTCTGTTGTCAACTTTAACCTTGCCCATAACTGTTGATTGGTTGGAGCTATGACTTTTATATTTCACATGTGTATTCCTTGTGACAAGACCTTTCTTTGGGTACCTTTTGACCTTGACCTTGGAGTTTGATCCACTTTTGCAAAATTTTATGTGACTTTAACCTTGGCCATAACTTCTGAACAGTTGGTGCTTTGGCTTTCAAACTTCACGTGTGTATTCTTTGTGACAAGGCCTTCCTTTGGATACCAACAACTTTGACCTTTTGACCTTGACCTTGGAGTTTGACCTACTTATGAAAAACTTTAACCTTGGCCATAACTTTTGAACAGTTGGTGCTTGGGGTTTCAACCGTCAAATGTGTATTTCTTGTGACAAGACCTTCCTCTGGATATCAACCTCTCTGACCCTTTGACCTTAACCTAGGAGTTTGACCTACTTTTGAAAAACTTTAACCTTGGCCATAACTTTTGAATGGTTGGTGCTAGGGCTTTCATACTTCACATATGTAATCCTTGTGACAGGACCTTCCTTTGGATACCAAACACTTTGACCTTTTGACCTTGACATAGGAGTTTGACCTACTTTTGAAAAACTTTAACCTTGGCCATAACTTTTGAATGGTTGGTGCTAGGGCTTTCATACTTCACATATGTAATCCTTGTGACAAGACCTTCCTTTGGATACCAATAACTTTGACCTTGACCTTGACGTTTTACTTACTTTTAAAAAACTTTAACCTTCACCATAACTTTTGAACAGTTGCAGCTAGGGCTTTCAAAGTTAACATTTTTTATCTTTTGGCCTGGATTTTGACTTGCATTTGAGAAACTTTAACTTTCGCCATAAGCTGCCATACGGGGGCATCAGTGTTTCACAAACACATCTTGTTTAAGCCTATATTTAAGGGATTGACCCGATATAATACCAGTATTTTTATAACTCGCCTATAAGTCGGACAGAGGTTTTTGGACCAAAGTTTAACTCTCAAAAAAGTGACTTATAGGCGAGTATATACGGTATTTCATATTTATATTTAGCATACTTATTTTATATATTAAACCCAAAATGTTAAGTAAACAAAGAAAAACATGAGTCAGATTTTTTTGGGTGATATTTCGATATTTTTTCATACCTATCGATTTGTGTATTGTCCTCACAGAGAATTGATATTATTGATATCTCTTTATATCGTCCCAGCCCTACTCTTGATATGTGTGTTAAAAAAGTAGACATTAGCTAGATGGTGAGCATAAAAAATTCAGAATATTGTGAAAAGGAAGGAAATATTTTAGCAGTGTTGATGTCTTTTAATCTTAATGGAATAACATACTTCAAGTATTATTAAAATGAAAAGTATGAATATGGTACATAGACAGAATGAGTTTCTTTGATAAAGTATGGTAGAAAATGTATACCTGCACTTTTGTACAAACTGAAGAAAAATCTATTGCTTTAATATTTACCAAGTTACATTTTAGTATAAATTGGTACATGCAATGTGCTCATAATTTGTTATAAAAGTTCAGTCATGGGACTTAATTATTCACGACTTGCAAAATGGCTGCCGAAAAAGGTGTCCACTCAGTGAAGTTAGAAAGCTGTTTGTTCTGGATAAATTTAGAAACTTACCTAAATATTTGGTCAAATTTCCTTTCGTCTTAATTACTTTATTTATTTATCCTGGTATGGAATTATAAATGTCTTTTAGGTAATTTAATGGATTGTTTTCCTACATGGTCTGATTTTCCACAATCAGATATTGTTGCAAGTTTATGAGATGGACACAGGTTTTTAATTCCCTTTTCAGATGCAACCAAATGTTATCTATTATATTCAAATCTGAAGATTGTGCTGGCCAATTTAATATTTTCATGTAGTTATACTGTTATTAGTCATGTAATCTTTAACAAATTTTGATTGATGAGCAGGAGCATTATTATTCATGAAAATGTATTCATTGTGTGGGAAATGACTTGCAATAACTGGCCAGATATTATTTTCAATTATTTGTAAGTATTTGTTACCTTGAGGCCAAAAAAAATTAATCAATAGTTTCTCAGGCACCACCGCATCAGGTCAAAAACGGCCGCATTGATCAGGACACAGACTACCAATTATTTTGCTATACATTCCTTTATAATGTAAAAATTAATTTAAAAAATCACACCGGCTCAACTTACCTGAAACTTGGCATAGAGTAACAACAATTCAAGTCCAAAAATTTTTCAGGCTCTCGGGAAAATTCATAGTCTGCAAGTCCTGCTATGGCATCGCAAATAACCCCTACCCTGCTTATTTCACTTTTCCTTCGAGGAAAGGGTAAACATGGGCCTCTTTACACCCTTCCTACTACGCGCTTAAAAGCAAAATTTCCCATTATTATCAATTTTATAATTTTTTTCAGACCCTCTCCTTTCCATCTATGCCCAAAAATAACCCCATTCCACCCCATATACATCCCAAAGAATTTTTAAGAAAAAAGCTCTATTTTTAAACTGGCACTACTTGCGTGGTCAATGAAATAGGGGTAAAATTAGTAGTCTGTAACCATCAATTTTATTGACATTTTGAAAAGGGAAATAACTCAATTTTCTATTTTTCCAAGTTGAAAAAGAAAATTGAGTTATTTCCCTTTTAATAACAATAATAGATAGACGTTTTTCTTATATAAACAATATTCTTCTAGTCTATACAGTCCTTTATTAATTAACTTTTAAAGAAATGTTTAGAATAACATAATTTATAGTTGAGTACATTATAATTAGTATATTTAGAGAACAAAAAACTGATAATCAGTTCATATCATCATTTTGTTGAACGACTGACATGAAAATAAGATACCTGTTTTTAAAAAAAAAAACTGCCTGCTGCATTGAATTTTGAAATTTTTGGCCTGAGAAACTATTAATTATTTTTTTATGGCCTGAACATTAGTTAATATTGTGCCTAGATCTTCAAAACATCCACACCCGCAGATCAAAACACTTAACTTTTGTCCTGGATCAGGTCACTCAAGTTAAGAGTTGTACTTTTCATCCACTTTTCTTTAGACATAGATCTTATTGTCCCCAATAATAATCTGAATCTCTTCACAGAATATCCATTTACACCAGTCCTCCTGACCTGTCAACTCTTTTTCTCTCTCACTTTACACATTCTCATTTATTAACTTCATTGACTGCTACTTTCCTTAACTTCAGGTCAAAAAAAAAAGCAGTTGGTGAAGTTAGCAAATTAAAAAAAAAAAAAATGTGTAAAAAGTGGTTTCAGGCAAGAAAAAGAGTGGACAGTTTAGGTAGACTCTGTACACACCCCACTTTACTTATTGTTCCCTGGACAGTTTTTATACAAAATTGATGATCACTATTTCATTAATTATGCTGGTTATGTCCCTGTAGGATTGTTTTCAGTTTTCTTCAGGACATAAATAGAACTCTTTATTAAATGATCTGAGAAGTTTGTGTCTCTCACCGAGAACAAAGACTTCTGGCCTCTTCCTGGACAGTATTCTACATCAGAATGTTCAAATTTTTTAAATGACACTTCTCACCTTAGAACTTGGTATTCCTAAAGTTCTTCATAACTCTGAAACATTTCTGTTCACTTCTTTAGAATTTATTATGAGTTTTCTTACTTCAATGGTCAGCTACTGTCCTTTCTGACCCATTTCAATACATCCTGTTTTTTTTTTTATTTTGACAGCAGACCAAAAAAAAAAATTGTGTATATATATATATATATATCATCAATTTAGTAGCTTGACACTGTAACAAAAATAGGAAGAGGAAACATTTTCTCAATTTATAGTGTGAACCCTATTTTTGTTTTTGAAGCAAAAATATGCTGCTGAATTGCAGCGAATTTGGGAAAGTGAATAATTATGTGTCCTGACTGTACATGTGGTTGGTGTTTTACGGTGGAGGTGGGGTGGGTGTGTGAACTTGATATTCAAAATTTTTAACGACATGTGCTGTGCATGCATTTTGATTAATAAAGAATCAATAAAACAAATGAAATCATAAGTAAATTTTGTTCTAATGTTTTTCAAATAAGTTGTAATTATCTTAATATGTTAATTACTGTATATGCTAATACTTGAACTGATGTGAAATAAACAGTATAAGTCACTGCCTGTCAGTGCCTGACAGTTCTGTTTGATGAGAGTATGTGTCAGTGCCTGACAGTTCTGTTTGATGTGAGTACAAGTCACTGTCTGTCAGTGTCTGAGAGTCCTGTCTGATGTGAGTATAGACATCATGTTACTGGACATCCGCACTATTGAGGAAATTATTGATAAATGATTTCTGCTGTTAAGAATGCCTATGCTAGTTGGATGCTAGTGATATGATATTGTATATTTGTTTCATTTTACAGAGGCCAAAGCCACATTTAGTGGACATGAACACAACATCAGGGCAGCCATATTTGCTCAGTTTGGTAAACAGATCATAAGTGCATCGGATGATAAAACTGTCAGGTACAAAAACCACAACAGAAAGAAAACCTTTTAGTTTTCAGTTTTATCCAAGAAAGTGCTGTATACAGTAAAACATGCTTATAACAAAGTGCCAGGGACAGACAATTTTGCCTCGATAAAAACATAATTTGTTATATTCATTATGTTTACAATGTATTTTAAAGTTATATGGATAAAATTCACTTCACTGTAAGCATCAATTCATTATAAGCATGTTTTACTGTACTTTTATTTTTAGATGGTATATTACATTTAATATACAGATTATTTTTTGTTATCTTAGCTTTGCTTTTTTAAGCGGTTAAACAGTGACTAACAGAAAAAAAATAAAGCTATTAAAGATATGAATTGTGTAATGTATTTAGTAGTTTGCTATATTTACAAAATGAAAAATCTTAAAACATTGTTTACATTGACTCTTGTACATGTTTTTGTTTGGATGTGCACATTTCAGTAAAATTGATGTTAGGGAAATATTGATTACTGTTAAATTGTAAATAATTTATAAACTATAGACATCGCTACTTTAGATTCAAATAATGTTATTCATTTTAAGTTGTTTCAAGTGCTCTGTCTACAACCAGGAAAATTCAGAGCAGGAATTATCTACCTTTGTATACTTTTGTATACATAGAACTCCATAATGAGCAGGAGTTATCTCCCTTTGTGCACATAGAACTCAATAATGGCCACTTCTGACAATTTTGTATGAACTCATCATCATGTGCTGTAAAATGTCACTGATATCTTATATTCATTGGTTGTTTAATGCTTAAGAAATGAGAAGGGACATGTGAAGTGTTGAATGTTTTCTTCCATTATTCTGAAGGTTACTCATGAATAAAACGAATTTAAATAAAGTGTGGTAAATGTTGCCAACTTGTAAATTACGAAAATTGAATGTTTTTAGCAAGTTTGGCACCCTGAAATACTTGTCTGAAATGCCTGTGAATTGTGTGCACATCCAATTTTTTGGTCAAAAATTTTTCAAAAAAGATTCTATGTATAGGACATTATCATAGCTAATTTCCTTTTTAAGGATGTGGGATATTCTTGATAGTTCATTGATATAATTACATGAAATTCTGTCATGTTTTGAACAGGGTATGGGACACAGTCAGTGGACAAGAGGTTAAGAAACTGGAATTTCCGGGAATCCCCAGCAGTTTAGAACTGTCCAGGGACGGACGAATTCTGGTCATTACCCATGGTAACTGTACCAGCTTCTGGAATGCTGACAGGTATACACAGAGAGTGGTACATAAATATCTTTATGCTCCAGATATAAATTGGCCGGGTACATATAGTGTTACCCTGTTCCATCATTCTGTCATCATTGACTTTCCATTCATTATCTTGGCAACAGTTGCACACATTCAACGCAAATTTGACAGATGGATACGTCAAGGAATACACAGGTCAAGTTCGAATTTGGTCATGGTCTGGTGATTTTTGATAGGGTTATCCCTCTTCAACTTAGAAAAAAAAAATTTCAGTTTCCACTCTCTAACTTTTGTAGGGATGTATATATGTATAAGGTTGAAATTGCATATGCAGGTATTTTACCAGAAAATACAGGTCAAGTTCAAATTTGGTCCTGGTCCAGTGATTTTTGACAGTTATCCCCCTTAAACTTGGAAAAGATTTAAAAATAGTCACAGTTTCTAATCATTATCTCGGCTACAAATATGCAATTTACAATTTGCATTTTGAAATTTTGGCTGCCGGGGAGGAGGGGGGGGGGGGGGGGGGCATTTGTGGCATTACGATACATCTATTTTTTTTTTGTTTTGTTTTGTTTTTAGTTGATGTAATAGACCTGTCAATGTTTTGAACACTGTCTCTTTTTAGATTATTTTTCTGTGAAGGTATTTTTATGAAAACAAATCTGAATATCATAGACTACTGATAATTTTGTCTGAAATGAAATATTATTTATTTCTACTGATTGCTGCTTTCAGCATAAGTATGAAGAAATAAAAAAAAATACAAGAGTGTTGTGTAGATTTTATCCTTTATTCTTTAAACAATAAGTGAAAGCCAGAATGTTTTATTTGACTATTTTATTTCCCTACGAAATAGGTATGAGAAGATTAAGGATTACATTGCCCCGACTCAGGTGAACTCGGCATCTCTCCACAAGGATAAGAAAGTGTTTGTATGTGGGGGAGAGGACTTTAAGATGTACAAGTTTGATTATGAGACAGGAGAGGAACTAGGTAATTTTAAACAATATTTTATTATGTATAACCATAAAAGGATTGGACAGCAGGCACTGCCTATATAAGTCCTCTCCTACTAAGTAAAACATTCCACTGCCAAACATGTTATAGACACTTAGAGATCATTTTGTTTGTATGTCTAAGAAAATAGTTCTGCAAATAGAATAAATAAATAATACAGTAAAACTTGATTGTAGCAAAGTCCTGGGGACCTGTGAATTACATGTAACTTTGATATATCCATAATTGCTGATATCGGTAAAACGAATTCGGTAAAGTGTTTGAAATATATACATGTTTTCTCTTCAAATATGACTACCACATATGTTCTGGAAAATATTGAATACAAAACTTATCTTGGATTACTTAAGTTGTATAATGAATTAATTCAAAATATAAATACTAAGGAATAATAACTTACTTCAATGCTTTAAACATGTTAAATTTTGAGATCTTTTAAAATTTGCTATAAAAGATGTAAATATCATTATTTTTTAACTTAAATGGGACACAAATACAGTTCACTTTATCCCTGAATTCGTTATATCAGTGTTACAACTGTAACACTTTACAAAGAATTGCAAAAATTTGCCAGGAATTCAGTATGAATTCACTTTATCTGTAAATTCATTAAATCTGTGTTCATACTAAACGAGGTTTACTGTAAATAAGAAAAAATGATGGGAAAAGGTCAAACTTAGAATTTTGGTCACAAAGTGTGATCCATATTTGAAGGAGTTGATCGGTTGACTTCAGCCTTGGGGTGTATGGAATACAGCCCAGGGTAAATCTGGATAAATCTTTGATTGAACCAGGAAAACTAATAATATGTTGATGGTGTGACTGTTAGGGCGACCGCAGATACCTATTCAGTTTTAATTTTCATCCGTCTGACGGTCTCTTCAAACCACACGTGACATTTTGTATGTCGATCTAGACTCTGACATCACATGATGTCGTATGTAGGTTGCATTACAAAATCGAAGCCTGAACAGTGCTTTTTTTTAATGAAGAATGTTTAATCTACTGTTTTTTTCTACAATATCCATTAAATCAATGTGATTTTATTTATTGTTGAACTTTTTTTGCTATCTCGAGAACATAGTTTGTGGCGAGATGCAATTCGCAAAGCATCATGGGACCAAAAGTTACTGCAGAAAAAAATTTGTTTGGATCAATGTGCAAAGCCCTAATTTTCTCTTCGCCCAGGCATTGCTTAAAGAACTTGCAGTGATGAGCAGCGCTTTGAGCCACTCGCTTCGCTCGCTATCACTTGAGAAAACTGATTGATCATGATCGTAAAACATTGAATTTAAAAAAAAAGATTTTTATGCTATTTTTATTTAATAATTAAAAATCTAAGTCTAAATCTAAAAAATCTATGTCTGCAAGCCCCACACAGGATATTACTAAAGTGAGAAGGCAGTTCTGCCACATGATGAACAAATACCTTTATGAGTGTTTAAAGTTGTTTCCTTATTTGTAATTTTATCTTGAACAAAGACATTTGAAAATGTAAATATTATGTTTTACTATGTTATTTTTGCCCTGTTTTATTTTGCCCATTCAGACTTGCAAACAATTGTGCCCCATTTTAAATTCACCAACTTGAATGAGGGTGAGAGGGGTGAAAATGAAGGGGGCAGTAATTTCCCTGTATGCAGTATTCACATCAACTATACTTACATGTATTTAATATTTAGAAAAAAAATCCTGCTTAAAATTTAGGATTTTTTGCTTTATTTACCAATGTTTGAGAAATTCTTTGGAAATTGAATTCGAGCTCCAAAGATTGTGTAATGAAAAAAAAAAACAAAAAACAAACAAACAATCGAATTCAAAGATTTATTCCCAAGTATTCTGTGTTAATACGTGCATTGATTAAGTGTAACACCAGAAAATAGCAAGGCATTTTGTTTATAGAAAAATGCTTATATGTGTAAAATGGACACTTTAATCATTTTTGGCTTCTGTGAACTGTCAGTAACAAACCTAATAAGTGTGTTTGTTTTGTCAAGAACCAATAACAGTTAAAAAACCTACCAAGATCAATTACAATTAAACAATTTTCTCGTCTGTGCAAATCTTCTTTGCTCATCATCTTATTGTTTACTGATTATGTAAGGTAAGGTAAGGACATATGAATTTCTCAGTCTCTTTTAAATGTGAAAATAGCACTGAAATGATTTTTTTCTTTTAATTTTGATGACTTAACTTTATTCAATCTGCAATGTTGCCATCCAAATTTTGCTACTCACCGTCCACAAAACCATTGACAGCAGGGATGTGACATCCGTTACCCAATGACAGAGCATCATTCTAGTCCAAGGCAAAAGAACTATAAAGTTTTTACCAAGAGAGAGATTTTTTTTGTATCATTTGTCCCAGGGGGTCTTGTTTTCTATTTTTTTTTTCTCCGAATGAAATCATTGGATTTCTGTAAATATTTTGAAATACTTCCTTGAAGTAACCTTTAAATGCCATATTTCTTGATACTTGAGTTGCATTTACAGTTAATTAATACTGAGAAAATGTCTGTGTACTTCATGGTTTCTTTCCAATGTCAGTTTTCTCTGACTCTGTATCCTTCGAATTTGTTGCAGGATTAATGATTTCTTTACTTCACCAATGATAGCTGCTGGCAATTCCCTTGATGAAAAACTTAATTCAGTGTTCAAGGACATATAATTAATGACTATTTAATTAAACAGTACTTTAACCATCTCTGTGCTTCAATATGCCCTTTTAAGTAATTGAAAATTCAAGGCTGCAACATCAATGCTGTGCCTAAGTGCAGCTGGTGAATAAAATTTAATTACTTTTGACCTTTTGATATCTATAACACCAGTATGGCAGATATAATGAAAAATTGAGTGAATTGATGCTCCTGACTGTATAATGAATCAGTAAATTGAATTTGGTCCTGCCCACAAGCACCTTTGTGTGTTTTTTAATGTGGATCTGTTTATGTCCTTGGACACAGAAATTTTAGCAGAACACTGCATGCAGTCCCAGAATATCTTGATCTATTTCAAATTAGATCTTTGAATTACTTGTATCCTGACCACCTGTGTTTGTCGAATGCACGAGTAGATTGAAGATCTAATTTAATTAACTTGTGAGTACATGCACCTGTGACTCCCTTTACATCAGTTTTTCTGTATATGTCTTGGTACATCTGCGTATGTCTTGGTACATCCGTGTATGTCTTGGTACATGTACCTGGTATTGTGTTTTATTTTTCCTATTGTACTTCGATCATCTATGAGACATAATCACAGGTACTTGTGGACAGTCCCCCCCCCCCCCCCCCCCCCCCCCCCCGATATTCAACCCTTGGGCTTGTTGGACATTTTTTTCAAAAATTATATTAATTGCACTTATTCATCTTGTGTACCATAGGAAAAAATCGTGAAAACCCCAAAATAATCGTTCCACACAAAAATACCCCACTATACATTATACACAAGCCCCGGGGTTGAATATGGGGGGGGGGGGGGAGGGTCCTGTACACAAGTACCTGTGGACATAATAGTAAGTAATTTGCTGCATTGGAGGAAAAAAATTTCATATTCTTTCCACTGGCACCAGGATAAACTGAAATCATCATGTATTGTGCATTTATGATGCATTTGTTTGTCAGTCATTTTACTGAATCTTTTTAAAAGTATTGATTGTTCTGATTTCAGAGTCCTTTAAAGGACATTTTGGCCCTGTACACTGTGTGCGTTTCTCCCCTGATGGTGAATTGTATGCCAGCGGAAGTGAAGATGGGACGCTCCGACTTTGGCAAACCACTGTAGGCAAAACCTACGGATTGTGGAAATGCGTCATGCCAGATGAATGTGTCAACAATAACGACGCGACTCCAGTGAAACCAGAATCCTAATAGATAATGTTTTTCATCGGATTTGGTTTTAAAAAAACGTACATTTAAGGCCAGCTGATTGAAATAGGTCTGTGAGCCATGGTCAGTGATGTTCAGCCAGTAAAACAGCTGATTCCTCTTTCAACACACCATCTTTTCTCGATGTTGCATTGCATCACAGCATGTTTAATTTTCTTCGAGTCATTCACTGACAATTTGAAGATCATCAAAATTATCATCAAAAAAAATTAAAAACTTGAAGTTTCTAAGTTAAGGGAAAAAAAATGGAAAACAGGGTCAGTTTTATTCATATGACTGTTTTGTGTTAACGAGATTTAATTTTTTCCCCACATTCTTTTTGCATTTTGAAAGCAGGTTTAAACTTTTTGTATAATTTTAACTGGAGAGGAAAGGAGAAGTCATGTTGGAAACAAAGCTGAAAGAAAAAAAATCACACTTTGACAGTTGATTGGGAAACCAAAGTATTTTAACTTAAAATTCCAATATCTGTCTACTACTGTGGATGTTGTATGTATAAATTCAAATCTCTGTTGATTTTGACAAAATTTGTAAAAGAATGCATTAAATTTTAAAAAGTTATTTATTCATTGATGGTTTTTGGTGCTATTACAATAAAACGAGTTCAAACTTCAGCTGTTTTTCATACTTGTTACATGCACATGTGTGTTACAGGGGAACTATGTTATGTTCAAGCATGTCTGGTTGTTCAATTCCTAATAGTGTTAGGTACATTGATCAATCATCATTTAATATTCGAGTCAGAAGTATTTCAGCCATACATGTATATCGGCAACATTTCCTATTTGAAGACCTGAAGGCATAAAAAAATGAATAACATCAGATTAATAGGCATATTATATTGCACTGAAATTAAGTAAAGTGAAATATGAAGATAACGAACAGTATTCAATCTCGAAAGTCCAATGAAACGATACAAATTCGGAGCAGAGCAAACACGGACCTCAAAATTTAGAGGTTGGATCAGGTGCCATGGCGGAGTGAGCATCCCCCGCCGACCGGTCAACCCCGCAGTGTGCTTCTTGTCATGATCGCGAAAAAAACGGGGAAAAATCCATAGACAGTTCAGTGTACATGTATAAGTAATGGCCTAACAATTAGTATGAAAAACATCAGTCAGCATTTGACTTGATGATTGTATGTGCTAACAAGATCATTGTATCGACCGTAAAACTAACGAAATGATAACTTCAAACGAGACTGTTGATATCCTTGTTTCATCAACTTGTTTGTCAATAGTTTGCCTCGTTTTAGAAATTGTTCATAAGTAGAGCATGCTCTTGCGTATCGAATCAACTGAGAGACATAAACCCCATATGCAGGTGATAAGGGTATAGAGCTAAATATAGAGCTAAAGTCAAACAGTCCAAATAAATATATTAAGGTTATACCTGCCATACATTTAAGATACAAATTTGTTATGAACATATGCAGACAAGCAGAATTTCTATACATTCTTTATATTGAAGGGAAATGTCCTTCAACAATGTGAACAAGACACTACAATATCCTTTTTAGATTCATCATTGACTACTTCATCACTGTGGTCATTGTTGGTGTTTTTATTCACGAAATTGGGGGTTGCTTACCCTCGAGTTTTGAATGCATTTTTAAGGTCATTGAAATTTATGAAATTATGACAAACAAAACTTTTTTGAGGAAAATTTTCTTGGCAAAAATGATTCAGTTATTTAAAAAATAATAATAATAAATTCGTGGGGTTCAAACCCTAGCAATAAAAGTCATTTTCCTGTGAGACTAACACGCTTTTTTAAAAATCTTTTATTTGAGACTAACACGCTAACCAATACGCTATACAGCTCTTGATGAATTGTGGCATTTAAATAATGTTTGTGATATGACCCTTCACCCTTGACTAAATGGACTTCAAGTATTTCTCTGAAAGATGCGAATCATAAAAGTGTATTTTTAAGGTATTTGCTCCATGTTTTTGTTGACCAAAAAATGTATATTTTTCTCAAATCTTTTAGGATAAACTTTGAAGAATATGGAGCGAAGATCCACTCATATCGAAAAATTGTGTTTTAGTTTGGGAAAATGATTCTTTTTGCCATATTTAGTGTGTGTATGGTATTTCATTTCATAGGTAAAAAATTTCAGTCTTAGTGAGATTTTTGCAAATTGTGGAGATTGTACAAAAAGTATACTTTTATGTTAGATGGAATATCAAAGAAAATCTTGTTATAATTGAGTTTTAATTTTTCACCTTTATGTTTATTGCACTGTAGGCATTGCGCTCGCCTTATTCGCCCATCTTCTTCTTGTCTGTCACTGTTTTATTCATTTCCTGCCTATAATAACTCTCAAGTCAAGGCTAAATGGAAGTTGATACTTGACACAAAGATCACTTCAGACTTGAGGATATGTCATGCTCTAACTGAAGGTCATTTTGGCAAGTTCAAAGTCACTGACAGAAAAAGTGTTAAATGTGTCAGGTCTATTATTTTCTAATGGGGAAACATTAGAAGTTCATATTTAACCCAAATAGTATTTATGTCTTGCAGATGTGTTAAAACCTTGACTCGGGGTCATTCTGGCTAGTTCAAATCATTGGCAGAAAAAGTAAAACATTTTTATTGGAAGTTGAGACTTCAGTTAAAGATTATTTATGAGCTAAAATTATGTCATAGCTTTGACCCAAGGTTAGTGTGGCAATTTTAAGGTCACAGGCAGAAATGGTGTAAAATTTGCGTCAGGTCCTTAATTTTCTAATGGAGAAAAACTGATGTCTCTATTTCACTGAAAGTCTACTTTTGACCAGAGGATGTGCCATTTTTTAACCAAGGTAATTTTGGCAAGTTCAAGGCCACATGTACATTTACAACATTGCAAACAAGCACTTTAAAAAAATTGCAATGGGTGAAGGGGGTACTACATGTATTTTGTGAGCCCACTCACAGTACCTCTAATTGAATAAGCCTCGGAATGAATCTTGACATTGATTTTTTTTCAACAATTTTTATTTCACACATCTTAATATGACTCACAGTCTTGTAAAAAAAAAAAAAAATTTAGATATTTGCACCCCCCCCCCCCCCCCACACACACACAAATAAATACAATTTTAGAGAAATAGAATTTCTTTCAGTTTTGCCTTATTTAGATACCAGTGTTTATTAGCATGAAATAAAATTGGAAGTGATTTGTGATATCTTCCAATGATATAACATACTTTTTGCACTGTAATAATTAAAACTAAAAGGATTGATCCAATACTGCATAAGTTTGAAAAAACATGCATTTTTTTTGAATGCCTGGATATTTATAGTTTTTTTTAAAATCCAAAATACGGTATACTTGTCAATCAGTTTTCAATTATAAAATGCATAACTGTATTTTAAATTACTTAACTGCCGATTTTCATAACCTGAGGAACGGACTAGTTCAATTAATGGAAATATGCTTCTAAGCATTTCTCATAAAAAACGTTCAAGCTCTAACGATTTCATTTGATAGCAAACAATTTTAATGACGAAATGCTTTTCTAAAACTTAACACATCATCGCCCAACTGTCATATGAGGTGTAAATATCCTTAGGGATTGGATGCATGAGTTTTACTGATGTAGAAGACAGGAAATTAAAGTTCGAATTGATCTCCTCGTTCAAATGTTAGAAATCGTCACTTCAGACGGCTCGAAAAAAATACTCGTCTAGGATTGCCTAACTTGCATTGACAAGTTGTGAAATTTTGAATTCTGAATGGCTACTGGAACTGTTTTTATAAATATTTTCACCCTATGGATATACAATTGTTGATAATCATTTCGCAAGTACACTTTTGTACTTTTTGTAAGCATTTTTTAACAGATCATTTTTATTTCTTATTCTTATGACGGATTGAACAGTTAAACTTTTATTTTATATATGTCAACCATTGAAGGTTTTGTGATCACATATTTCTGGAAATCCTGTCAAGCACAATTATTTTTTATTTTTACAGACAGTCTCCTAGAAAACAAAACAAAAAGTTTTTTTAAACAACACAATATTTACTAATTTTGAGAAGTCAACTACAGGTTAATTAAGGACCCCATCTCAATTATTGTGTGATGAACCTTGGGTCCTTGATCATGAACACTACGGAAAATTTCAAATAATTTTGCCATGGGTAAAATGTCTTCTGAAACCTTTAAGCAATTTATTTTCCAGTACTACGTCATACATCACAAGGTGTTTGGCTATGTAAATATATTGTTCCTTCTAGGTAACATTCAGGCCTGTAGGAAGCAATTTCAGACAAAGTGGGGGCGGGGGTGAGAGTCCAACAAAAATTGTTTGACAATGAAATATGGAGATAACTATCAGTATTTAAGCTCTAAGTCCATTAAATCAATACAAATCGGGAGCAGAGCAAACACGGACCTCCAAAAACATCAGAGGTTGGATCAGGTGCCATGAAGGAGTGAGCATCCGGTCACACCCGCCGTGTGCTCCTTGTCATGATCGGGAAATAAAACGAAAAAATCCGTCGACAATTCAGTGTGTAAATAATGGCCTGACAATTAGTATGAAAAACGTCAGTCAGCATATGACTTAATGATAGATTTTATTTGCTGACAAGGTCATTGTATCGGCAATAGAACTTACGAAATGATGACTTTAAACGACACTGTTGGTATTCTTGTTTCATCAACTTGTTTGTCAATAACTTACCTCGTTTTAGAAATTGTTCATACGTAGAGCATGTTCTGGCGTATCGAATCAGCTGAGAGATATACAAGTAATAAAAAAAAAGACCACAAATGTTATTAATCCAGAAACACAACCGTAAATTAGCTTCGTTTTCCATTATATAGTTTATGTTTGCAAAACTATTGCCCCCCTTTCCCACTTACGTTTTTACAGGCCTGACATTAGCCATTAAATTGATTTAAATAAGACATACATATGAAAATTCAAAAATAGGCTTTGAATAGAGTAAAAGGCCTTTTGATTTATGACATAAATGTTTGAAAAAGAAACACTATAAAATATCACAAGATATTTTATTCTAGACAAAAGTATTTGTGATTTTTTCCGTAGTATTTCTAATATATCGACAGATTTTCTCCACTGTCAAAATAACTTTTGAATTATGTTGAATTATTTTGCTTGCAAAGAAATTTTGGGGTTAGATGTTGTTTTTTCAAGAGGAAATACTTCTTACTCCGCCTTCCCCTTTTAAAATTCTTGAACCCGCCATTTTTTTGTTATGTTACATAAAGATTATTTAAGCATGTGTATTTTCAAAAGATAACAAAATGAGCAATACCGTCTATAAGCAGTGACAGTAAGCAGTTGGCAATAAGCAGCTGACAGTGGCACGCAGTAAGCAGTTGGCTGTCGCGTATGGAAATCCATATCGAGTTGTTTCTTGGATCTGCTCCATGAAAAACTGCAAACCTCCTATCCGAACCGATAGTTTTACACATTAACTGTATAAAAAAATGTATGGGTCGGGAAGCAGGCAGTCTAACAAAAAAATTATATATCCTCTATAATTGACTTAACTCTCCAGCGAAAGTGTACACATTATATCATAAATTCCGCTATAAATGTCCTAAAAATCTTCTGCTAAAATGTCCATAAATATTCCACTAAAAGGACATTTTTTAACGCTAAATATTAAGCGCCCTGCCAATCAGCAAAAATGTCAAAAGCCGACATAGCGGCGCTTGTAAGCATTATCTCTGAGGTTTTAAATTGTACAATTTTCAAAATGATCATAATAACTTTGACAGAGAATTAAGGATATAATATACTTTTGTGCGAAGTAATTTTTTTTTAATTTGAATATACACCAAGTTTAGGATTTCAAAAGTTTTGTTCTCGTGTCTGTCTTTCTGTCTTGATTTTTTTACTCGAGCCATGCGTTAAAATTTTTTTTGGTACGATGGTCGACAGCGGCCGCCAATTTCAGATTAAAATATTACAATATTTAAATTAAAATTTAAAGATGCACAACCTCGAGCTCTGTTACGTATAGGAACCTATTTTTCCCCAGGACATAATTTCAAGTACACAATCCTTCAGAAAATGACAAACCCTTTTTAGTCAAATATTGATACATGCATTTCGGTTTTCTAAATGACTCAGCTAACCTTACATTTTCCCCTTACTCTTAATTTAGACTTGATTCAGTTAAAAGTAACAAAAAAATGTAAGTTTTTCTTAATTCTCACGGCTCTGACAGCTTAAATAAATACCAATCCTTTGTTATTTACGATGTTTTCCCTCTAACGTACCCATAAAACGCGGATTTATTGATACTGTTCACACTGTTTCTCGCTATAAAACCATGTACCCGACTAACTTTGTTTCGTAAATTACTTTAAATTGTAGCCTGGGACAGAACGGAGAGAATGGAAGGAAAATATAAACAGAAAGTAATGAAAGTCCTCATAATTGTTTTAATTGTTAGTATCATATGTGTTGATGTTTGTGATGGAAAAAGAGTCAAAGGTAAGGTACTTATTTCTTCTAAAGTTACAACCGGAAAATAAACCTAAATAAAATATCAGTAATTTTTAAGAAAAGCAATTACAAACTCTCAAAATTCCATTTTATCATACAAAGTGATTGGCTTATCATTTGTTGGTTAATTCTGCATGAATAATCGAACTCAAGACTCAAAACTGTTTTTTTTATGATTTGCAACACTGGTACTCTTTTTAATGCAGTTATGCTGCAATAAAATACAAAAGCATTAAACCTTTAACCTTTTGGGGTCACTTTAATTATCCTTTTAAGAACTGTAATGCATATTGCACAGCGAGAGACAATACTAAGAGTAATGGCAGTAAAAAATAATCGTTACCATGTTTGTTAAGTGTAGCAGGATATTGAAGGATGGTTCCTATATGTTTGTAGGATAGTAAAGAAAAATTCCTATAGGTAGGATATTTAAGGATAGGTTCCTTATAGTGTAGGTAGGATGGTAAGGATGTCCTAAAAGTGTAGGAAGGACTGTAAAGGATGGTTCCTGTAAGTGTAAGTAGGATAGTAAAGGATGGTTCCCATAAGTGTCGAAAGGAAAGAAAAGGATGGTTCCTGTAAGTGTAGGTAGGATTGTAAAGGATGATTCTTACAAGTGTAGGTAGGACTGTAAAGGATAGTTCCTGTAAGTGTAGGTAGGATTGTAAAGGATGGTTCCTGTAAGTGTAGGTAGGATTGTAAAGGATGGTTCCTATAAGTGTCGAAAGGATAGAAAAAGGATGGTTCCTATAAGTGTAGGTAGGATGGTTAAGGATAGGTTCCTATAAGTGTAGGTAGGATTGTAAAGGATGGTTCCTATAAGTGTCGAAAGGATAGAAAAGGATAGTTCCTAACCATGTTTGTGTTGTTTCGTGCATTGTGATTCCATCCCACTCTCCTACAGGTATTATATTTTTACACACATCAAGATGGAGAACCAGTGTGGGGACACATCAAGATGAAGAACCAGTTTGGGGGGTAGCGAATTGTGTTTGTCACTCTGTCACTTTACTTGCAACTTTACCCTTTCACAAAACTATTTGGGAATTTATGATAAGAAAATTTATCTTGACATTTATCTGAAGAATCCTCTAAAATGGACATTTTTATTTCTAACCATGCTTGTCTTTTGTGTTAAACTAGTATATTATAGGTGTTGTAAATAAACTTAATAGCTTTCTAGATTATTCTTTATATCTATTAAATGTCAACTTTGATATAAATTTACAAGAATCGTTGAATTCTTATAAAAAAAATCAAAAGTCTTTTTGCCTAAATCTGTTTTATCAAAAAAAAAAAAAAACAAAAAAAAAAAAACAAAAACAAAAAAAAAAAAAAAAAACAAAAAAAAAAAAAAAAAAACAAAAAACAAAAAAAAAAAACAAAAGAAAGAAAGAAAGAAAGAAATTCCGTCAAAAGTTTTATAGATAAAAAAAATATGATCGAGAAACTTTGAACATCGATAGGATGTCTGTGACAATAAATGTTGATAATTCATACTTCTTTATATCCTTATGCTTTTTTCTTTTTCTTACTTTTTTTAAAGGAACTGCTTCCCCCATTCGTCTTTGAAATTTTGTCCAAATATGGTTTTATATACGAACAATTGAAATTTTTCGCTGGGTATAATCAATCAAAGTTTCTGATACTCAAGTTTTGGATTTTGATTTACTATGAGAGGTTTTCAAATTTTTATAAAGATGACACAATTATTGCTCTCTATTCTGTAAACAGACAAATCCCAATAAAATTATATGGCCCAATTAAATAGAGTAATGCGTCGTTCTGATATCGTCTCGGATGGAGAAAAGTCTGAATTGAATTCTATTCAACTATCTTTGATTTTCTTTTTAAAATGAATTAAGATGTTGTTCACATTTTGTGTGAATTCTTAAATTTTCCACCCATTCGTTAAATCAAACTTAAGAGTACAACACATATAGGAAGACTCTGCCTTTTACTACATGTATTGAGTGCAAAAATTGTTTTTGAACAAATAGTTGGATTCTGAAAAGCTTTTAAGAAAAAATATAACTATTGATTTTTTTAAGTATAAAAAAGGACTGTTGCATATCAAGATGTTTTAAAAAATCTTTAAGGATTTTAGTCTTATAAAATCGAACATACCCAGTCATTCGTTTCAGCTGCAGTATATATGTGCCTTTTCAGACAAAAAGAAATCAAAGTGTGATAAAAGAAGTGGTCCTGTGTGTGGTGTAAATAGAAAAACCTACAGGAACGAATGCAAGGCTATCAAAAAGCAAGTTTCAATTATCACCTATACTTAATATGTGAGGCTATCAAAAAGCAAGTTTTAATTATCACCACTACTTAATATGTGAGGCTATCAAAAAGCAAGTTTTAATTATCACCACTACTTAATATGTGAGGCTATCAAAAAGCAAGTTTTAATTATCACCACTACTTAATATGTGAGGCTATCAAAAAGCAAGTTTTAATTATTACCACTACTTATATGAGACTATCAAAAAGTAAGTCTTAATTATTACCACTACTTATGTAAAAAGAGTGATGATTTTGTTAAAGGTAATCTCTGTGCAGTTGAAATTATATGGACATTCTTGAGGCATCAAAGAAGGCTTATAAATTTGAGTAAAAAAGTTTCTTGTAATTCCATCCAACAATTATGTCCTCATCATATTTGAACGCGTAATGTTATCGATTTTTTTTTGCTCATGCCAACTGCATGATAAATTACTATGAAATAATACATGTGCCATTTTGCAATGCCATATAACATTTCACAGACTAATTTTGGAAAGGAACTTGAATATATTACACGATGATATCCTTTATGGTTTTAAAATATAAAGAAATAAATATACCAATAAATTTATAGTCATCTTTTAAGTTTCAAGTAATAGCAGATTATTTTATCAGTTTATTAAAGCTTAAAAAGTTTATAATCAACATTTTTGCTACTCATTAGTATTGTTTGTTTGCAGAGGTATAACTATAGCATGTAACAAGACCTGTCCCTGTGAACCTTGTATCTGTACTGCCGAGTACGCTCCAGTCTGTGGCAAAAATGGACAAACTTACGGCAACATGTGCGAGGCCAAGTGCGCGTACGTATCATAATAGCTTCATTAGGAAGTCTCTATATTTTTAAAGTGTTGATAATATCATTTAAATTAGCAACATTGGCAAATTCTTGATTAGATAATGACAGCAATTCCTATTAATATTTTTAAAAGGGGACAAAAAGTGAAGTGTTCCAATGCATGTCCTTGTAAAAAGAAGAACCGCTGCGATAGATGCTTAAGGAAGAAACAGAAGTCAGTGTGTGGAAATGACGGGAAAACCTACTTAAACAAATGCATGGCAAAGTGCAGGTGATACATGAGTCTTCAAATCTAAATATTACATTAAACTTCCTGAAAAGTAACCATGAAACATTCATATGAATTTCATGTTACTGATCTTTGTACACGAAATTCAAGATCACTTGAGGCCTATTTGTTTGTTAATTACTAGTAACTATTTTTCTTACTCTTGGGAAAAAAGAAAAGAAAACAAAATTATCAATTGGTCACAGAACTGTTCTAAATGTGAATGCTTAATACCTAAGCGACTTGCTTATTCATCTATTTTAATGACTTGCAATAATTTGCATGTAAGCTAATGAGAAATGTATTTCCCGCAGTAGGACATAGACTTTTCACATTTTATTGTAATTATAGCGTAGTAATAAAATGCTGTAAAACTATTGGGTAAATCTCTCTCTTATCTTTACCATGTTTATGTTTTCTTAACGTTTTTCTTTGTTTTTATAGTGGACAGTCTTCACAATGTAAAGGCCAGTGTCCCTGCCCAACATGTGATTGTTCAAAACCAACAACCCGTTGCCTTACGGATGCAAATTCGATGAGGAAATGTTACGATCCCTGCAGGTAAATATTAAATACTCAGTTGAACGAAAGATAAAGGGAATTTCACCACTTAAGGTACATCGATACTCTCATAAGAGAGATAACTCTCAGTGAGATAAATAACTAATCACTCCTTTACAAAATTGTAAAGTTAAAATACCATTTCTGACTCTCATAAAAAGCTCATAAAGGTACAAATTACAATTGACTCTCTCATATAATTGTGTGAAATTGTGTGCATTTTAATTATAACTTATATTCTTGGGGGAAAATCATAAGCATAAGAGCAATATTTTTTTTTCATGAGTGAACAGAAGATTGATGAGCCTTAATCAGCTGTTCATGCATTTCTAATAACTTTCCCTCAAGATTCTTTACAAATAGGAATGCAATTCATTTCCTCATGAGCTCGCATGGATGAGCATGAATACTTCCGATACGTCAAAAATACAGTGCAATTATTTTTTTCTTAAAAATTATAGTTTAATGACATAATTTGTGGTTAGTCATCAGATAAATAATCTAAGTATAAAATATAAATAGAATCTTCAAAATCTGTGAGGTACACGAACTACAACACTTCACATCTGTATATTTATCATGAAGCGCTAACCCGCTTCATGGAATATGCCGACGTGAAGCGTCATAGTTTATTTCCACATGAATTTTCAAAAATTTGATTAATTTCTTAATTCAACAGTTGGTTATGAACAGGTGAGATGGAAAGAAAGAACGGTGACTTCAAATTGATAAACATATACATATGGTAAACAAGATCATGTTACAGCATTCAGAAATATTCATGAGAAATAAACAATCCACATGGTTTGAAATATCTTTCTCGGAAGTATTTTTAAAATTAACTTTTATTCATTGAATACATATCAAAAATATAACACAATTACACAACAGTGACAACAAAGATATATATCAAGAGTATTATACAATTACACAACAATGACAACAATGATACGTATCAAGATATTATGCAATTACACAACAATGACAACAGAGATACATATCAAGAATATTACATAATTAGACAATAATGACAACAAAGATACATATCAAGAGTATTATACAATTACACAACAATGTCAAGAAAGATACATATCATGAATATTATTCAATTACACAACAAGGACAACAAAGATACATTTCAAGAATATTACACAATTAGACAACGATACATATGAAAATTATACAAGTACACAACAATGACAACATAGATACATACAAGAATATTTCACAATTACACAACAATGACAACAAAGATACATATTATGGATATTACATAATTACAAATAATGACAAAAACATATAAAAATATTACACAATTACACAACAAGGACAACAAAGACTTAAAATTTTAATTAAGTAGCTTTGAAATTTAGCATCTCAGATTAACAACCTTAATATAAGATTTGTTTTTTAATTTAGAAGTTTCTGAGTTAACATGGCGGACATTTCTACCTTTGTGCATGTTAAAAAATATTTGTAAAACATTCTATTCATAGAAAGTATTTATAGCAATTAAAGCTTTTTGTTCAACATTTCCTGAAAAAGAACATAAGTTCAGACATCAGCTTGGGGATAAATAACTCTAATAAATGATTTTCCCCATTGTAATAATAATTATATATATTTGGTCAACCTAATAGCCCTTTTTAAACATGTGTGAATAGAATTTATTCTTACATGCCCCCTTCTCCAAACAGTAAAATAAATGCAAATAGCTTATATCTTACATGTAGTCTGTCATGAAAATTAAAACAATGGTTATCTAACGGATTAATAAACGAATCATTACAAAAATAAAGAAGGTTTTTTTCTTCACACTTTGAAAAGTATGTTCACTGGGTAGCCAAACACTTCATAAAAACAATTAAGTTGATGAATGGTTCTACTTAATAATTAAATATGTATGAAATGGTATTTAGCATTGAATATTTTAAAAGCTTTTTAAAAATACTTGCTTACTTAAAGGAGACAATGCAAAAAGTATAGGAAGAAATCAAAGAAAAACAAGAGACCTTCTAAAAGATGTAGATGTAAGAAGAATAGAAGACCTGTTTGTGGAAAAGATGGCGTTACTTATGGTAATAGCTGTATGGCAAGATGCAAGTGAGTTTTCCGGGTAAATGCAGACGCTTTTTAAGACAAATGTTTAACGAACTCCTTTTTTCGGCAGTTGATAATATTTGCTTGTATTGAAAGGTATTAATAATGTTTAGAAACACATTGCTTCTTTTTGTCATTAGGCGTGTAAAAATTGCAAGCCAGGGAGAATGCCCATGCGCATGCCCGCTGATATATCTTCCGGTATGCGCATCTAATAACAAAACGTACGACAACGAATGTTCAGCAAAGTGCGAGTAAGATATGTTTGTTTATGATAAAATAAATCAAGAAATGACATCCTTAAAAATATTTTGAAATTACTTTCATTATAAGTAAAATATTATTGGGAGCTAAAGTAGTAAAACATTTTGACTAAAAGTAAAGTTTAAAAAAACCCCTGTAACTTTGATGTTTAATATTACAAGATTACATTAAAAAGTGTTCATAACAAGAAATATTAAGTCCATCCAAAATACCTTTGAAATACATTGCAGATTATCTAAGATATCTATTTATCTACACATTTCAGAAAACAAACAGTTGTCTGTAATGGTCAGTGTCCTTGTCAGGAATTAAAACCTTGCCCTCGAATATTTTTACAAGTGTGTGGATCAAATGGACAAACCTATGATAACGACTGTCTTGCAAGTCAAGCGTAAGTATTGATTAGGCCTATGTATTAATGGAAAACAACTTAGTCAATTCGATGAGTTACTAGTATTTACAAATTAAAAGAAAAAAAATCTGATCAGCTATTCTACTGAAAAGATTACCACCTCTCCGAAGATATACGAAAAAAGCAAAAATATGATATCGAAGGTGAAGCAGAAGAAATGAAAAATAGTTTTTGCATTATATGGTTATTTGAACTTCATTTCGGTGACTACATAACTGTACTTTCCACAACCAAAAGTTACTTTTCAAATAATACTTAAAAAGGACAGAAATCAACTAGAGTTACTATAAGCTGAAAGCTAAAAAATATACCCCACTGCATTTTATTTAAATATCCAATCAAATTTTGTAAATGTGATCTTGAATTTGCCAAAAAGACTTTAATTAAAAATTGATATATCCTCTGGTCATAAGTAATCTTTTAGTGAAATAAGTACATCCAATGTTTCCCCATTAGAAAATTATAGAAATGTCATGAATTTTACATTTTTTTTTAAATCAGTGACCTTGTGCCTGCCAAATTGACCTTCTTGTATAAACAATCTCTGTATCATTTATGAGCTTCTAGTGATTCTTCATTATAAAGTTATAGCCCAGACAAGATTTTATACTTTTTCTGCTTCTGACCTTGAACTTGTCACGATGACCTTGTGTTATAGTCAGAACATATCCTCAGATCATAAAGAATATTAAAGTTTGTATTAAGTTTGAACTTCCAATGATTCTCCAGCTATAGCCTAGACAAGATTACAAGGATAGACGGACAGACAGACAAAGTGATTCCTATATAATCACCAAAACTTTGTTTGCGGGGATTAGGGGTGGGGTATAAATAAGCACTTCAATTCTAACACAACAAAGCCATCTATGGTGGATGTATATGATGTTTTTGAGAGTGTTCAAGTAAAAATATTTACGTTTTCATGTATTGATAACCGTTTTGATTTCACATTTATAACCATGAAGTTCCAAGAAGTCATTCAAAAGAAAATACATCTGTAAGAAAACACTCTGTATTGTTATGTGTTCTGAAGAATGAAATATATGGAGATAACGAACAGTATTCAAGCTCAAAAGTCCATTAAACAATACAAAATAGGAGCAGAGCAAACACGGACCTCCAAATATCAGAGGTGGGATCAGGTGCCCTGGAGGAGTGAGCATCCCTTGCGGACCGGTCACACCCGCCGTGTGCTCCTTGTCATGATCGGGAAACAACGGAAAAATCCGTCGACAATTTAGTGTGTAAATAATGGCCTAACAATTAGTATGAAAAACGTCAGTCAGCATTTGACTCAACGATAAATTGTATTTGCTGACAAGGTCATTGTATCGACAATAGAACTTACGAAATGATGAGTTTAAACGAGACAGCTGATATTCTTGTTTCATCAACTTGTTTGTCAATAATTTACCTCGTTTTAGAAATTGTACATACGTAGAACATGCTCTTGCATATCGAATCAACTGAGAGAGATATACCCCGTATACAGGTGATAAAGGTATATTGCTGCATAAGTAAGGGAAGTTGACGATTGAAATTTCAAATTATGCTTTAATTGCTACAGCAGAAGAATAACCAGAATAATTGTTTTCCGAAAATAAAATTATGATTGATAATTATTATATGATGATAACATAAAATTTTCTGTCACGAATGTATGATTTATACAATAATATGTGATAATTACAGAGGCCAGACTGTAGCTTGTCAAAGCCAATGTCCCTGCCGGGACTCCTTACTACCATGTCCTCGTATAATGAATAAAGTGTGTGGCTCTGATGGCCAGACTTACAACAACGACTGTCTTGCCCGACAAGCGTAAGAACAGTGTCAGACATTGAATCGATTTATAATTTGAACTATGAATTTAACAAAGATTCTCAAAGAAGATTTTACAAAGAAACGTAAACAACACGTTGGTGACATATTTTTCAGTAGTCTCTGATTGACAAAAATGGTTTTCTTTCTCAATAGGTTTTCGACAATAAAATTTAAAGTTAACATTTTTAGAAATAAAAATTCTCCATCAAACTAAAATATCCAAAATAATTTCTGCTAATTTCCATTTTTGCAAGGAAATTTCTGCTAATTTCCACTTTTGTCTTCATTGCTAGAAATAAACTGCATGTTAACAATCATATTATCACATTGCAAATCTTTAGGAAGAAAAAAAACACTGTTCTTCCCCCGAGTCTGTCAAACTCTATTATTATTAATTTTAGGGGAGTAACAGTAGATTGTACAAGAGAATGTCCTTGCTCTCAACAACCTTCACTTCCTTGTCCAAAAATCATAAACAAAGTCTGCGGAGCAGATGGTCAGACGTACAATAATGATTGCTTGGCAAAACAAGCGTAAGTACTTTTAGTATAGAGACATCTAAGCCTGTAAGACTTGATTAAAGAGAGAAAATATAGTTAGAGGGGAAACAAGATGTATGAGATTGAGAAAACAGGATAATATACCTGATTTACCCTTCTACAATTAAAGACTCTATATAATAAAGTAACATGATCAAAGACGATTCTTAAAAAACAAAAATTAAATGGAGAAAAAAATCGTAAAATTGAAAGCCATTATTGTGTATGAGTTTCTAACGATCAAGGTATGTACGAACTACTGCCATTCAAAGATCAGGTAGTAAATAGCGAATAAATGAGCGATGTCTATGACTCAAAATTGCTAGTAATTAACTAGTGTTAATTGAATAGAAATAAATGGATATTAGAAAAATGTTCATGGAATGTGTTCATTTTTTGTAATTCAAATTACCAAATACTCCATTGGCATATTTCATAGAACGATAATTAAGCAGCAATCAAAGTATGATTCAAGTACTGTCAGTTGAACGACAATATTAAACCATTCATTAAAAAATTCTTAAGCTATGCAACAATGTTTTCGACATTGTTGAAAAATACAGTGCATTAATCACTAAAATGAAAATCATAGCTGAGGCTTTTAAACATTTAGTATTCCATTATAAACATTATCGGAAGGGAAAGTTAAGCATCTTATATCTAATAAAAGTACAAATCGTAGCTGAGGCTTTTAAACATGTAGTGTATTGTTTTTTTTTTTCAATCCACTGTCTCCAGAAAGCCCCACGCAGTGTTGTTATTCTCGGTAATAAACACAGATATTATTAGTTTGTTTTTTTTTAATTGAAATTCAATATCGTAATTAATATTATATGAGTTGTTGATTTCAGATGATGGCATTAATATATTTCTCAAAATCAATGACTTGTACAGGATTTTTAATTTTTTTTTAATTTTAATTATATTATACATGTATATGTAATACCAGTAGTATACTATTTTACTTTCTTCAAGCGGTCAGCTATTGGATTGTGAGGGTGAGTGTCCTTGCCCCACCAGGAGCAACCTTCGTCCCTGCCCTCGGATTTATAACCCTGTGTGTGGCTCTGATGGTAAAACGTACAATAATGAATGCCTGGCCAAACAGGGGTATATTATTTTTGTGCTTCATTTTATTTGAGATTGCTTTTTTAAAAATAGAATTTAACACAAATTTTCAATTTATATCACTTTAAGTTATTAATAGATAGGTCGAATACCAAGCATTTATCAAAGTGAATCGACAGTTCTTACATCATTAATTAGAATTTGAACTTTAAATATCACAAATAATCAGATATCAATAAGTTTTACGATAGTCCCACAATGTTTGAGACAGGTATTTTATCACCACAATTTTCATACATATCTCTAGCCAAATAAGTAAATCTTAACAAATACGATCATATCTTACTAATATTTACAATTATTTTTGAGTGCTTCCTGATACTGTCTAAGCCAACATAACAGAAACTAATGTTGAACATACCCGAGCTTTGTATTATAGGTATATATAATATACATGTATGTAACACATTTTGACAGCAAAACCATGATAAAAATTCGTTCACTGAAACAATTCACAAAGTTTGTAGACATGTTAATATATCCCATATTACAAGGGCAAGTTGATTTATATATCACTGTCAAAGAAGAAAAATAAATGTTCACAGATACAGTAAATGGTTTTGTTCATCGTCATGACTGCAAAGTTGCGTACTAAAAGAAAGGCATAATTAAATTTTCATAACATAATTACAGAAGGAAAATGAATAAGAAAACAATAATTGCAGGATATGTACTTAGTGTGCCAACATATGTAACCTTTTGGATAGAGGAACTGTAACGAAGAACATTTTTCATAGTTGAGATCATCTTTCCAATTATCCAAAATTTAATGAATGAATCGTAATGGGAGAAGCTTTGTCACACTGTCGAGATGAAAATTGATTACAATAAAGGGGAAAATTTACTCGTCCTTGCGTTAGAAGGACCCATTAATCCTAATCTTTACTACAACTCACATTAGATATAAAGATACACCGTGAACAGAATGAAAATTAATTTTCTTCTTGACAATATGGTGCTCAAAATGAATTATCAAAGCGTCCATGTTTTGTATTTTTATCCTTCCAATGCATGTTATTCGGTAATCTCTTTTACGATTATGTTTTATAACCGTGTAATTCAGAGGAGTTCAGGTAGTACAGGAGGGAAAATGCCCATGCTCTTGTCAGCTGATCCTTAAACCTGTCTGTGGTGCTGATAATAAAACCTACGACAATGCGTGCAATGCAAACTGCAGGTATGAAAGTCAATCTGAAAAAAATCTTATCAAAGAGCCAATTTTTTTTTCTTTTTTGATAACATCTTGTAAATGTTTGTACATGTATTTTCTTTAAATTTCTATATTCGTTTTTAACGGTTACGTGTGTATTGGTTCTGATGATTGAAATAGAACTAGTTTTGTTTGCAATGTTCTTAATTAGTACCAAAGATATGGCCTTGGATGCAAGAGCAAAATACTGTAAAATCACCATTTTTCGTGGGATATGTTTTTGTGGTTTGAACAAAAAACATTGGTTTGTGGGGATTTGATTTTGTGGCTGAAAAAGAAACATGAAACTGTAGTTTAAAATCTTGAAATTTCATGGAGGGCATGAATTCGTAGTGCTTTACATACCAAGAAAAACTGCAAAAATTAACCCCCCACGAAAATTATTGATTTCACAGTAAAATGAATTTTAATTAATTTCATAGCAAGTTATTTTTAAGAATATTGTATTTAATGGTTCAAGGCTTTTTTTCTGTTCATAGTTATTTTTAATTTGCTTTTATCTTAAGTGGCCAAACAGTAAGCTGTGACGGGTCATGCCCATGCACAACCAATTTAAGACCATGTCCACGGATTATGTTACCAGTTTGTGGTAGAGACGGAAAGACTTACAACAACCGTTGTCTCCTAGAACAAGCGTAAGAAATCCATCTGGGTGATAAAATACAAACTAATAAAACTCATTTTTAGGTCTTTTACAATATGAACATTTTAACAAGAAAGCACAGTGTATATAGAGTATTCTTCAGATTCTTTTTTTTTATCCAAAGCAATGAATTATTTGACGTGTTTTTATGAAAATCAAATATACAATAACATTGATATACTTATGGAATCAGAGGCGAGCAATTGGACTGTGAGGGAGCGTGTCCTTGCCCAACCAGAAGCAACCTACGCCCCTGCCCTCGGATTTATAATCCTGTGTGTGGCTCTGATGGGAAAACGTACAATAATGAATGCCTGGCCAGACAAGGGTAATGTTACACATCAACGAATATTGAATAAATACTAAATGTTGAATTCATTGACTAACTTACTTAGTTTTTCCAGGATATTTACAACGTATAAATACAAAATAAAACATCGATCCCTTTCATCCATGCATTTTGTGTTTTGAAGCAAAAGAACCGATTTATGCATCAAATATCAAAGTGATAATTTATTTATGCGCATCGTAATCATCAATTTTTCTTAAAATCAATTAATGTTTCAAAAATAAAAGCTATGAAGTACATGTTGATAATTAAAATGAGAGCCTGTCAGAATACTTTGTCTTGAATAATCGTATTCTAAATTAAGTTCTGGGCTATTAACTATTCATTATTTTCCTATTCAAGATACACGAATTGTATTATGATTGGGTACCGCTACTTTGCAATTTGCTTATTTAAGATACCATTATAGAAATTGTCATAAATACACTGTGATTTTGATCTGTTCATCAGACTTAAGTTCATATAATTGGCTTTGATCTTGAGTATTGCATGTTTGTGCTAGATTAGATGTAAGTGGTGCGAATTGAAACTTTCATATCTTTTAATTCGTACTCTTGTTGTTTTATACCATGACCATAAATAACTGAAATGAATGCTAACCAAAGAAATATATTCAAAATACGGTTTGAAATTTTGATAAAGGGAAAACGTTTAGTTTGTTCATGAAGTAAGTTTCATCTGCCAAGGTTTACCTAATTTAATTTTTTGTTCAATTTCACTATTTTCCTTTCTCGATGAATTGCGTTGGTATGTAGGATCAAGCATTATTGACAAGTACCTTATCTAGAGATCAACTCTATATAACTAAAATACGATTTTCTTTCGTCTCTTCGGCAATACATGAAATATTAATCATTATTTTTAATTAATATTAATTGAAAATCTCATGGACTTTGAAGTCTCTTCAATATCTAATGGATAGAATTAATATTTTCTGTAAACTATTTTCTTCTGGATTTCAGGGGAACCCAGGTTCTTCGAGAGGGAAAATGTCCATGTATATGCCAGGAAATTTACAAACCTGTCTGTGGGTCTGATAATAAAACATACGACAACGCGTGTAGCGCTGGATGCAGGTTCGATATGCCATGTCAAAATTGTATTATTTGCATTTTCTATTTATATCATGTTCATATAAAAGACACAAATCTCCTTTGTCCTGACTTAAGGAATAAACCGTATATCAACCAACAAACTGCCAACACTATATAATATCGAAATTCATATACAACATGTAATGATCAGCACGTTTTGAACTTTATTCGTTATTTACTGTTGGCTATTTATAAGTGTTTTGTAATCTGACACCATGAAATTATTAAAAATATTAAGTGAGATGTTATAAATATTGATCCTTTAATCCAGCTCCTAAATTTACCTATTTCTAATACAAGCATTTCATGAACGTGCTGATAAATAAGAAATTCATGAATATGTATATCATTGGAAGATCAAGCAAGCGGTTTATAAAAAATCGTAAACTGTCCCAACCCAGGTTATACAAGTACAACCTTGGTAGCTATTGAATATATTCCTTTTGACTATCTTGTATTAATTTGATTTACTATTATCTATTGCAAAGAAATTTTCCCCTAAAAAATGACTTCATATTTTAAAAACTTGAATGCGACGTCAAGCGGCTTAGTAAGTTTTTGACATTAGTCATACAGTGACGAAGGCAAAACAGGTTATACGATATAACACTATTTTATCACTGACTATATAAGTTCAAATCTGAATATAACAGAAATAACGTAATCAATCAATATTGCAGTAGGTCAGATTGAAAAAAAGTAGCTAATTCTTTAATTCAAAATTGTGCTTACTGGACTTTTTGTTTGACTTTTCAGTGATATTTCTGTAGCATGTGAAGGTCAGTGTCCTTGTCAATCATCTCTCCGGGTGTGTCCAATGGTATATAACCCTGTTTGTGGGGTAAACGGACAGACATATAGTAATCGCTGCTCTGCAGAAGCTGTGTGAGTAAATTCAGTTTTTTCATTGCTCCAATTCTTTCAGAAAGCTGGACTTTTTAGTCCTGTTTATGCCCAAAGTGCAATTTATATTTTAACGTCAGTTTTGCCAAATCTTAGAAATTGCCATTCAATACAAAAAAGATAAAACATTGTATGAACATTAAACAAGCTCGAACAGTGCTACATCGATATTAAAACTAGTAAAGTTCAATATTTTACAAAGACTAAATTATCTATTAAAATACCATGTCAAGCTTGTGTTTCTTCATTTTGCGAAGTTCATTGCTTGGTTTTAGCATTTTAGAAAATAGGTAATTATAAATTCTTTCGATCAGTTCTCAATTAAATTTTTTTTGTTATATTTTACGTTCTTTGCACGATTTCCTTGATTTGACAGGAATGTGGCTGTTAAATGTAACGGAACATGCCCATGTAAAACAGGCTGTGCCTGCCCATTCATACTAAAACCCGTATGTGGTAAAGATGGCGTTACGTATGACAATGAATGTGGAGCAAGATGTGCGTAAGTGAACATGATGTGGATTTTAAAAAAATGCTTATGTTTTATTTTCCTTTAACCTTGATTATTTTTATAACCCGATATAAGTTGAAATATTAAAAGTTTTAATCCCTTTGTGATTAAAATGTGCTTAAAATGAAAACATGATATTGTTTAAAAGGAAATGAATTAAATAATAATACATAAATAAAAAAAAGATAAATGACATTTATTTGTTAATTTTTAATCTCTGAACATATTTGAAAAAGAATTGGATATCTATAAGATTTTTTAACTTCAGACGTTTTTTAACAGGAACAAAAGCATAGATTGTGAAGGACAGTGTCCTTGTCGGAAGACTTGCATGTGCCCATTCATATATTTACCGGTCTGTGGAATGAATGGCAAAACATATGATAACGAATGCTCAGCTAAGTGCGAGTAAGGCACAATTGGGATATATATATATATATATATATATATATATATATATATATATATATATATATATATATATATAAGGGGCTATTTAAAAAATAAATGAACAATGACGTTTTTATCATTTAGAATGATCTTAGATAAACGTATTGAATAATATAAAATTCAAGTCAATCATGGTCTTATATGGTTGTGGAAGTTGTACAGAGTCCAGGCAAACATTAAAAGAAATGCTATAATCTTTGTAATATAAGTTTTGGAATTAATTAGTCATATTTATCAAAAATCAAGTTTAGTCTAAATATAATTTTATTGTGAAGTAATTACTAAGAGTAATTATGCTGATTACGTTCATGAAATCTTTGTAAAATTGTATTTTGCTCTATTCATATATTTACCTAACCATGGTCTATACAAAATATGATCGTATACACTTGGCATTGTCGTTATTGCAATGAAAAACAAACAAAACAAGGAAAACAAAAAACAAAAAACAAAAAAACAGTGTTTTCTTACTCTTTGATATGCATATATATTTGTTATCTTATTTTTTGAATTGAAGAAAAAATCTTGATGATAATATTTTCAGAAAAAAAATCAGTACTATAAATCATTTTTTTGTTTCAGTGGCACTGAGAAACAATGCAGTGGGTCCTGTCCTTGTCCTAAGAGCAAGCCTTGTTTGTGTCCACGAAATATTGACCCTGTGTGCGGTACTGATGGCGTAACATACGGTAACAGCTGCCAAGCCCGATGTGCGTGAGTATATAACTTTAGCATTTGAAAATTCATGGAAATAAAATTAATTATCTGTTGTGTACGAGTACTTAACTTTATATATATGATAAATGACTGTTTTTAAATATCGTTTATCTTATTTACTTTTATCCCAATTAGTTTACTTAAAGAACAACCAAGAAATGAAATCAAATAACGTTTCTCATTCTTAATCCTGACAGATGCTAGAATAATCAGGCTTTAGAATCCACTGATGAGTTTTTACAAGCTTGCCATAATGTATTAACAATTCATCAAAATAAGTCTTCATTATCTGTTCTGACAGGAGCCAATCAGTAGCTTGTAATGGTGATTGCCCCTGTACCATATTAGCGTAAAATAACAACTCTGGAAATCCCCCTAACAGAGAGCTTATAATGTTTGCCAGAGGAAAACAGTTACAAGACGAATTCAATGTTTCATTTGAAGTTATGTCTTCCTTTTATACTGAGTGTTTAATGTACATTTTTGTATTTTTAATTCTTGTATTATAATTTTATATCAATTTTTGACTTTAAAAAATATTCTTCATAATTATAACACAAAATTGAAGCACTGTGAAATTGCTATATTTATATGGTCAGGATGTTTTGTATAATTGAATATTAAGTTATATCGCCTAAAGGAGGATTTATTTTTGATAAATCCAGTAAATAATATTGCACATAAACAGATTCTGTAAATATATTAGCCTGCTTTTGTGCAAAATTGAGACGTTAATTTCTTTTTCTCTTAAAACTGAGTATCAAAAGGAAAAGACTTAAAAAGTAACAATTAAAATTTTAAAATTTTGAGGTTGGCATTTGCTTTACTGTATATAAATGTATAGCTGTTTATGAGTATTTAAAGGGCAAGAAAATATTTTACATATTATTGTGTAAAAAAAACTTTTATTTCCTTTATGTATACACTAAATGAAAATAACATTTTCTGTAAACATGTATTGTTATTACAAGAGAAGAAATTCTATTGAGGGTGTTTTTATTTACGTAGAAGAACAATACATCTGTACTGTGCATTTGAGAGTAATTCTCTAGAGTATCGCAATGATGTTGTTAGAACAGTATTACAATTGTTTCTAAGAAATCATTATTTACGCACACAAAATGACCTAATTTCATCCACCGAACATTGTCTTAAGCAGCAAGTACAGAATAAATCCTTTTCAAATTCCTTGATTGCCTTATGTTCTTCTTGAAAAATGGATGCAAGTCCTAAAATAAAAACATTAAAGAAATGAAGCATCAGAAGATTGACATATAGAAACAAAATCAAAATTATTACGTTTCTTCAGTCTTTTCCATGAAGGTATTTAAAGGTGTAACTTAATGGTATCATTTGTACAAATATTGATAATGATGTATCTCAAAACGAAGAACATATTTTGGTCGCATAAAAAGAGAAAAAATGTTTTAAAGAAATACATGTATAATTAGTATTATATTTTTCTGATGTATATGGGGTCTCCGATGGTTTATGGTTGTATTTGATTTTTATTCAGTAAGTTGTGTGTTTTCTTTCTAAGAGCCTTGATGAGAACGATATCCAATGTATAAAGGAGTCACATGTGATAAAAATATAATTTCAACCGTTTAAATGAAAACTAGTAAGCCTTGCACCCTAGAAATATCTTTCTATTTTCGTACTATGCCATGTAAACATCATTAGTTGTAAATATTCTAGATAATTCAAGGAGCTTCACAGAGATTATGCTGATTTAAAGCTTAGAGGATTTGCCGCTCAATAACAGCCCTCACTATGGATTGACATCAGGATAAATTAGGGGACAATATGTTTAGTTGTTTGGACTTACACAGGACAACATGTTTATGATGGCATGATATGTTTATGTGTTATTTCTCGCAGTTCAAACTTGTTTTAGAAAAAGAGGTCAACTGGTCTCAAATGTATTTTTCCAGCATTCATAGGGTAGGAGAAAAATGGCTTAACTATGTCATGGCCATATTTACAAATGAAAGATTTAGGTGCATGAACCTCGGAAAGTCACTTTTTAATGAACGAAATTCATTTACAGCTTCCTCTTTGAATTTCTGTAATGATAGCATTTTGGACATTTTTTGGGGGGTGGTTTAAAGACAGTTGATAAAAACTTTTTATTAGAAAAAACGAATAAATAAATTGTCTGTGTTTAGAAATATAGTTAATGTACACTGAAACATTGATGACTTGCAACTTTAACAAATAAAAGCTTTGTTAAAATTCGGACAGTGGTAAACTTCAACTCAATTCTGATGTCATTAGCTAAAATTGAAGAAACCACAAACAATGCTACAATGACACGAAAGTGTCTATTGTAGTGGGATAATGTTGAAAGGCCATGCTTTGATATTTGTTTAAACAAAAATGCTTTCTTTTGTTGTTAATAAGGGAATCAATGTTGCAGCTGTTGCAGAAAAAATGCATAACCTGCGTTAGCGGGTTATGTATTTTTTTTCTGCAATAGCTGCAACGTTAATTCCCGTACTAACAACCAAAGAAAAATATCTTATTGTTTATATCTATATCTGTACAAATAATACTTCAATGTAGAATTTAGTGGATGTAATAGTGTATGATTGATATGTACGTCATTGTACGTTTCATTGATGGAACAGTCACTGCTCAAGAAATCTGAAGTGGTGATATGCTTAGCGATGTTAATGACTGATAAATGGCAATGGGTTTTTAAAGAAATAAAGGAGATAATATTCAGTAGATGTAAATATAAAACTGTTTTTGTGAAAGTTTGCCTTTGAAGTTTTTCCCAAATTTTTCTGATAAGCCATATTTATTTTCTATGGCCTTAAAGGTGCTTAGACACAGATTTGAAGTTAATATTTTCTCAAAATTTCTGTATAATATCACGACTTATATATTGCAATAGCATTTCTCACGAAAATATAATTAAAAACTTATTTTATCTGGAAATTATTGGAACTACGAATTCCTGGTCGCGTTTGATTAACACATCCTTGCACTTTCACAAATTTTATTTTTATCCTTAATATTTAAGAAAAGAAGCGATTTTGTTTTGTATTAATGAAAAACATTACATCTATAATCCAGAAAATTCAGAGTAGAAATGTGCGAAAGCAAACCCCCTCACTAATAACGTCAGCCCGTGCTCAGTGTTGTGTACAGAGTTTAACAAATTGAATACATCCGTGAAACCTAAACTGTTTCTGTAAACAGGGCACGAGCTCTGTTATTGTTAATGTTTACGATTCACCGGGTGAGTTCAATTGTTAAAGTCTGCACACACCACTGAGCACGAAATGACAATACTGTGAGTGGGTTTTGCTTTCGAACATTTCTACTCTGAATTTTCTTGATTATAGTTTTAATACTTTTCATTTATACACAACAAAACTGCCACTTTTCTTAAGTATTAAGAATAAAATTAAAAATTGTGAAAGTGCAAGGATGTGTCAATCAAACGCGTCCAGAAATTTGAAGTTTCAATAACTTCGAGATGAAATAAGATTTTTATTATATTTTAGTATGAAATGCTATAGCAACATATAAGTCATGAAATTATACAGAAAATCTGAGAAAATATTAACTTCAAATCTGTGTCCAAGCACCTTTAAATCATTGACCGAATTGACAATAGAGAACTTTTCCTAGAAATAGAAGGAATGTGGTTACTGTTAATTTCGACTTTTGCTGCTTTCGTAATTGTTATTTGGTTACGCATAGAACTTATAATGTTTAGAAGAGGATGCAAAGTATAAAATGAGAATCATTCTAATTTTTACTGAAACATTGCACTTCTTCTTACCGTTTTTAAGAAATGAAATATTGTTCCATATTGTAAAATCCTACTTGTATTAGATATAATATTATGTGGACAACGTCCCTTTCAGATATAAAAGATCTATGATTTAACAGCTAATAGTAACTATATGCCTGATGAAGACCAGTCCGAGATGCCAAGAGAAATTACCCTGATATTAGACTTTACCTTAGAAGTTATTAGGATAATGCAACAATCTAATATGTGTTAAAAAGAGAGCAAGGATACATAATTTGCTTATTGCTGCAATGCAATTGAATGTGGTTTACAAAGACTGACGCCTTCCTAATTAATTTTGTCGTTATTTATTTAACTACTGCATTTGAATTCCAAACCTTATAGTCTATTCTTTTTTAAGTTATAAAAAAGTTTTAGAAAGGCAAACCTTTTAATCTCGGAAATTTAGCAGATCCGCCACAAATGAGATCCAAACTGTCCAACAGGGAGGAAGCGCACTCGAACCCGACATGTCCAGCGGACAAATCGTATTTGATCCCATTGGAACAAATCACTGCATTTCGGTCACTTTTGGATACAACAATTGAAACACATACAACTAAGATTACTATAACCTTCATTTTGCCTCTAGATAATAAGCTAAATGTTCCCACAGGGTTATTGATTTGAAAACTGCACAGTTCTGAAGATGTCGTCTTAAATAGAGATACTTCGGCTTACTTTAACACAAACGTCATCAACAAAATTGCGCACATCGAATCAAATACGCCGAAGAAGCAAAAAACAAAAACAAGATTTACATTACGTGAAAACCAATATTAAATGAAGAAAAAGAAAAAGAAATGGAAACAAGTTCCAGAATCTCAAGTATGTTTACGTGTACACCCTGTTTCAGACAACAAAGTAATTCAAATTAAAAATAAATGAACTCTGTAATTTAGAAAAACGTAATGGTGCAAAAAATTAATGATTTGTATTCTTTTAACTAAATTATATACTAAGAATTTGTTATTCTATATCAGTACTGATACTAAATTAATTAAACACTTTTCAGTGATAAATTAAATAAATAAATAAACAAATAAAATCAACATAGGTCAGAAATTTATTTCTATTCACGAAAACAATAATTCATCCAGTATACGACCTTTTATTGGAATAAGTCGTAATTACCACTTAGGCTCCTCTTTATACAATCTTTTATATTTAACCTTAATCTTTTTAAGTATTGCATTTTTCATGCTGATATAATTGACAAAAACAAAAAGGCAAATTTCAGATAACATTATTATTCTCGTACAGTGATTTCAGAAAATACATAGACTGTTTGCTTAGCTGCATGTTTAAATCGTTGTCTTTTCTAAAGGCGATCGACCAATTGACAGAGAGCCACAGAAAGAACATTGACAGAAGATAACCTAATTAATTTTGTTTGGACGGAACATTGTTGACAGGTCATTCATTGGTTGATTTAAAAAAATATCAAACATGTAGCGCAAATATAAAAAAAAATTGAGATTAAACTGGTTTGCTAAAATATGTTATTTGATTAGCACACACGTAGCAGTTCACAATATTTATTTTGTTTGTAACACTATCACCATTTTATGTCAGTTTTAGTAAGCGTCTAATTAATAGGTAAAATGGTATTTGAATCTTTTCATAGCTATAGTATGTTTTAATTCAACAGGTAAAAAAAAGACCAATGTTTAGATGTGATCGAGAAACTGGCAAAAAGACACCAAGTCAGAAAAGGAACAATGATGAATGCAACATTGACAAAACATCACGTGACTGATTTCTTGTGCTGTGGAGTCGGCTGATAAATCGAGTGTCAGTTGTTGATCTAAAACCAAAAAAAAAACTTCTCAAATTTGAAAATGACACCAGATTAGTTTTGCAAATTTTGTACTTTTTCCTCTTAAGCATAAATACTTAGTAAATTGAAAAAAAAAGTCTCTCTCTCTCTCTCTCTCTCCGTATGCATTCATGATGTAAAAGTAATATTATTATATAATTGATACCATTTAATTGTTTTTAAAAATAGATAAATACCATATTTTTAGTTATGAAATAAACAATACTATATAGTAAATTTTAAAATTGCAAACATTCATATTATTAGTGAATAAAAGCTAAGTGTCACCAGCTTTCTTACCTGAAGCTGCAGAAACCAAAGAAGGAAAACTTGTACACACTAGTCTGATGACGTCCCTGATGTGATTTGTACAGGCCCGGAAAGGGAGCCATGCTCTCAACCTTTCTCTTCCCGGACAAGCATTTGCTTGCCGTTGATGGCAAACCATTGCAAAAGATGCGTACATCAAAAGTAGAGAGAAAACATTCATGATTGTTATGTCTATTGCTGATTGAAGAGAAGTGACGAAATTTTCCCATTTCCTATTTATAGCAAAGAATGACGTTTGGTTAATTAACACATGCTGGTCACTTCACACAATTGCTTCCAGTAATATTTTTGTGTGGAAATTTTATTAACATATTCGTATTTTTACTCAAATGACTTGAAAGGTGAATAAGAAGACAAATATTATATATAAAATAACATTTCTCAACATGTAACCGAGATCGAAAAAAATAGCTTAGTATAACAATCTTCCACTGAAACATTTTTGTAGCAAAGAATATCATTTAGAAATATTTAACAATTCACACATTGTCATGCTTGTCACTTTATACAATATCAGAGGATTCAGATAGCAAGTTTACTTATATGACATCGAAAAGGTAAATTAAGAAACAAAATGAAATGCAAATGTTAGCTGGAAACTCACTTTTCTGAAGACTCACCCAGTGAATTGAGGTTAAGTATGGGCGTTTCAATACAGATGAGGTCAAAGCATTTTATTTCTTATTTTCCACATTAGGCACTTCTGACTGAGTTCTTTTTGTTTTCATATGGTATGTATATAAGTACTGGGGCGCACTTAGCGGTTATGACAAGTTATTGACAAACAACAGTAAAAAAAATACCATATCTCCAAAACCAACAAACTGATGTATCTTCTTCATAACTTGAAGCAAAACGCCATGAGACGACAATTTGAAGTTAAAAAACATTATGAAACATTTGAATTTTATCGGCATCTTTTAGGTTGTTCCAAAAAAAAAAAACAAACAAACACATGAGACTTAACATACATATGTACTTGAAATATGGAGATTACGAATAATAATCAAAAGCTCAAAAGTCCATTGAAACAATACAGAGCAAACGCTGACTTCTAAAAATCCAGAGGTTGGATCAGGTGCCATAGAGGAGTAAGCATCCCCTGTCAACCGATTCCACCTGCCGTGTGCTCCTTGTTATGATCGGGGCAAACGGATAAGTCCATAGACAATTCAATTTTGAAATACTGGCCTAAAAATTAACATGAAAACGTCATTCAGTACTAATGATAGAATGTATTTGCTATCAAGGTCATTTATCTACCACAGAACTTGCGAAATGATAACTTTAGACGAGACCGTTGATTTTCTTATTTCACCATCTTTTTTGCCAATAGCTTGTCTCGTTTTAGAAATTGTTCATGTTCTTGCGTATCGAATCAACCCCGTATGCAGGTGATAAGGATATATTGCTACATTGACGATAGAAAAATTGAAGTCATCACGTTTATCATAAAGTTTTGTTGTAAGGTTACCATTAACGTCTTTTTCTATTAGAATATCCTAATATGAAACAGATGTATCAGACTCTGTGGTATCTTTATATCAAGTTCACTGGGATATATCAAGTCGACATATGAATGGAAGTAACTTTTGTTAACTGATAATACGTCTTCGACATATCTTAATATGGAGACCACAACAAGTACCGTATAAGTGAAAATTTTAACGAGAGGAAAATTCAGCGTTGTCCTTGAAAACTGGTATTTTA
Source organism: Saccostrea echinata (assembly GCF_033153115.1). Lineage (NCBI taxonomy): Eukaryota > Metazoa > Mollusca > Bivalvia > Ostreida > Ostreidae > Saccostrea > Saccostrea echinata. Next base: position 14,806,849 of record NW_026889761.1, read on the forward strand.
TTTTTAGCGAGAAGTAATTTTAGCGATTTTAGAATGCTCACTAAAGAGGCTATAACAAATAAAACGCAATTAATTTTTAGCGATATTCAATTTTAGCGATCTCAGCACACTCGCTAATAATGCCAAAATTAAATCCTCGCTAAAATTTTGCTTATACGGTATTTTCTTCTTCTAATAAGATTTTGAGTAAATTCTTCTTCATCTGAACACAAAAATAGATCTTTTAATAAGAGAGCAATTGGTACAAATGGAAATTCCAAGAGATTGTTGGAAGACCTTATCTCCAAAAACTATATAGATACTGTCAATTGGAAATTCAAGCGTCTCTTTAATATCAAGTTCAGAAGTCTTGTGTGTACAATCAGAATGTTTTTTTCAGAAAATAATTTATGTAAACGAATAATGAATAGGTAAGTAAATTTACGAGTTCTATTTTTATTGAAAAACAGCTGTCTGTGACCTAAAAAAGCCTGGAAATTAATTCATCATACGGAAAGGTTGCACAAATGAAATATATGGAGATATCGAACAATATTCAAGCTAAAAAGTCCATTAAACAATACAAATTTTGGAGCAGAGGAAACACGGACCTCTAAAACATCAGATGTGGGATCAAGTGTCAGGTGCCATGGAGGAGTGAGCATCCCCTGCCGACCGGTCACACCCACCGTGTGCTCCTTGTTATGATCGGGAAATAACGGAAAAATCAGTCGACAATGCAGTGTGTAAAAAAATGGCCTAACAATTAGTATGAAAAACGTCAGTCAGCATTTGACTTAATGATAGATTGTATTTGCTGACAAGATAATTGTATCGACCATAGAACTTACGAAACGATGGCTTTAAACGAGACTGTTGATATTCATTGATAAAGTGTTGAAATGTCGTATGTTTTGATGTTATTGATTTTGGTAAAGTTTTGTGATTTAAAATTTTCTAAAGGTTCCTTGGAGTTTGTCAGTATCAACATCTGAATTACACCACTTCTCAAATAAATTAATGTATAGTTCTCCTGAAGTTTCTTCTCTACTGCTGTTAATATTTAAGTGAGGAGAAAAGAAAGAGGCTTGGTAGAACATTTACCGGAACCTTCTATGTATCTTTGTTTAGAAGGATTTTTATGTGGTTTAGGTATCCAGTATAAGTATGGTAATTCAAATTCAATTTGATTGTCGGGAATATTAAAAACTGACACACTATTTTGAAGAATTTCTTCCTTAGAAAGGGAGCTATGGGTATACGTTAGATTACCATTTGCTGAATTTAATGCAACTTCCTCTAAAATACAATTAAAACAATGAACCTTGCGAACAAATAAAATATTGTTACCTGCTTTCTCAGCGGGGACCAGTACGTATTAATCGTGTAATGTACCTAATTCTTTTTTTCACTTCTGAATTATTCTGAAGACAGAAAGATAGACGGTTTTCATATTGCCCCTCAATCGCTTAATAGGAGATTTCAGCATCCATCTGATGCTCTTAATCCATTGTGTCAAAGTGTCAAGGTATTCTTTTTCATGTTTGTCCCATCGCCAAAAACTGTATAATATTTATGAAATAATGACGCCAGTTGAAAGTTCGGGGTTCCCTTAATTTTGGCCCTTATGAGTGATTTAAGGTCCCTATTACTAACTATATTTACGTCGCCAGTAATGTCGTGTCCAGCAGGACTATAGTTGTAGGGTGAAGAAGAACATAAACATGTTGTAGGATTATGTTTCAGATGATGTTCGATATCTACGCACTTTAGAGTTTTTTTGTAATTAAAAAAAAGCAATAGTCGATGTACATTTGTAAGGAATTCAATGTTTAAACTTCAACTTGAAATATGTATGGTGAAATACAAGACTAGACCCTTTTGATTAAGAATATTACTTATATTGAATACGTCAATGCCTTTGTTGGCATATTGAAGTTTAAGGAACAAGCGGGTTGCTTGAACAGTATTTGTTTTCGTAAAGCGTGGCGGTTTAAAAAGACCATATAAAAATCATACAAAAATATTCCACCAACCTTTTGGAGAACCCTCGTGTGGGATTTACCGTTTTTCATTTATCATAGAGGTGAGTCTGTTATTTTCAAAAAATGTCAAAAGTTTTCGGTGTTTGTGCTGTCTTTAGTTTTATTAGAATATGCTTAAAGGAGCAATCATTAAAAAATATATAGAGATCACAATTTCATATCAAGAAGAAATGTAACCATTTATTCTATCATATGTACCTATACAAATGTAGTTTTCACTCAAAATATATCTATAACAATGAGATGATCTGGCAAATTTATCTAAATGTAACAAAAATATATAATATAATTAAAAGAAATAAGAACGTGTTAGGTTTGACAACTCTTCCACTACTTGTACAGTCTTCTAACAGAGTTATCCTTCCCTCTTCTCCTTTAATTATTGGACTGTGTGATTGGAGATATGTTGTGAAGACATCGCTGTCGATGTTATCTGCAATACACATATACTGACTGACAAAGACGTTTTCAAATTAATTACATTTTCATTTAATATTCAATGTTCTAATATTGGATTTTATAAAAACGATAATTATATTACTATCAATGTTCGGTAGCATAAACATTACCTGACCAAATAGTGCATCTATTACCTGCTAACATTATACAAAAATATCTTTTTGTAGAATTTACCTGTTAAAAAGATAAAAGAAAACCGATAGTAACTCACTGTATCGCTGGTGATCTGTATGATGATCCTTAATGACTTGATATCCATCTCCTCCCCGAATGACGAAATCAAGAGTAACGATAGTGTATATTTTACTGTCATCTAAAGGAGAATACTTTGGAACAGGGCACTTCCTGCATCGTGTGTAAACAGAGACGACTTTCTGTCCAGCGGGTTTACACAGGTCGTAAGTTACTCTCAGTCCTATATACATACAACTAAGATGATGTACATTTTTCTGACGTACCGGTGTAACTAAGCAAAACTCTTTATTATCTGATTTTAGAAGAATTCTTATTTCCTGCAATCGTTGTTTTCGATTAATAAATACAATCGAAAGTTATCTTTTATTTGAATATATCATAGAAATACTGGCAGCACTAACTTCTGATTGCTGCACATAGTGCCTGACCAGTGTGTGTACGTAGCTAGAATGCACTAAAATAATACAGACCCCTTTATGTTGTCATGTATATTTCTTGCAAGAAAATATGCAAACTATTCTGTGCACAAATTCTTGGAGAGAATATCAATGTTTGTATTACAATGATTTTTTTTAAAAATCTTGGTTTTAACAGGTGTCTCTAGTTTTAAGGGAGAGAGAAATGTAGAAACCTTTCTCAAAACAGTGAAATTTCTCTGTTATTTAGTTTACTACCTGAGAGTTGAAGGAAAGCCCCGACTCTATTAAGCCTGTCATATCGCTCCACAGAATGCTCCAGTGCCTGTCTCAGATACTTTCCTTGGAGATTAATAAGATCCACACTGTTCCCAAACGGCATTGTTGTCAGCACGTCTCCTCGGGATATATTTCCTACAGTCGGAAAGAAACGCATATTAATCCTGTAATTCCAGACTTTAATATCTTTAATGATGGTAAGTTATTAATTCTGAATAGAGTAATAAGACAAGGGAGTAATTCTGAATTAATATTTTATAGAAGGCATTCATTTATCTAAAAAATTATACACTAATTCTTCGTCATTTAGTTTATAAAAAAATTAGATTTTTTTTAAAATGTAAACAATGTTGAATAAAAATCCTTATTGAAAAAAAAAATTGTCAGATCTAGGGGAAATTGGACTCATTCCTGTAGTTAGTTTACCACTTTCGATTGGTGCACGTATTCCACCAGAATTAAGAATTGCAATGGCAGCATTACTCCAAGAGTTATTCATTGGGATGTTTCTTGAATGGTAACTGACCATTCCATCCGTTATAAGATTTCCTGAAAAATTGCAGTGTTTATGGAGAAGATTATTCAGTAACATGCAAATGATATTTGAGAAAAAGGGGTTTAATATATTGGGATATAATTTCTAGATCTTAATAAATAAACGAAATTAAAATTATATGACTTTCAAAAACAGAAAAGCATAATATATTTGCAAAACAAACAGAGATTTACATCAGATGTTTATTTTCTTAAGAGTTATCAAAAACTTTTTTATTTAGAAAATTGGGTTTAATTTGCGATGTTTGTTTATTTCTTGGACAGTTACTACAAAGCCTGAATCATATGTCCTTACCAAGATTGCATTCCATTAAACGACATATCTTTGAGTCTCCTTCCAAGTACACAGACGAATATCCCACTATTTTTTGTTTCTCTGTTTCCAGCAACTTACTCATATCCTTTACCTCCGCTAATATATGAGGATCTTAAAAAAAGTAAAAACAATGGAGCAATTAGTTATCCTCAAATAAACCAATTAGCATGCAAAGGATTGCAACCTAATTCGCCTTCGGATTAAAGCAAGTTCATAACAAAAACACTTCATACATTGGCTTTTTAATAGTAAAATAATTAATGTATTTAACAACTTTAAATAAAAGTGAGACTACATAAAAATGATTTTTTTTATCATTAATCTGAATTATACAGTTGGTTTATATATATATATATATATATATATATATATATATATATATATATATATATATATATATATATATATATATATATATATATATATATATATATATAACCTCTTCGCGGTTTATAAAGCTTAAACTGCCCCAAGTTATGTTATATCGTATAACATAGGTCAAAATAAGTTTCATTCCTTAAATAATTATTTTAGCGACTTAGCGCTCTAGAGTTTTTTAAAATTTATATTAAGCGCTGTATAAAATTTTATAATAATAATAATAAAAATAATCAATATTAACAATTATTTTTTGTTTCTTACCTTGTAAAGTTGAGTTGTCCAGTAGAATCGGCAAACCAGTCCAGGATTCTACATCATTGCTAGAGTCGAACGTAACGTTGATGAATCCTAGATATTTTCCAGCAAAGTAGTCTTGTACTATTAATGTTTTCCTTGTGCCGTGGTTAACTATTGTCGGATAAGGTCCTTCGGGGTTATCATTAGAGGGAAAGGGTCCTACAATGTATTTTAGTGCATAAGGAGTGTTTTTCTCTTTTCTTACTTTATTAACAAAAGTAATAAAAAACATACCTGCTTAGTTGCAAATAAATCAAGAATTTGCTCATATATAACACATGAACTACTTTACCTACCATGGAACCAAGCAAATATTTTTGATTCATTTTTACTTTTCTTCAATGGACTAAAAACAATTCAGTTGGCTGATGTAATTTTGCTGACTTTATAAACCTTGGTTGCGTTTAAGGTTAATTTGTTTGATTATGTGACAGGAAAAGAATGTGTACTTTACAGAAAAGAAAGCAATATAGATTTAAGCTTTCGTACATACTTCTGCTTACATTATCAAGACCAGGAAGGAGTAAATAATATGTGAAAAATTATCTGACTTAAGGACAATAAGGTATACAAGACAGGCCAAGGAACACATGCATTAAAATTAATTACACTTATCCGAATTTATAACAGTGATGTGAAGAAACAATACATCAGTAATTAATGACACTTTCTTACATATTTTCACTGCTGGAGAGTTCCCTTGACTAGAATTTTCAATACTGATAAATAATTTAAATAGACATAAATCATATTTTGTCATGTTACCTGTCATATTGTACAAGAACGTATGAGTATGTCCCCCAATAATGATGTCAAGGTCGGGCACGGCCTCTGCTAGTTTCACATCATTTCCATAACCGTAATGGCCGAGTCCTATTAAAATGTCTACTTGAGATTTGATTCGTTGGACTTCGTTTTTGACAGATTCAATGACGTCTTTAAAGCGCAGATGATTCCCTAGAGAATAAGACATTGACCATTTTTCTAAATATTATGATAAAACTCTGAATATCAGAAAACCCCTTTTTAACCGGGATATAAAAAAAATTCGCCGAAATTTTATTTTAGTTTTTGATGTGGTTTAATACCTCTTCAATCGAAAACATTTCTTGGTTTAAGACAATAATTCCTTTAAAAAATACAGAATGGCACTGTATAACAAATATTATCAGTTATCCTGGATATTTTTTAATTAGTGGATAATAATCACTATACATCAAAAGCTGAATTGAAAGGTTCTTCAATAGAAAAAGACAGGATAAAAGCAAAAATGACTGGATAATGATAAGAATTATTATTACAAAAACATGACACTTTCTCACAGAATGAAACACTTTTTCGGGCTTATTTTATCACTGGTATTTACAAATATTTAATTTACTGAATTAAAATTTTCAATCTTGGAATGCCAAAATCCAAATTAAAAAAGAAATTTAAGTAAAAGGATAAGTGTCTGGATCCCAAAGATTATTTAATGATATTTTGACTTTAATTTTATCAATCTTTGTATGCATCTCAGATTAAAGTAAGTTTCTTGTCAGGTAGTCATTGACTCTAATCAGTTCTTCTCTAAGATAAGAGTGTTAATGTTTTTCAATGTCAATGTTATAATGGATTGACCTATCTACATTATGACATACCTGGGTTAGATATAAAGGCAGTTTCCTCTATGAGGTATCCAATGATGCCGATCTTTTTGCCACCTTTATCTATGATTACCGATGAATTGAAGAGTCCTTCCATGTTCTGCTGATAGGTCGTGTCAAGATTACAGCAGACTATTGGAAAAGAAACGTTTTCCATGAAAGGAATAAGTCCCACAACACCTTTGTCAAATTCATGATTTCCCAGGCTCTGAAAGAAAAAGTTTTGGCAGAAGGATTTGATGGGAACAAAATATATCCTGAACTACGATTATATGTGTTGCTTTTATCAAAATATACTACCATATTACATTCAAATATAAAGACATAAACTGAGAACATGCTAAAGTCAAAGTTTTGAATTACAGTGAAGCAGAACAAAGCATAACATTTGAAATTAAATGTATGTATTTTGGAAATAAAAGAAATTTTTTATCATGTGTTTTTTTTTAAGTACATGTATAGTACAAACTTGCAACTTCTTAAACATGTTTGTCAAGTAAAAATTTTGATATTCAAAATTAAATTAAATTCAGCAAAATAAAGGTACATGTATCTAGCGTGTTGACATTATTATCTGACATATCAAGACAAGTTGTATATGATTATCCTGCATGTCAATATGTTGCACCTAAACATAAATAAGCTTCACAATATAAGGTAATAAAATCTTACATGTTGACATACCCGGTAATTGAATTGCATCTTGTAATTAATTTCAAAGAGAAATTTATCATTTCATGTAGCATGTCAAATATATGTTAGGAGCATGTTGATGTAATACTTCTTCATGTTAATATTGTCAACATTATTGATAAAAACAAAACATAAAAATGAAATATGAAGAAATGTGCAATTATATCAATGTGATAAAAGATCACAAAGTGATAATGTCTTGAGTTATTCATGAGTAAAAGACAATTGCCCGATTTTTTGTCCGAAAAAAAAATCAAATATTTTATATATATGTTCGGAAAGGGTTTTATTAAATCTTATAAAATGTAAAATACTAGACGTGGAGTCATGGGCATCCAATACCATATTGACTTCTAATGCGTTTAGGGGTCATGTTCAGACGTGGTGTTGCTTTAAGTATAAAGTCATTATAATGACAAATTTATTTAAATGTTAAATAATGGGTCGACATCAGTGTAATTGATAATCTGGCACAAGTGTAGTTACCTGAATACAGAACATAATAAGTAGTGTATACATTTTCGTGCTGCAAGAAGAGCAGTATCACATTACCCGGCGTCTATCTGTCTGCCCATCTGTCATACCTTATAATCTCGAGAATTGTAAGAGGATTTGATATACCGCTTGGCATTATAGGTTTTGTAAATTACCATGGTAACCATCCTCTTGACCCTTGACCTTTGACCAACTTTTCAAAATAGTTCATAGTGCAGAAACACGGCAAATTTTTGACATTCCAAAGGTATGTCTACATGCTATCTAGCAAGTGTACTGTTTTCATAAAACATAATGAAAAATAACAATCCACTTGACCTTGACCTTTGACCTACTTTGCAAAAAATATCCCGGACAGTTTAATTTGTCTTATGTATTTTTTTTGTAATTTTGAGATGTATAGTTTTAGCATTTATACATGTTCACGAGTTTATAATTCTGCATTTTGAAAATGCATGATATTCAGTTACCACACAATACTATGAAAATGCATCGGAATAGGTATTCCATAATGGATAGCGTAGACTGAAAATTGCAGTAAAGACTTACTGTAATCTCCTTTGGAGGATAGTTGGAAACATGTTTTTACTACCCGGGTTGAGCTCCTCGCGACGGATAAATTGAGGAAGGCAGTGTTTAAGGACATTTCCGCATATTTTGTTATACTTGATCACGCCAGCATACTTTTTTGCATGTCAACATAGATAATTTGCATGTTAACATAAGTAGGTTGCATCTAGCTGTTGAAAGTCACATGTTGGCGACATGTGATAATTCTGGGAAGTTTTCGAAATTCTTGCATGTTGACACAGTAATGCTTAAAGTCGACATATTTATGTTGCATGTTGATAAAATTATCTTGCATGTCGACATAAATTACAAAAAAGTAACTTGCATTGAGGGGGCAGAAATATGCCACCATATAATAGTGAAAGTCTTTTAGATTAATACTGACCATCAAATGATCAATAAAATCAATAAAATTAATTATTATTATGTGTGTTTTTTACAAGACAATAGAAAATGTTATAGAAGATTATTTTTGTAATTTCCATTGGCTTGATATTCGTCCTTTTCTTATACATTCTCTATCCAGAGTTGTCTTCCGCTACGCTCCCAACACCTCTGTCAACGCTCGTTGTACAAGATTCTTGTACAAATTTTAAATAATGAAAATTTTAAATTAAATTCGTAATCAATTATTGTAATTATCGATTAAGATGATAATTCATCATATATTTAAAATCTATCATCCCTCAAGACCATTTATTTTCAAAGTTGTTAGGGAACTATTTTGCGGAGTAAAAATTAAGATAAATTCTGTTTTCTGACAAGAAATATAATTAAAAACGATTACTGACTCAAATTTTCTTCATTTACAAATTTTCCAAGAATCTTTCATAACTGGCGTTGACAGAGGTGTATGTGGGAGCGTAGCGGGAACGACAACTCTGGAGAGAGAACGTTTGTTACATTGTCGCAAAAGTGCGTCCGCGGATTGATATCGCACGACTCGAGTTCGGCAGCACCAAAGTTACGTAGAACGTGACGTCATAATATAAGAAGCATATGTTCTTACCATTGTGACCCAATGACAGCTAGCCAAGTCTGTTTAGTTAGGACTTTGTCAGATTATTCACTTTGAGTGATTTTATAAGATAACTATTAGAAACTTCAGTGAACAGTCAATATTTGGTTGAAATGAACCATGTCAAGTGATATTGCATTGACATCAGACACTTTCTGTGTCTTCGGTTAATATCACTTGACATGGGTCCTTAACGAGGTTCGCTCCTGAGCTTTTGAACAGATTTTTATCTTAACCTATATTTTAAAAATTAAGCATAATGTTTTAATTCTTACAATAAATTTGGATTCTACTATGCAAATTAAACTTTATTAAGTATATTAAGTTAAAACTCCATGATTAAATTCCATACCAAAAGCATTAAGCGAGGAACTATATTTTGTGGCGGAAGAGTTTTTAGAAGAATATGATCATTTTTTCTCTTTCGAAGTATTTAAAGTATGTTAAGTTTGGATTCCTATTTTTACAAGCATTCTGCACACAGAGTTATTTTGTGCAGTGAACTGTTTTATACTGGTCCTAAATTATATATTAAATTAACTGTCATGAATTCTATCATCATATTTGATAAATATAGCAAATATATTGTGAAAAAACAAGAAAAAAATAGCCCTAATTTAAGCTTAAAATTAGCACTATTTTAGTAATATCTAAAAATTAACATCACAGACCCCCACTTTTAATTTTATTTTCTGAATATATAACATACTTTTAACCATCCTTCTTAAATTCAGTAAAATGTCATTACTTTCAAATGATTTTTTGCTTGTTAAATTTTTGATTCCAGCAAAATGAAATTTTTTGAGTGCAAAAAGGTCAAATAATTATACATGCGGAGTAATTCGAAATTTTTTTCATTGTCACAAATTTTAATGTGTCTATTCACGATGAAATAAGACTGTGTTTGTTCTCATAATTTATTTGAATAAAAATATTGGAGGAAAAACTTTAAAAATTGATTTATGTGTAAGACGTGTTTACAGTGCAAAAAGGTCAAACTAAATGCTCTGTAGCGCCAAAAGAAGCGCATTGACCCCCATTTTTTGTTTTGATTTTTTATTAAGCTATATGTATAAATACTAAAAATATACTTGATAAAAAATTCTCCTTACTTTTGATGGCAGGATCCAACCTCCTTAAAGCCACATATCGACCTATACTAGGGTCCATCGTCTGCTATTACATTGCTTTATATGGAGAAATACTGCTTCTATATAGAATTCTTTCTTTTAAAATTAAAAGTGTTAATTTTCATTTTCACTAATTTATAATATTTTTCCTTAGCTTAACTTAAACTAAAACAAGCTGATATTTTTAGTGGACCAATTGTTTAAGATTCCTGACACTTTCCAAGGGTTAAATACTAGGTATTTACAGATTACGCAAAATATGCAAATAAATTAGGGGTCGATCTTGTCTAATTGATCAGTTGATCAACAACTTGATTTTACTTGCATAATAAAAACACAGGCCTTATTTTTGACTGACAGCAAACAACAGGATCTTTAAATTAACAGGCTTTTGTATACACGTCTTCATAAATATTTTTTAAACTGAGATATGATTGTTCGAGTGTTCAATGTGTAAAGAGAGTGACTATTCAATTTGTAAATGTACACTATCTAGCAAAATCCACATCACATCGAATACAAAATTAAATGTGTAAAAATTCATAACATAGCTCAATAAATGGGTTGTAATAATTGTTAATTAATTATTTTTTGTGTTACATTTTTGATAATTTGATAAATTTAATTTCCTATACTTACCATAGCGTCGTACTTCATTTCGTTCATGAACCGAGAGGCTTCTCTCCCTTTGTAAATATTAAACCATAATGTTCCCTGATACTGGTCCCCAGCGTCCAACAGAAGGGTGTGGTCCGGATCCTGGCCCCGGATCTCATTAATCTTCGTAAATCTTCGTGCAACTCCGCCATAGCACTCTCCCTTTTTCTCGTCATCGGGTTTACATGCACTCGTATATTTGTTCATTTCCTCAATGTGAGCATGGACGTCGTTTGTATGAACAATGACAAGATTGTAGGAAAAGACGACAGTGGTGCATTTCAGAAGACAAATTAAACACAGGAACTGCTGTACAAACATTATGGTCCGGGATCCAATGATAGTACTTCCTACCTGGTTTAAAGACTACAAGTAATGAAATATCAACCCTACAACACAGGGGCACCTGTTGACAAATCTCGGTAGATAATCTCAAGATAGGACTTGTGTAAACGAAAAGCAGAACACTTGGTCCTTATTGACTCTGTAATGCAGCGATCATTCAATGGAATTTTGACATTGTAAACCTCTACAATAGATCGCTGTGTAGATCGTAAATAAACCTAAAGTCAGACAAATTATGAAGAGCAATTATCATTACGTTTCAATCAACATATACATGTTTTAAAAGTTCATTATGACATATCTATTTCCAAATAAATCTGCACACAATACGAGTACTATTCGAAATATTTTACATTGTAGTTTACATGTATGTAGCATAGTTTTAGAACTTTATTGTACTACCTGTGCGCCCCTGTTATTCATGAAAACTAACATAGATATTCACAAAAATATACTTTTCATACATATAAAAAGATTCAATATTTTTATTTATTATATGATTGAATAATTTCCCTCTTTCTGATTGGCTGAGATCCAACAATGTTAGAAAAATACTACGTTATATTGACCTACACGTGACCTTCCAGGTCAATATAAGGAATTATTGCATGTCAATATAATGAATCACGTGACCTTCCAGGTCAATATAAGGAATTGTTGCAGGTCAATATAATGAATTATTCCTGTTCCATTTTTTCATGTTACAATGTGTTCTTGTTGAAATTTCTCGCTAAAACTTTCAATTAAAGCAAAAAAAAAAAAAAAACAAACAAAAAAAAAAAAAAAAAAAAAAAAAAAACAAAAAAACACAGTCTTGTAGGAGTTTGCTATCATTTAATCATATAATAAAACAGTTATTGCTGTTTTTGAGGTCAATACGATGATTTAGACACCTTCGAAGTACAATATTCACCTCGCCCTTCGGGCTCGGTGAATATTGTACTCCTCAGGTGTCTAAATCATCGTATTGACCTCAAAACCCAGCAATAATTGTATAATATCGTATGTTTATCTCCTTCTTCAGTAAGTATTACTCGTTGGACATTTTTTTTCCGATCCTACTATACACCTTAAGAGCCATATACATAAATTTATGAGTGTATATTGCAGGTAGAATTTCAAATAATTTAATCAATAAAATAATAAAACAACAGATCTTACTTGCCTGATTTTTATTTTAAGTGAGACATCCTATGGGAAAATAAAGAAGGGTAAATAAAATTGGGTGAAATACGATAAAAAGAAACTCGCATGTCTTATTGGAGGTGATTTCTTTTATTTAACATGTTGGGCCAACTTTAGAATAATGTTTGCTTGCCTTCTCCCGACCCAGGATGAAATATTTGGGTCGGTAGGTAGGTGGGGAATTTTTTTTATGGAAAATTTCAACATCAATGCTGAATTTTCAAAATATAATTTCCGGAATGCATAAAAAAAGCTTCCTGTTTTGTTCTGTGTTTTGTGTGGGGTTTGGGTGGGGATGATGGTTCTATATGATTAAGGTTTATTGTCAGTTGGAAGTGATAGAAACCACTTAAAGGCGTTTAATAATGCATATACGTTTTTTAGTGAAATCTCTGTGGAATTATCAATCAGACCTTAAATAGCTGTCATATACACTGTACAAAGTACGTTTAATTATTTAGGTATTAAATCAGGTTTAACTATTAGCTTTACACACGATGTTACGATTCAGTAAGCATTAGGATATTCATGCTTTGATATGAAATTATTGATAAATGTACTTAAAATATATTACAATCCTTTTTTTGCAAAAGTTACAACTACAGATTTTAATGATGGACATAATTTTGAAATTAGAAATAAAATAAAGAGAGATAAAAAAGGAAATTAATCTAATATTTAGCAAATTTTTTGATATTTCTATTATGTTACAGATAACAATGTTCCACAAACAAATCCTCAGAATAAAAAAAATTCTTGCCCTGCTCAATAATGATAATAATAATACTAATAAATTCTTTTATTTAGACAGGATAGCAAAATTAGAAACAAATGACTAACTTACATTGCGGTCCTGTATAAAACATTGACTCACGCATAGATAAATAAGAATCAGAGTTCACTACAATTTTCAGTCACACATTTCACAAATTTATCAGACTTTAACATAACACCTCTGATTATGATATCACGTCCGGATCTTGACGTTACTGGACCTTGATGGATATCTTTCATCTCTCAATTATCTGGATTTGCGAATACGTAGTTTCATTTTGTTGTCCCGTGATCAGGATTTCTATGCTGTACGGTACTAACCAGAAGAACGGTTGAAATTCAAGATAATCCGGTCCTCTACTGTTATATTTATTTCACTGTCACTCAAGATCACAAAATCTGATAAAATTCCGATGGGCATTTATTGTGTTCTTTTATCAGCCGACCTGTTTTTATATTCATTTGAAGCAGAATTTATTCCGAAACTTCTACACGAGAAAAAGAAATCTCTTGCTATAGCCTTCTACTCATTTAAATAAAAATTTCAAATAATGTACAGTAATCATTCTCAAAAGCCCGTTTAACGACTCATTTTATGAGCGGGGTTAATACAGACCTCTGAAAACAGAGCTGGGATCAGATGCCGTGAAGGAATATACATCCCCTGACGACCGGTCACAACCACAGTGTGCTCTTTGTCATGATCGAATAAACGGAAAATCCGTAGAGAATTCAGTAAGTAAGTAAGCAAGTAAATTTTATTTAAAGTCGGACTTTATACATTTAACAACAACAACAACAACAACAACAACAAAAAAAAAAAAAAAAAAAAAAAAAAAAAAACAAAAAAAAAACAAAAACATGAGCTTTAAAGCTCATTTACCGCCTAGGAAATAATCAGTGTGAAAATATGGATTAAAATTTTTTATGAAAAAAGTAAGTCAAAATTCGACCCAACGACAGACTGTATTTGCATACAAGGTTAACCAATCAATGTTGCTCCAAGTCTTGCTGGGCTACTGTCTACACTTAGTAAAACTGTTTTCTCTAAATCAAAGTAGGTCAAAACTGGCGTATTTGTTACATCTGTGGCATTTGGAATTTTTCCTGTGTCTCTGTCCCAGTGTCAATAAAGATACTGGATGAATCCCATTAATTTTTCTCAGTTTCTTTCTGTTATTTGGTGGTGTAATTTTTGACACGGCCCGAATTTTCTTGGATCTGCTTTCAGCCCATCACTATGAAAACATGATACACACCTGCCATGTTACTACCTGTCTGGGAAAATCACATTTCACTAAGCTAACCTCTTGATTATTGTTTCTGACTCGATCTAAAACTTTCTTCATTTTATTTATTATCATCTTCCTTCAGAGTTCCACCATTTTTTTGTTTGTGAATGCTTGCAGCTAATTTTTTTTTTCTGAAAAGGGTATCAAATATTCTTAAATGACATTTCACCACTCTAAAAAGGAAATATTATTGCCATCATTAGTTTCAAGGGCACGAACTACGGAAAATTACTTTTAATTGAATGCAGTTTTTTTCGGCCTAGTCTTCAAATGTCTGTAGTCATGAAATATGAACACATAATTATAATCATATTTAACAAGAGGCGCATGGGCCACATCGTTCACCTGAGCTCATTGGCTAGGAAGAAGGAGAAATCAGTTCAGTATTGAACTGAACCGAGGAGGGGGGACTGTAATTTACACTTCCTCAGGATGCTTCCATATCAATATTACTAATCATGACTTTGCTGTATTTAAACAGAATTTTAAAATTTTTTCCTATGTTTTCCACCGCCACGGTAGCTGCGCTTGCTCCGTGATCGGAAGTTCATTGGTTCGAGCCCCGGCCGTGACTGACTTAAGCTGATAAAAAATAGGTAGTAACTGTTCCTTTGCCAAGCGCTCACACCTGATCCCACATCTGGAATTCCTGGAAGTCCGTGCTTTATGCCCTGTTCACAGATTTGTATTGTTTGTAGATTTTTTGAAATCGATCAATGTTTGTTATCTTCACCTTTTCATCCAAGCATTGTAAAAACCTTTAATAAATGGACGCACTCTTCGGGTATTATTTCGTGATTTCTATGCCTCCTCCGCTAAAACACGTATCTGTTAATTTACCATAGATTTATACACTACAATAATTGTACCTGACCAATGCACTACAATAATGTAAAATTCTGCCAAAATCAATAATTTCAAAACGTAAGACTTCTCCCAACGATAAATTAAAGTCCAGGCTTTTTGACATCATAGACACTTCTTTTTTAATAAAAATGGAACTCATAATTCTACTAATTTTGTCATTGGTCATTTGTAAAATTATACTCTGAAGTAGATATTAAAATGATTCTCGAGTTTCTGAATGATAATATCTATGTAATCTTTGGAGATCAGGTCTTCCAACAAACTGTCGGAATTACCATTGGTACAAATTGCGTCCCGTTATTAGCAGACCTATTTTGTATTCATAAGATGC
The DNA here is from genome assembly GCF_033153115.1 of Saccostrea echinata. Taxonomy (NCBI): domain Eukaryota; kingdom Metazoa; phylum Mollusca; class Bivalvia; order Ostreida; family Ostreidae; genus Saccostrea; species Saccostrea echinata. The sequence continues at coordinate 14,822,774 of NW_026889761.1, forward strand.
AGAACTTATCCAAAAGCTCATACAAGAGAAGAAGACACTTGCTTTGGCCCTCAACTCGACATTTAGATATATCGACGACGCATTATCAATTAACAATAGTTTTTTTTCCATTGACTCGATATATACCAGTGAACTTGAAATAAAGTATACGTATACCACAGAGTCTGACACATCTGTTTCATATTTGGATATTTTACTAGAAAAAGACGATATTGGTTTCTTACAACAAAGCTTCATAACAAACGTGGCGACTTCAACTTTTCTATCGTCAAATTCCCTAACTTATGTATCAATATACCTCTCTCACTTGCCCAAGGGCATACTCCACTTACGAACAATTTCTAAAACGCGGCAAGCTATTGAAACATGTTCATGAAACAAGGATATCAACAGTCTCGTTAAAAATCATCATTTCGCTAGTTCTATGGTCGATGCAATGACCTTGTCAACAAATACAATCTATCATTAAACCGAATGCTGTCTGACATTTTTCAGACTCATTGTTAGGCCATTATTTAAACACTAAATGTCAACGAATTTTTCTGTTTGCCCGATCATGACAATGAGCACACGACGGGTGTGACAGATCGACAGGGGATGCTTACTCCTCCATGGCACCTGATTCCACCTCTGATGTTTTGTAGAGGTCCGTGTTTGCTCTACTCCAGATCTGTATTGTTCCAATGGACTTTTGGGCTTGATTACTGTTCGCTATCTCCATTTTTCCTTCAAGATAAGGAAGAAAATATATGGCTATTTAACCGATACTATGCTTTTGGCAAGGGAACTCATACATGAAATAAAAATCAAAGTGTCCGACAAAAAGCGGCGCCGTAAATTGAAGGTTTTTACAACGTTGGAACTGTAGCTCTTTGGTTTTTCGGTACGAATTATCTCAACCAGAGAGCTACAGTTCTGCAGCTAAATAGCGATGTAATATTTTTTTCAAACTTCAAATAGGACGTCAAATAGACATAATACTTGAATTTTAAAGCACTCTTCAAAAGATCCAAGGAAGTTTGTTTTAAAAGTTTGGTTGTCTGTAATCCATATATGAGGAAATAATAAATTTATTAGCGTAAACAACAACTTTTGTATTGGCTAAAATATTTGTACAGATAAAAATAAAATAAATTTTACCTTTTAAAGTGAAGTGCTTCAGACATTCAATAATGAAATTGTTCCCCTAATATGAGTTGAGGTTTTGCTGTCATGCATTCTTCTGTTTCGTTTGTAGAATTTATCTTAATTTGATAATTTGATGTAGAATTATTTAATTGTGGTATAAGAAGAAATGTTTTTGCAATTCAATATTTTATTCTTATTATGTTCTACGGCATTCCATACAAATAATTTCATTTTATTTATTACAGGGCTGAATCTCTCCTCTCCCAAAGGCACACACTAAAACAGCACATAAAAAATTACCACGCCGGAAGTTTACGTGGATCTGTTAAAATCAGTCTTGTCTTTTGCAGAAATGTGCAAATGAAAAAGTGAAAATAACGAACAGTGATCAAAGAATACAAATTATGGACAGGGCAAAAAACACGGACCCCTGGAATCCCCGGAGATGGGATAAGGTACCTTGGAGGAGTAAGTATCCCTCGTAAACAGGTCACACCGGAAGTGAGCCCTGTGTATTGATCAAGTAAACGGAGTTATCCGTGATCAAAATGGTATAAAAAACAATGACCTTACATAATGAGGAACATGTCAGTCAAAATACTACCCAACGATAAATTGTACATACAGAGAAAGGGAAAATTTCAGTAATTTTTAGCATCTGCAATATTTGATGAAAACCTAAAACGAAATACTGTACAGTTTCGACACTTTTAACTTCCTAGATGCTTTGAAAGATATAATCTAAGGGTTAAGGGTTCGATCTAAGTAAGCATAACATGTGTGTGTGTGGGTTTTTTTGCTAATATCCTTTTCTTTCAACTCCAAAATTGTAGCTTTTGGGTCCATTTAATTTCACAAACGCTTTTGGTTGCAAAGCAGAGCTTTAGTTTATATGAAGTATTGGAAATATATGCTTTATAGTTAAGAAAAAAAGTATCGAGCAGGTTTAACTCAATGCATTGTATATTACACATCTTTTCGAGGGAAAACATTGAATGCTTTAGAAGAATTTTAAATTTCTGCAAAAAATGGCATCAGCAAATTGACTTAAATTTAGTTCGACCCAAATTTTAGTCCGATCTGTCGTTTCAATTGGCAAAGTATCAAAATGTAAGTAAAAAAATATTTCGATGTAATTAGCCATGAAATCAGATGGACACCACATTCATTCAAGTATGGCGCATTTTCACATTTTTTGGGTTGTTGTACAAGATTTCAATAATAACAGATCGAGTATAAAACTGCGTCTGAAATTATTCTTAAGCAAATAGTATTTTAACATAGTCTGGGCTAAGGTCTGTCCTGCTACAAAATTCAACCCTGTTAAAAGACAGGAAAATAACGTACATAGGCGACAAGAAAAGAAAAACGTATAGCCGTTGAACACACTTTGTTGTCAGAAAATAACAAAATTGTATGTGTTTCCTAATATAAATGCATTTCATAGAACTTATTTTCGGTAAAACAAGTACATTTTACGGAACCATGGTATCATACCACATGAGTGAATAAACGTGGTTATTGTATGGCATAAGCTTATATTAAGTTTTTCACCGTTAGATTCAGTAAATTTGAGGTTGTACCGCCTGGTCCTAACCATTACTTACAAAAACATCAATAATTTAAAAAAAAAAATCAAAACTGATGATTTAAATTTTATCCTATAGATAGAAAGGATGATGCTTACTAAATGTGTAAAAAAGTCATTGATATATCTCAACGGTCTTACTTTTGTGGCGCTGGTCCATGAAATATCTGATAACCACTCGTACTTTTTTTTTTTTTAAAAAACAGCTTTAGTTAAAGATGCCTTAAAAGTAGAAACGCAATTCCTGTGTTGTTCGATTATTGTTCCTTGGAAAAGTTTAATTTGGCTTTCCATACGACTTTGAATGTGTGTATGAAATGTATACAAAAAGAAGGACACTATGAAAATTCTGAAATTTTCCAATTAAACATTTCATATGATCTTCCTTAAAGAACATTTGTAAAATTTTTCAAGAATTCAATATAATTGTAAATAATACATGGATTTCTTCACCTTCGTGTACGACAAATGTAAAAGCTTGTGGCAGATGAATGTCTGGTATCAGATACAAACCGAAATTTTTTTCGTAAAACAATTAAGATTATACAAGCAAGTTACTACCATCTCTAGAAGATGATCATGATAATGGTTTGCTTGAATAATTCAAATATCATATTTCTAAATTGTCTACTCAGCTTGCAAAATATTCCATTGATGGGGATAGAAAATCACTTGTTGCTCTTATAGACCTATGATTGAGGGTTTTTTTTTTAATTCAGTGGGTCAATGACCTACTTTTCAAGATAGTCGCCTCTGAACAATGATGAATATTTCTTAAAATCTACTGCTAAAAGTTTGCCTACGACCAAGATTTCTTTCTAAACAAAATAAAACAATTAATTATACCCCTCAAGGCTAAACAAAGTTATCTGAGTAAGCAATAAACTTGTTAGATATTCCTGACCGAATTTCCTCTTTCAATGTTCTAAACTTTACTCATTTTACATGTAGTTTTACAAAAATCTGAGTGATATGAACTCTAAATGTATAGTCTCAGCTTGCTTATATTACCCTCTCTCTGCTGGTGTTAAAAATATATAAAGTCAATCATTAAATTTTGGAAATATTCTGTCTTGAATATCTTTAGTTCATACTTTCGATTATCTTCATTGCATGTCCTCTAATTATTTGAAATAATGCTTTTAAATAGCATTTACCATTGTCATTTAAGAAACAAAATCGTTGCAAGAAAAAAGATATATAAACTTAACTTTTTAGAATAATATCGTTATAAAAGAAAAATGGTGAGAAAAAATGAAAATGAAATTTTTTGTATGAATCTTTTCTGCATTGCTAAAAAAATATTTACATTTCCAAATATTTTTCCTTAAGATTCTTTGAAAATTAGAAAAAGTTCACGTTCTCATGAACTACCTTGGGATGAGTAAGAATATTTCCATTGTAATGTAACTGAAGTGAAAAAATAGTGCAAAATGTTTTTGTTTTTCAGAAAATGATCGTTGAATGACAAAAATATGTGGCAAGTCATCACCAAAATGATGTAAATATAAGATACGAATTTAAATTTTGAGAATTCATGAGGAACATGATCGAACTATATCGCTAACGCACTTCATGAAATATACAGGCGTGAAGCGTCGTAGTTCATGTCCTCATGAATTCTCAAAACTTAAATTCATCTCTTAAATTAACTTTGTTGCATATTTTTGTCAAATAGTTGGGTATGGAATTTTGATATTGATTTATTACATGGTAATTGCTTTCGCTTTAAATGATTTTTGATTTAAGATATAGTACTTTATTTGATCTGTATCTGTCAATTAAAACCAATAGTAAAATCTATTTTCTAGCCTAGGCAGAAATTTAATATTTGCACGCTTAGAAAGAATGCAAGGATACGTATTTTGCTTCATTTATTATTTTCGTTCAAATAATGCAATTATTGAATGTAGTTGACGAAAAATAACACGTCCATAAATAAATCAATTAACTATTCTGCAGTTATTTATTAAATTACAGTTAAGGTCTTTGACCTGAATATAAAATCTAAAAAAAAAAATACATATTTTATCAATAAAAAGAGTTTACCTTAGGTAATTGGATAAGTAGCTCTAGAAGGGTCAACCTCTCAATCTCGGAAATTTAGCAGATCAGCCACAAATGAACATGAGATTCAAACTGTTCAACACGGAGGAAGGGCACTCGAACCTGACTTGTCCAGTGGACAAATCGCACTCTACCTCATTTGGACAAATGACAACGTTGTTAACTTTTGGATCCATCAATTGAAGGACATAATACGCTAAAAACCATACGTTAAATTCTCCCAAAAGCTTATCAATTTAAAAAATACACGGTTCCGAAGATATCTTAAAAAGAAAAAAAAATCACAAAAGTCATCCAAAAAAAAAAAAAAAAAAAAGAAAAAAAAGAAAAAAAGAAAAAAAAAATCAAATCAAATCAAATCAAATTCGTTATAGAAATATAGCAAACACAAAAACAAGTATAAGATAACATGGGAACCGCTATGAAATTTGAAAAAAAAAAAAATGGAATTTTGTTCCTGGATTTCAAGTATATATATGTGTACACATTGATTAGACAACAAAGTAATATAAATTAAAAATCAGTTGAATTCGTTGATTAGAATATCTTTAGTGGTATAAGTATGATAAAATGATTAAATATTTCTTTAATTTATAATAGTCTGTGAATCTTTTCTATACAATTTCTGTAATGATATAACTTCTTCAGTGACAAAGACAGAAACCCATTACATTTCTGAAATCTACATGTACTTGTAGTTACGAAAGCATAAATAATTCATTTTGTTTAATAGAAATGGAATAAATTGTTAAATACTCTTTTCGCACACGTCTTGCAGGAATGCTTTTTTTTTACTTTTGCTGAAGTGCATTAGTGCATTAAAAAGATGAGTGATTTTTTTTAAAATTTCGTTTTATGTAAAAGACCAGCATTTCAGTCTAGGGAAAATACGATACTTATGTCTTTTGTTAAAGAAATTTGAATCAAAGCAAAAGAAGAGACACATTCTCTTATTAAAAAACAATAGTTTCAGATAAAATTTCTTATCTTCATCCATTTGATGTGAATTTGAATTGACAAATAATGGAATAATTGCAAAATGCGGCAATTATGTTGATACTACACTTTATTTAAATACCTTTCTGATGATAAATACAAACTATTTTCCATGGTAAAGTAATTGAAATCAACAGAACAGCAAAATTCAGAAAACATTATTCTACTCTAGCATAAAAATATCGGTAAATATCCAGCACTGCTTGTTTAGCTGCATGTCCAAATCGTTGTTGACTTTTTTGAAGGCCATCGACCAATTGACAGACACTTATTCAAAGAAGGAACAATCATAAGAAATATTGACAAAAGATAACCTAATTGATTTTGTTTGCAACGAAACCCGTTCACAGGCCACTTATAGGTTTGTTGACCCCCCCCCCCCTCTCCCCAAGAAAAAAATGTCAAATATGTACAGTAAATATCAATGAAAAAACTCAGATTTTTGTAACTATAGGTAAAAAAAAGACCAATGATGAAATGCAATGGACAAACTGCAAGAAATACTTCAATGAACAATGATGAATGCATCAATAGGAAAACATCATGTGACTGATTTCCTGTGCTGTGGAATCAGTTGATAAGTTGATCTAAAATGAAAAAAAAGAAGAACTTACCTGGTCTTTCTTGAATTTGAAAACGGCATCAAATTATCTGTGCGATTTCTTTACATTTTACAAGTAACTAATTATAAAAATACTCTGTAAGTTGAAAATTGAATAAATGGTCAATCTCTCTTTAAATGAATCATGAAGATAAAAAAACGGTAGTCAAGCTCTAATCTAGGTGGAGATTCGGCTGGGCTAGATATCTGGTCTGACGCCCACCGAATCTCGGGACAGTCCTTCAAAATTCACGTCTGGAGATTCAGCCCCAACTTCGGCCGGTGTAAAGACGAATAATGACCCCCATAGAATAATGACCGGGGGTCATTTTTCGCCATCGAATAATGACCCCCGGTCATTATTCAACAGCGAAAAATGACCACCGGTCATTATTCGACGTCGAAAAATGACCCTTTTGCCCATAGAAAAAGTGTCATCACCCCAAAAATCTGCATACCCCCCGTGAAGAAAAATGACCCCCGTAGAATAATGACCCCTTGTGGATTAAAGAGGATTAAAGTTGAAATTGCAAAATAAAAATAATAAACCAAGAGACCTGTTGACCAAAATGCTCACCTGATCTAAATTGGGAATAAATCGATGATATGTTGATTTCATTACATTATACAATCATTACTGTTTTTAAGATTAATGCGATGATTCAGAATCTAGAAAAATAAAAGATTTATCGAGCCCAAAGGGCGAGGTGAACTTTGTTTTTTTCGATGGTGGAAAATCATCGTACTGACAGAAAAAACAGCAATAACTGTTATATTATATGATTCAACGATTAAATTGATACAGACTGATTAAGAAGACACGTCAAGTTTCTTGTTTACATTTGCTCAAGTCCTAGCCAAACACAATGAGAGAATCGGAGGTAACATAATAAGCATAACCAGTATTAATTTTGCATTTGAAATCTAGTTTTGGTGCAATGTAGAAAAAATAAACGTCAGGCATAGCATCGAAGGGGGGAATGGGGCATTATAAGAGGCCAAATGACAAGTTACCCCAAAAATATCTTTGATGAACCCCTTAAAAAGTCTATTGATGTAAGGGGGATTTCCTTTTACTCTACTGTATCAAAAAGTTTGGGATAGGGCAACCAGACTTGCAATGATAATTTTCAAGCGAAAAAATAAAAAAAAATAGCGTTCATGAAAATGGAAGGGGGAGGACACTCCACGCAGCGCTGATTCTATGTGCCTGAATGTTATGTTCACCATGTCCACTCAAGTAGGAGAGAGTTTTTAACTACATGTATATTGTATAAAAACGAGGGGGTGTTTACAAGACTTTCAATGAACATTTTAGAAAGTAGAAATTGCTAAATTTTACATTCAGAAAAAGGAGGGGTGAGCAATCACTCGCCCCCTTCTCCGATTCTTTGAGCCTGAATATTATGTTAACTTGAGTGGAATACGGATGCAGGTGAAATAACTTTTCAGAGTTGTTTTCAATCTATTTAGTTCAATGTAGAAAAAATATATCTTTATATTCACCTGGAAGGTCAATAAAATGGTCTGTCTTTAATGATAAATTAAAAACATTTATCTACTTCAATATACACTGTATTGAAATGTTTCCATATTTATTTGACAAATGTATCACTGTTTTAAAGTGGATTTCTAAAGAAAATTATTCCTCTTACATGTATGTATCCTATTCTCAGACGACCATGTTAACAGACTTGAATGTACATATGTATATTATACTGGGATCCTTCTTTATTACTTCTATATATTTGAAAAGAAATTCCCATAGACCATTGTTTATAAATAAAATTGAATGCACATTATGCGATTGTATATATTTCTGACAAGCAGAAATTTTATTTCCTTTTTATGTTTGCCACGTCTGCTTTATATTTGGACGTCCTGCTGACTATAGACGCTCAAGACCAGCTTACAACTAAATTGTCTGACAGCTTTTTCCATCGTAAACTTTCTTTATTTATGTAGTAATATTCCGCTATCATTTGCATATGATGTTAACATCTACCAAATTATTCGATACCCAAGAACACGATTAATTTTTAAATCGAGTCAGGCTACTGACAGATACATATAAGTTGATGTTACAGGGGTTTCAACAACCTCGTTTAAAGTCAGCATTTCGTAAATTCAATGGTCGTATCAATGACCCTGTCAACAAATATAACTTATAATATGGTCAATTGTTTGGCCTTTTTTCTATACTTAATTCGACAACGGAATGTCCCCTGATTTATTTATAGGGCTCACGGCAGGTGTGACGGGTCAACAGGGGATGTTTACTCTTTCTAGGCACCTACTCCTACCTCTGCAATTTTCAGGGGTCCTTTTGTATGCCCTGTTAACATAATTGTATTGTTTGTGGATATCATCCTTGTTCGTTATCTTCACCTTTTTTTTCGTTAGGAAATATATCCGCAGTATGTCGTTCACACGAGATATTATGTCACTTGCGATACATTCTACCTCATTTACACACCTTTTATGTCATTAAAATAAATATATAATATTACATTGCATAACTTCCCGTATTTATTTCCGAAAACTTATCTCATTCATTTTTTTTCAGTCACTTTAAAAAATAAATTTGATCGTATTCAATGCATGCTGAATACTTTGAGAGACATGTTTACCATTGAAATCCAGAACATCCCGCTGTTATTTAGCTACTTGTATGAATGTCTATAATCAGTCAAATATCCAAATATGAAACGAATGGAAGACATTCATAAAGGGAGAATAACCAATAGTAGCCATTTTGCGATTTTCAATATGTGCTGAGAACACAATAGGCTTAAAAGATAGAAATATGCAGGTAAATGTAATGCTGTTTTATTGCATTTTAATTGCGCTTTCGTCCAAAGTTGATCAAAAAGGGCATAAATAAGAATTAAACATTGAAGTTTAAACCTTGACATCAATCACCTGTTATAAATTGTGTATCTTTTGGAAAAGGGGTCATTTTCCAACGGGGGTCATTTTTTTATAGGACCCACATATAAAGATATGACCCCTAGGGCTCTTTTTCTACAAAAAATTATTTTTTTCTACGGCTGAGGGGTCATTTTTTGTCGTTGAAAAATGACCTCCCGGTCATTATTCTATGGGGGTCATTATTCGTCTTTACACCGGCTATATCAAGAATTATTCACCTAGGCGACACTGTCGTTTGCTTCAATTAAGTCATTTAGTTGTTTAATTAACTCTCTGTTACTATTATTTTAGCATTGCTTACCGTCTAGACATGTAAATCCCAACATAAAAACATTCACTAAAATCTCCGTTCAAAATATGGCTCCCCTGACGCAATTGTTTATATCCTTGCACTAAAGAGTTCCTACAGTCTGTTTTCTTTTATGTGATACTGAACCTCTACTGTGGCTTTTAAGTATTTTTCATAGAAATGTTTTCATTTCAATATGTACAGGCTCGGACAGGCAGCCATGCGCTGTATCCCTCTCACCCGTGACAAAAGTCTGTATAACTTTGATGACAAATTACACGATAGCAAAAGATGCATACAAAAGTTAAAGTTTTTAAGCATGTGACGTGACTTGTCACGGTATGCAATATCGCTACTTCTTAGACACCTTTGAATTCATCTTCTGTTGTATTTGCACCTAATAATAGTAATAATCAAGTCACAAAATAACATTTATTATTCTTTTTGCTTTTGCGTTCATGCTATTCAGATAGTCACACCAAAGTGTGACCGGTCGGCAGAGGATGCTCACTCCTCCATGGCACCTGATCCCACCTCTGATGTCTTAGAGGTCCGTGTTTGCTTTGCCCCTATTTTGTAATGTTTAATGGACTTTTGTTTTTTTTTTATTTGTTTTTTATTGTTTAACGTCCCTCTAGAGAATTTTTCACTCATATGGAGACGCCACCACTTGCCGTTGGAGAGCTGCAAATTTTGACATACTCGGCACTCAGGGCCATTGAGCAGTGAGGGATCTATTTCGTGCCATCACCTACTACGACACGGGACCTCGGTTTATACGTCTTATCCGAAGGACCAGTCTCCACGTCCCACAATGGGATTCGAACCCGCGACGTAAGGATCAACTCCTTACGCCGCGACTCTAGAGCGAACGCTGTAACCACTGCGCCACGCAGGCGACTAATGAACTTTTGAGCTCGAATACTGTTCGTTAACTCCACATATTTCACCAATATAAACACACTTTACAATCTTCTACATCATTACATATATTCAGAATATTTAAAAGTTAGCATTCTGACAAAGAGCTTATTATACTGGCTCAAGAGCCCAATATTGTAAAACTCGATAGGCAGGAGGTCAAGGTCAAATCACTGAGGTTAATAATCAAATATGATTATGTCATTAAAAGATTTTTTTAATTTTCCATTTATATATTTTTCTTAATGGCCAATCCTACTGTTGAATTGTCTTCAATTTTAAAGGAATATATGTGGTATTGTAACGTATTTACATAAAAACACAGGGATCGTACCTGGTCAATTCCAGGGTTTGGGGTGTTCAACATTAACTGATTAAAAACTAATTGGTATGACTTCAGTGGACTGCCGAAATATACAAATATGTCATAACCTTACCTAGGTAAACAGTAATGGAAAATCACGATAACAATCGGAGGCAAGCAACAATAAATTATCTGGTAGTCCTAACCTAATACTAAAACAAAAGCCCAGTCTCACTCAGACTACGGCATATCAGGACTGACAGTATATATGATAACCCTTCAACCACTACACTCACTGTACGATGCCTTATTCAGGACGGACAATGAGTATAGCAGCCTGGACGACTGACTGGTCAGTCAATGCAGACGAACTAACTAACTTTATGGCTAGCCTCTTTACGGGAGGACAACCTCTTCGTGGCAGGCCTTACATGTATATCTGGTTTGCCAAACCTCAAATGGCCTTCCAAATTCACTCTCAAACTGTGAAAAAAGGCGAGGAATTAATAATTGAAAATACTTTATCCAGTATATTTTCGTTCGTCTTCTCTCCTTGGCTGCATCCGAAGAATAACCGTGGACGACTGCGGAGTTACACATTTTATTAAAAGACTGAGTTGAGCAGATCTGCGCTGTATGACTTTTTATCAAAATAGTCACGTAAAATACACTTTTTTCCTCTCAAAATCATTGAAATGTAGAATTTACGTCATCTTCTTGACGTCATATCTAATAAATGGCGTCATGGCTAATGAAAATAGGTAGTGCTTTGAAGTCTACAGGTATCCCGCTGGTTTAGAACATAATTATAGACTTCGCCATCAAAGTGATATTTTTGGGGCAGATATTGGTCATTATAGAATATGGACCTTTTTCAATTACTTTATCATTTCAATCATTCTGCTAAATTTTCCCAATGTAAATTATGCATCTTAAATACATTGTATTGATTTTACTCATGGATTCGTCATACAAATTATTTTTCATCGTATTTTGCACAAATAGATTAATAACAATATATTAAACTTCGTTTTAGTAAAGAATAAAACTTCTTCATAAATAGTATCATAAACATTTATATTATATCAAATTAAAGGTTATTTTGTAACACATTTTGATGAAGAATATTTGAATTCAAAAACTTCTCTTACTGAGGTTAGATACACTGCCTTTTTCACCTTTTTTGAAACAATAAGGTAGTTTTCTTTCAAATCATATATAGTTACAGGTTGTCTTTCTTAGAACAACATATAATGAAATATATGGAGATAACGAACAGTATTCAAGCTCAAAAGTCCATCAAACAATACAAAATAGGAGCAGAGCAAACACGGACCTCCAAAACATCAGAGGTGGGATTAGGTGCCATGGAGGAGTGAGCATCCCCTGCCGACCGGTCACACCAGCTGTGTGCTCCTTGTCATGATCGGGAAATAACGGTAAAACCCGTCGACAATTCTGTTTGTAAATAATGGCTTAACAATTAGTATGAAAAACATCAGTCAGCATTTGACTCAATGATAACTTGTATTTGCTGACAAGGTCATTGTATCGACCATAGAACTTACGAAATGATGACTTTAAACGAGACAGTTGATATTCTTGTTTCATCAACTTGTTTGTCAATAACTTACCACGTTTTAGAAATTGTACATACGTAGAGCATGCTCTTGCGTATCGAACCAACTGAGAGATATAAACTCCGTATGCAGGTGATGAAGGTATATTGCTGCATAGGTAAGGGAAGTTGGGGATTGAAAAGTTAAAGTCATCAGGTTTATTATAAAGCTTGGTTGTTAGATTACCATTAAACATTTCAGTAAGGTAAACGTGAGGAAGAATTTGGCATATTAATACGATAAATTCAGCGTAAATCTTTCATTGAGTTATAATGAAAATTTAAACGGCTCCCCCCTACTGAAAGAGATGTCTCCCCTATATAAAAATTACAGTTAAAATATTGATGATAGTTTAAGATATATACAAAGAATGAGCAGTGGCAGAGAGAAATAAATCAAAAAGTTTTGATGATCAAACAGCCAAACTACCAAGTACGGGATTCCCTTTTTTACAACAACTCCAAAATTCTTTCTAATTTAGTTCCTGAGGCGAATGAAATCAAAAGTTTCCCTAAATACTTCTAAAGCCGAGGACGAGGTCTCCTTTAATCCCTGTCTTTGGAAAGAACCGGTTTCTATATTGAAACTGCTTTTGTGCAAACTTTTTAACATGTCTCTTAAAAAAGCTTTCTTTCCAATGGAATAGAAAAAAGCTAATGCCACGCCTATATTCAAAAAAGTGGACAACAATGATATTTCACATTATAGACCTATACCGCTTACATCCATAGCTGTAAAAGTAATGGAAAGATGTATCTTTAATCGTGTAAATTCATATTTAACTTACAATAATTTCTTTTGTTCGAATCAATCTGATTTTATTCCTGGAGACTCTACAATAAATCAGCTACTTGATACATACAGTCACACAGGTTATGCACTCATCCGAAGGACCGATCTCCACGTCCCAAGTGGGATTCGAACCCGCGACGTAAGGATCAACTCCTTACTTCGCGACTCTAGAGCAGACGCTCTAACCTCTGCGCCACGCGGGAGACTGAACCAGAATGTATTCAAAAACTAAACTGAGAAGAAGAGGACACTTCCTGTGGCATTCAATTCGACGCTTAGATATACCGACGAAAATTTAATCGATTAACAATAGGTATTTCCATTTATGTGTCGACTTCATACATCCAAGTGAACCATATTTGGATGTTTAACTGACTATCGAAGATAAGGACAAACTTCATTGGATCGTAGTTTGCCTGAGACATAATTCATACAAATATTATGTCTTTGTTTTTATACTAAATTTGACTACGGGGTGTTCCGTTTAAATGATGAAAACATAGGGCCTACTGCGGGTGAGACCGGTCGACAGGGGATACTTACTCCTTATAGACACCTTATCACCTCTGCAATTCCGGAAGTCCGTGTTTTATGCCCTGTTCACACACATGTATTGTTTGTATGTTTTTGAGATCGATCACTGTTCGTTATCTTCACCTTTTTCATTGAGTTCCGCTACAATATATTACCAGATGAAAAAGAAAAGAACCCAGTCATGTAGCCTCTTTACAGAAATAGAATGCAGTTCATTTGTTAATATTCACATTTCCAACTGTTTGCTCTTTGTTAACTCTTTAAAAGTTAAGTATGTTAATTTCTCAATATTTACAACTGAATTTAAAATTCGCAAAGTGAAAGGTCAAATGCCTAATATGCATGTCAAATTATCCCACCTTTCCAACTGTTGTTTTCTGGCATACCTACAAACTAGAAACTGATTCTTTAATCAAGGTACTGAAAGTACTGGGAAGCGCAAAGCATCTGTATAATTTAAAATTCACTGTAACAAGTTTGAATTTAAACTTCCTGTCGTATCGGAATAAGTAATATGTTGACGGTGCAACTGTTCGGTTGCTTGATATGTATTCACTTTAAAATAAAACTTTGATCCGCCACTCAAAACGCACGAGGTGACATTTGAAGGTGTAGACTGTGACACACATGACGTCTTAAATAAGTTGCAATTCCATAACAAATTAGTATTTGAAAGGTAAATATTTATAAAAAAAAGTGTCTTATTTACTATATCTAATTTTGTTATAGCAAGTCAGTTTTTTATTTTGATTTTTTTTTATCGCACCAAAGAGCAGTACAGCAGTTATGGAAAACAGTATATTTGTTTTGCATTATGGGTCCAGAAGTTACTGCAGAAAAAAAATCATTTGAATCAATGTACACAACCCGGATTTTCTCTTCGCCCAGGGTTGCTTTAAAAGTTCGCAGTTATGAGCAGTTTGCTGCGTTCGCTTCTTAATTTTTACTTCCCTGACGTCATTATAATTACGCAAGAAAGTAGAAAGCTCAAGTGCTAATCTTTATTTTTTTTTAAATTTCAGGTAACAGTGGCTTATCTATAGACACAATACTTAATTAATATCATTGAAAATCAAAACAAAAGACGACTACAAGGATTTCCTCTTAAGTTTTGTTAGTGTAGTTCACCGAATGTTAGGCAAGTACTTCTTTCTTTTGTGTCCTTAATAAGTCTAATAAATCTATATATCGGCGTTTCCTACGGCCATGATATTGGTATCATATACTCTTTTTTAACATTAAAAAACACGTATACTTAATGTTAATTATTAAGAAAAAATAACGTAATATAATTCATATACTAGTATATCATAGCATTCAAAGATGTGTTTGAAATTTAATTTCTAAAAGATCTTTAAAAAAATTATCAGTGTATTAAAGAACAATTAAAAATTAATGAATGATTTGTTTGGATTTGGCAATGATTTAATAAAGGATTTCAAATTTTATTTTATAATTGTGATAAAATTCAAATCGAAACAATATGACACAAACACGGATATTTGTTGGATGGTACAGAACAGAGATTTTTTTCTTCGAATACCCCCTCTCTCTCTTTCTCTCTCCTTTTTTTTTTTTTTTTTTGAAAATGATGTGTACGCACTTGCGTATTTGCGTATAGGCAGCTACGCCCCTGTCTACAGTGATAGATGTCGCGATGTATTTAAAAGCACATGTATTTGCACTCAGAATTAAAGTTTTGTCATTTCTGATGAGCTTGAATATGTGTATCCGATTTGTAAACATTTTTCCTTTAAATAAAAATATTAATACGTTTCTGCGTTTGAAATAAAATGCCAGCATGTCTGTATATGTTATCCATCTCCTAATCCTTTCTAGTCGACTCTACAGACCAATAAACACGCTTGTTGTGAATTATATGTCATCCCACAACAAATTTACAACAAGGACTTATCCAATGATGCTATTAAATAGAAATTTTACACTTTTGTTTTCATAGTTTTTGATAAAATGTTGACGATTTTTATGCCCCCGTATCGAAGATTCGGGGGTATATAGTTTTTGCCCTGTCCGTCCGTCTGTCTGTCTGTCTGTCCGCAAAAACTTTAACCTTGCCCATAACTTTTGATTTGTTGCAGCTATGGCTTTCATATTTCACATGTGTATTCCTTGTGACAAGAACTTTTTTTGGGTAACACCATATTTGACCTTTTGACCTTGACCTTGGTGTTTGACCCAGTTTTGCAAAATTTTACAAAACTTTAACCTTGACCATAACTTTTTAACAATTAGTGCTAGGGCTTTCATACTTCACATATGTAATTCTTGTGACAAGACCTTCCTTTAGATACCAACAACTTTGACCTTTTGACCTTGACCTAGGAGTTTGACCTATTTTTGAAAAACTTTAACCTTGGCCATAACTTTTGAACGGTTGGAGCTAATGCTTTCATACTTCACATATGCAATCCTTGTGACAAGACTTTTCTTTAGATACCAATAACTTTGACCCTGTGACCTTGACTTTGGAGCTTGACCTACTTTTGAAAAAACCTTAACCTTTGCCATAACTTTTTAACAATTAGTGCTAGGGCTTTCATAGTTCACATATATAATCCTTGTGACAAGACCTTTCTTTAGATACCAACAACTTTGACCCTTTGATCTTGACCTTGGAGTTTGACATACTTTTGGAAAACTTTAACCTTGGTCATAACTCTTGAACGATTGGTGCTTCGGCTTTCGTATTTTACCTGTATATTTCTTGGGAGAAGGCCTTTCCTTGGGCACCATTAATTTTGACCACTTGACCTTGACCTTGATGTTTGACATACTTTTGAAAAAACGTAACCTTTTCCATATCTATTCAATGGTTACTGTAAGGGCTTTCATATTTCACAGGTATATTCCTCTAGACAAGACCTTACTTTGGGTACCAACATATTTTATTTGCATTTCAGAAAGTTTAACCTTTGCTGTAAGTTGCCATACGGGGGAGTCAGTGTTTCACAAACACATCTTGTTTCTTATGAATTTATCTCTTTCCTTTATGGATTACAAGTAGATCTAAATGTCTCAATTTCTGAACATTCCTAACTCAAGTATGCATAACATCAAATCAGCTGCTCCTTACTAAAAACGTTTTAAGGTTAAAAATTTGCATTTTCACCATGGGGCACACCACACATAAAGTACCATATTTATTATCAATATTTAGTTTTCTTATCTGAGTGGATTAGTTGAAAATACAGCCACTACGCGTCTCTTGCGGATTACTTACATCAAATATATTTTTATCCATGTTACAAGTATGGACTACAATTCAAGTATAAACTGTCCATAAATACGTTCCAATCTTTTACTAATTGAATCAAGATCATTGATACCTCTCTGCATGATGCAAGGGTGAGAAAAAGAAAGGCTTGTAGTACATTGTCTAAAAGAAAGGATCCAGTAGAGGATAATAAGGATATATATTATATAGAGCGTAAGTAAAGAATTTTATTTAAATTTTCTACAGAATGATTTGATTCTAATTGAGTTTTGAATACTCATCAAAATCCCATCCGAATTTTAAATAAAAGTACTCATTAAATTACAGCATTGCATTTCATCTTATAGTGTCTCTCCTAAATTACATGTTAATACTGCTGTGATGACCAATAGGAAAAATACTATGTAATAAAATTCCGCACTTTACCATAATGCTAGGTTGACAATATACCGGTAATCACAATATGCAATACTTACAGAATTATGTCTATTCTCCGTTACAGCTAACTGGAAAGGGAGCGAGTCTCTGCACAAGACGCAACAGGTGCGCGAACAGAGAGTCACGTGTACTAGAGGAGACATCTAGGCTCTACGTATACAGGCCTCCCTATTTTAATAAAGGGCCTCCCAGCCCGTTACAAACTAGAATGTACATAAAATTAAAAAAAAAATTCCTAGCAGGGCCTACCACACATGTAAACAGACATCACAAATTGCAAAATAAATGTATAAGAAATTATCACAGTTAAAATCACAGACACACATCACATTCCTCCAACACCCGAGTAGCCTCAGTCCTCTACGTAGTCAATCGCTGTCTCCGACACCTGCCGTCTGCCACGTGGTTCATCGATGACATCCAATCACCATTCAGCATCCGGTCATGACGTTGCCTAACTTTGCCATCATTACGTCGCGAAGGCTCCATCCAAGAATAGGTAAGCTCTGCATGCATCTCCTTGGAATCCTACAGTGCGATCGTCAACACCAGGAAGTAAAAGATGCTTCTTGGACCTGGATATCCCGGATTATAAGGTAAGTATACATATATTACATCAACCCCGACAACTGAGGTCCAAAAACACTCTTGTGAAAACCCCCTCATCAAACCCCCTCGCACCCTCCGGACAAATACTAAGGTGACAGAGTAATTCGGCAACAGCATTTTAGGACCACTACAATTACATATGTAATAAAACCTTTTTAAGGGGATGAAGGACACATGGTCACATGACTATGTTTAACTACGTCATAGTCTCTGTTTATATAAGAGCAAAACGTGTAAACCATCAGTTCTTGTATAAATTTTTGACAATTTATTTACTTTAATTACCATCTTTTTTAAAAAAAAAAATAAAAAGTTTTAACATTCTTCTAAACATTAACAAATTATGAAATTGTAAGATCCACTCCTCTGTTTCCTTAAACTGCCCGTCCAACAAGTCGGTGACGTCATACACGATCTGTTAGTACAGCAAGATCATACTCGGTGAATACAGAGGCGGTATTATTATGTAAAAACGGGTCATAATCAGTATATGATGAAATATTTTGAGAGAAGGGGAACACAAAAATTACTTTTGCATTGCTGCTGACGGAAATCTTTTGTAGGTACATCTTATTTCGCTTATTTAGCTTACGTTGGTTTTTCCCGTACTCGAGAAATGTAAACATGACACGGTTTTGTCATGCTTATGTCTTCTTAACGATGTCCTGTGCAATATTGAGGTCAGCTTCACCATTCGAAATTTTTACAGTTCATCAATGATATGAAGGACTTGCACTTCAACGTAAGTTTAAAAATATTGAATGATAGAATTTTTTGCAAATTATGTTTTTTGTTGTTTATGTTGTCTGAAAAAGTACGTAATTTTCCCTATCCAGATGCAGTTTAATAGAAGAAACTTGTCTTTTTGAATTTTAAACTCTATTTATACTCTGAAATATTTTAAAAGATACATGTACGCTTACATATTTTTTTATCTACGCTTAAAAAATCCTATTATGGACAGAGTAATGGGCCCGGATACATGGAGAATTAAATCTTCACTGTAGAGCATAATATCTCTAAAATAAGGTCACAATCCTCATGATATAAGTGCTTTCAGATATGTGGGACATACTTAATTCGAAATATACAAAATATGAAAAAAATTGAATGACAACGAAGGTGAGTTAAGGCGTGGTATACGCATTTCTATGCAAATAAAGTAATTAAAATGCCTAAAGACTATATCCATTATACAGAGAAAGTTAAAACTTATTATATAATACATACTTGGTACCCACGACATGACATAGTCAGTACACATAATGACGTCATATTATGAAGTCATTGTTCATTACTACACAAGATTATAAAGGACATTCACAATAATGCTTCGGCGCAAGGGCATACTCAATTTTATTTAACTGAAACAAGGTATATTTAGAAGCAAATTATTCCAAGGATTGCTGGTATTGCTGCACAAATATCAGCAGCTCAGTTGTTTAATTACTATTTGTAAAGGTATTAGTTGAATTAGGGAAAAAATATACAATCCAATATGTTTCCTCAAATTCCGATCAAATGAAAAAATGTCTAGGATTTGTGCATTAGTTTTATTAATCTATAGAATATTCTTCTTAGCATTATAAAATTTTTATGTAAAATTAAATAGGGTAATCCTTTGCGCCGAAGCTGTTTTGTTGATGTGTTTTATTACCTCCAGTAAGTAAGAACAATGACGTCATAACATGACGTCATAATGTGTACGGTCTATAACATATCGTGGGTACTAAATATGTATAAGAAAATAAATCAAACTTTTTCTGAATAATAAATATACCTCTTATGCTTTTTTATTAGCTCATTTGCATAGAAACACCTATACCTAGCCTTAACTCACATGCAAAGTTTTTTCAGCTCAAGGTCCTTCTTCCCCTTAAGGTATTTGTATCTATATAGATGATTATTTTCTTTTTCGTATTATCACTGCAGCAATTGTCAACTACTTGTTCCATAAGTGGTGTGAGCCGTCACTTAACATTGTACAAAGATAAGAACCGTTCTTAGATTTTTGTGATATGAAAGATAAGTGTCGACCTTACAATTTGACACCTATTATTAGAACTGCACATAAGTCTGTCTTACACTAAAATAGCCGAAAGAGGGTCGAGGAAATCCGTTGAATATTTATATTTATAAAATAAGGCTAGTAACTATTGTATTGTACAATTTAGATGGAGCTTCGTTGAGTTATTTTCGACGATACGAATATATCTAAACACTAGGATTTGATTCATACATTTAAGAAAAGAAATATTCTCTAGCACAGGAAATCCAGTTTTTCAAAAACAAAAATCTTTATCGATATCAACTATTACAAAAACCGTGAATATCCAGAAAATATTTGGATACCACTTGTTTTGACATGTACTTTAAATTAGAAGTCACTGAATAGTCTTATTCTGTTTCCCTGATTATGACCAGACATGAGTGTATCAAAAAACGTTTTGGACAACCCTAGTACGTGGTTTATCGTTAATCTACTAGGTTGTAGATCTGATAATTTAAGATTTTTAATTTTCTAGGGGTAGTGGTCGAATATACTAAAAAATATTTTATACAGAAATAAAAGAAAAGATCAGATAGAGATTCCTGAATCCACCTACTTTAACTTCAAGAGATTATTTTAACATTTAATTTATCATGACCACAATTAATGAAAGTTATACACAACGATTATCCCTAACAATGAAACGTTTTTCCTTAGCAAGTTAACATGAATGTAAAGAAAAGATTCAAAGTATGAACGTGTTTGGTTTGACAACTCTTCCATTACTGGTACAGCCCTAACAAAAAATACTATAGTAAACTATAGTTTACTATAGTTAACTATAGTAAACCAAAGTTCCAAAGTTTTCACTAAAGTAAATCAAAGTTCCAAAGTTTTTACTATAGTAAATCAAAGTTCCAAAGTTTTTACTATATTTAACTAAAGTATCAAAGTTTTCCCTATACTTTATCAAAGTTTCAAAGTTTTTTCATTAGTTTAGCAACTTATGTATTTTTATTAGTTTTTTTTTTTTTTATTATTATTTAGCCGTTTTCGGGGAGGGGGTGGATACATGGTTGGTTTGGGCTGGTTTTTGTCGTACATCTTTTTTTTAAAAAAATATACATAGTAGCTAATTCAAATGCAATATTTACATTTATGAATTTAAAAAAGAAATACATGTTGACTGAAGTTGATGAAGCAGATATTTTGATTCTAAATGACACAATCTTTTTATAATATATTTTTTTCTCCATAACTAAGACTTACGTTACATCTGCATAACATTTAAATTAAATACATTGAAATTAATATTGCTTATTTATCGACGCAAGCGACAACCTTTATATTAAAACTCATATCTTGTACATTCTTCTTTTAGGAGAGGGGTCGGGTTTTTAAAATGTTCTCTAAAGCTTTTATGAATCTTAAACTTGAAATATCATAAAATGTAAAGAATGGGAATCAAAAAACATAATTCCACCGGATTTATCGTACTTAATCAAAGTTTCAAAGTTTTTACTATAGTAAATCAATGTTCCAAAGTTTTTACAATAGTAAGTCAAAGTTTCAAAGTTTTCACTATAGTAAAACAAAGTTTCAAAGTTTTCACTATAGTAAATCAAAGTTTCAAAGTTTTTACTTTGGTACTATCGTTAACTATAGTAAACTATAGTTAACTACAGTTTACTACAGTATTATTTTTGTTAGGGAGTCTTCTAAAAGACTTATCCTTCACTCTTCGCCTTTGATTATAAG
Source organism: Saccostrea echinata (assembly GCF_033153115.1). NCBI lineage: Eukaryota > Metazoa > Mollusca > Bivalvia > Ostreida > Ostreidae > Saccostrea > Saccostrea echinata. Next base: position 14,844,574 of record NW_026889761.1, read on the forward strand.
ACTGTGTGATTGGAGATACCGAACGTTGTTTGTTATCTACAGTTTATATACTCATTGACAAAAGTATTTTTCAATGTAATGACATTTTCATTTTATAATGTTCCCATGAGATTTGACGAAGATGCTTAATATATCAATAAAGTTGCAAGGCCTGAGGACCCTGGCTTTTTTTCATAAATTATATTTTATGACACATTTGAGATATAAGTATCTCAAGTAACCATAAAATCAAAAAACTATCGCCTAGAATGAACATTTTATAAAAAAAATTTCATCCTCCTCAATTTAAAGTGGATAGGAATTTTGTTTTAAAAAATGTTTGTTTAAAGTAATTTTTCGATTTGATGGGAAGGATGTCAAAAAAGTTAATTTGTGAATGAAGTCAAAAAGGTCCAGGCCGGGATGTATATATGGGGGAGGGGGAGTGAGGTGTCTCGTCATCAGGCACCTATGTATATCACAAGTAATTGACAAACATGTTTGGTAACATCACCCGATTCAGGAATCTCTATCTGATCTGATTTTAAAAAAGTATAAAAAAAAAAAAGTGAAGATTCCATAACAAAATAACTCACTAAATGCCAAGTGATCTGTATCGTGGTCCTTAATGACTTTATAGCTATGCTCTCCCTGAATAATAAAACTAAGCGTAAGTATAGTGTGCATTTAAAGTGGAGTACTTCGGAACTGAGCACTTCCTGCATCGTGTGTGAAATAAATTAAATTAAATAAAAAAAAAAAAAAAAAAAACAACCAAAAAAAAAAAAAAAAAAAAAAAAAAAAAAAATGATGGATTTACCATAGGAAATGAATAAAGCTGAATATTTATTTTAATTCATCAAGAATTCATATTTTTTGGCAATCCTTTGTGTCTTTTTTTTCTAAATACTACCACAAGTTATATTTCATTTGAATGTCTATATGAAACAAATACTGACCGCACTAGTTCATGGTTGCTACGAATATACATGAAAGTTTGTGCTTAATCGTGAACACGCTAAAATAAATTGCGTGAACAGTACACTTCAAATGTATTTAAATACCCATTATGTTGTCATTTTCATGTGCATATTTCTTGAAACAAAATATACAAAATATATTAACACACGTATTCAAAGAATAATGATGCTTTCCTTACTATATTTTTGTTTAAACAGCATTGTTATGATGGGAGTATAGTAAAACAAAAGGAGAGATCGGCTTTAAACCACACCTCAAACAGTAATATTTCTTAATCTATTGATTACGTTTATAGTTTACAACCTTACAGTTGGAGATAATGAGCTTGTTATATCGCACCACAGAATGTTCCAATGCCTGTCTCAGATATTTCCCTTGGAGATTAATAAGATCCACACAGTTTCCAAACAGCATTGTTGTTAACACGTCTCTTCGGAATATATTTCCTACAGTCGGAAAGAAAGGCATTTTAATCCTGTAATTCCCCGACTTAATTATCGTTAATAATGGTGAGTTATAAACTCTGAATAGAGTAATATAGGAAGGAAATGATTCTGGCTCATTCTTATAAAGGATTCTTTTATTTATTTCAGAAAATATGAACAATTCGTTGTCATTTACTTTATTAATAAGTAGAAATATTGCCCGAGAAAATCACTATGGCTAGCTTACCTCTTTAGATAGATCCACGTATTCCATCAGAATTAATAATTGCAATTGCAGCATTGCTCCAAGAGCTATTCATTGGAATGATTCTTGAATGGGAACTGACCATTACATCCTAAGTAAGATTGCTTAGATTATTTTAATGTGTATAGAAGGCTCTGTTTGATAGTTATCCATTATTATTATGCTTCCCGTAAGATTAGCTCTATATAATCAATATCCAACTTTTTCCGGATAATATATATTTAAAAGCATTCTCTGCCGAAATAGTGGACGACTTCCTTTTCTAAAGAAAAACAAGATGTGTTTTAGAAACACTGATGCCCCTGTATGACATCTTTTGGCGAAGGTTGAAGTTATTTAAATGCAAATCAAACTCCAAGGTCAAGGGATAAAAAATGTTGTTACCGAAAGAAAGGACTTATCTCAATGAATATACCTGTGATCTATGAAAGTATAAGCACTAACCATTAAAAATTTATGGCCAAGGTTAAAGTTTTTAAATTTGTGGATCAAACTTTAAAGTCAAGGTCAAAGGTTCAAAACTTAAAAAAGTTATTACAATAAAGATTCTGACACTTTCAGACAAGAAATACCATGTTTAAAAAACGTACTTGTACCACACCTATACATGTATACATAAACTCTACGTTTTTTTTAAACACAAGTTTTTCTTGTCTGAAAGTCTCAGCATCTTTATTGTAACAACTTTTTAAGTGTATTTAAAGTAGATTCAAAATTTTATTAATTTAATTATTTTACATTTAACAATCCGGAAAACAAGCCCTTATGTGGAACATTACCTAGACCTTTATGTTAATAATGTTTAAAATATATTTTTTTAAATGTATGTCCGTTTAATAAGTAAATTTACTTCAGACATTCATTTCTTTTATTAAGTTAAAAAAATGTTTTGATAAAGGAATTTGAATTTTTAGCTAGATAATTTGAAATATATCAATTATGTAAGAAAATGTCACTATACACCCTTACAAAGATTGCACTCCATTAGATGACATATCTTTGAGTCTCTTTCCAAGTACATAGAGGAATATCCCACTATATTTGTTTCTCTGTTTCCAACAGCTTACTCATTTCAATCATCTCCGCTTACATGTATTTATAGGGATTTTAAAATAAAAGTATTAACAGTGAAACCATTAGTAATTCTAAAACAACGATAATTGAACCAATTTCCACAAAAAAAGATTGCAACATTAAATATTAATCTTCAGGTCAAAGTTCACTAATAGCAAGAAAACAAATAGATTGAATATTTTGTGGTAAAAATTGTACACTAACACTGTATCTAACTTGAAAGCTTTATCGATAAAATTCAAAAATGTATAGATTCCAGGGAATAATGATATCATTAGTATCAATCAACTATACATTTATCTTTTTGTCCTTGTAAAGTGGGTGGACTTGTCCAGTGAAATGGGAAGACCAATCCAGGATTTTACATTATTGACAGAGTCGTTGATAATCCTAGATATTTACCAGCAAAGTAGTGTTTTCTTTGAGCCATAATTATCTTTAGTTGAATAAGGTCCCTCGGGCTCATCATCGGATGGAAAGGATCCTACAATGTTTTAGTGTCTGACATTGTTTTATATCATTGTATTTTGCAACCAAACATTAAAGATCTGTAGAGAAAACAAATGAAACAACTTGCAAACTTATCGGATGGACTATAGCTTCACGTATTTTGTCTGCCATGCATGCAACTATGAATATATATTGTATAATTCTAACTTTAATGAAGTATAAGAATTCAATTGAGGTAATGACCTTGACTTTGTAAAGCTTATTTGCGATTTGAAAAGTCTGATGTTTCAGAAAATATTTAGTATATATTTTGAGAAAAAAGGTTTTAGCTTTGACATATCGGAACAGATCAGAGCGAGAAAGTTAAGAAAAAAATTTGCCGCTGTCGCTAGCTTTCTCAATTTGCCGGATACGTATTAACATTTTACCTATGTCCAACTACCGCAGATCTGTATCTTTTGTACATACTTATACTGTTTTATTATTATTTTCTTTATATAGACTGGGAAGGGTTAAAAAAAAGATATGAATAAAGCTATAGTACATGTAATATTACTGTTTTAAAGAATAACGCACTCATCGCTTCCTTCCACAATTGCAAGAATGCTTCAATGCTTCTCTAATGTGGTCGATAAATTACGATAAATTATCTAGTAAGGTTAAAAAAAGACTAAGGAACACGTGTATTGAAATAATACTTGGACATGTTAGGTACAGTAATGATTAAGTAATAAAAAATCAGTTACACATGACACGTTTTGAAAATTTTCTTGACTAGAGTTTTCAGAATTGATTGATTGATAAATTGTATGTTAATTCCCGTTAGAGACTTTTTTTCGCTCATATAGAGACATCACCATATATCGGTGAAAGGCTTCAAAGAGCTAGGTACCCTTTATGCATAAAATGGCCCTGTCCTTAAATCAATTAATTGACTTTCACAATTTGTTCCATTTTAAACATTAATATAAAGTAGATACTTAGTGTTTTCATTTCCTATAACAAAGTTTCCTTTGAGAGTCCAATTATTGGAAAACGGGCGTTGTGATATTGCAATATTCTTGAATTTTGGAGAAAACAGGTGAACATGTATTTAGTACCTACAACAAAGAATTGAAATATGAGCACAACCCTCGATCCAAATAAATAAAACACATTTTTCAATATTCAGAAATTCAGAAAGAGTTTTATCCTTATTTTTTGCACATTTTGGTCAGAGGTTGTCCTTCATACAAAAATATTGAAAAATAGCTTAATCTTTTGGCCATTTTTTTATGAAATTTTGAGGATAGGGGAATAATGATCGACGCAATTCATTACAGCATAATGTATTAACGGGCAAGAAAATTACGTCATTTTCAATACATGTGCAGTCACCAAGGGTCCAAGTGATATTTAATGCACTGTCAGATTTGATTTTTGAGAAATTCAGAGGGCAAAAAAAGGCTTGCTCTTTAGACCTACTAGGCACTCAGGGCCATTGAGTAGATAAGAATCTTTATCGTGCCAACACCTAACGTAGCCCGTCACACGGAGCCTCGATTTTTAAGGCCTCGCCACAGAGACCTGGAAAAATCACTATGAAGTGCTTAGGTCTGTCGTGGCCAGGACTGAAACCGACAACCTTCCGACTGATCTATTTTTTAAATAAATTTAAAACATATTTTAGTTATCTTACCTTGTATTATATTATACAAGAAAATTTGAATGTGATCCCCAATAATGATGTCAAGCTCGGGCACGCCCTCTGCTAATTTCATATCATTTCTATAACAGTTATGGCCGACTCCGATAAAAATGTCTACATGTGATTTGACTTGCTGGATTTCCTTTAAAAAGCATGCAAATATTAATTTGATTTTTAAATCAACTTCTTAGAGAATATCTATTTTTTCTTCAGAGTGGGCGATGAGGGATGAATAGAATTTATCTATACGCAGAAAAAAAAACCTGATGGTTGCAAGTTTCTAAATATCTTATATTATCTGACATACTTTATCTTGTTTTATTTTAATATTTTGTTCAAGTGTTGCATAATGTAAATTTAAATGATCTCTTGATATTATTTAGATTGTAAGGAAAAAATTATGAAAATGCTCAATATAGAAAAAATCGAGAGAGAGAGATAGAGAATAGAAACTCAGAAATAAATTAAATATGTATTTAAAAATTCTGCGTTTTTTTAAAAATGAAAACTAAATTTAATTTCCTTCCGTTTATGACAAAAACAATTGGTCAAATGTGCTAAAATCCGCGATCCTTGATTTTAAGCATTCATAGTGACAACAATGAACAAATGAACCAAATTAAGAGTCCTCAAACAGTATTGAAATCTAATATCCTATCCTCTCCCTGGGCTATCCCGTAATCAGCTTTTTATAGGCCTTGTAATGGAAACTGTTAATATGAATGTATTTGAAATCAGATTCTTTGTCTTCGGGGACATCAACAATGAAGAAGACTGTTTCTTAACGAACGAGTCGGGGTCAGATAAAAGTCCCCGGTACTTTCGTACATGTACTCACTGCAGACAAAGTGTTACAAACACTTTTCGACTTTCATCTCGTTTACACGGCAGGTCGTGGAAAAGGGACACGATACTATACCAATATGTGCCACCAGTCTTAAGATATACACGATCTATTTAAGACGCATATTTAAATTTGAAAACAGAATTCGCACAATATAATAAAAAATATCATTTCATAAATAAATACAGCGTGTGTTTAATCTAAATTTGATGGTTTAGGGCCACAGAGAATTTTACACAAACAATTTTAGAAAAAGTTTACAATATGTCGCAGGGCGTCCATTTCCTAGTTCACACCTGAAACACTTTCTTCACTTTTTTCTCTTCCTAAGTTGGAGGTATGGCGCATAAACAGTCATTACCCAATTCTGTGTTGGAGTTAGGACTCTGCTTAAGGATACATAACACAAACAAAAATCTGATGCATGGATTGATATATATTTTTTGACTGATTTTGATTAGAAATGACATACATGTAAATAATAAATCCCTAAAATTTAAAGAAATCGTAAGTTTTCTTTGGTGCTTATATATCTGGCTTTGTGTAGCTTTCTATCGAATTCTATACAAAATATTTCACAACCTTTTAACCTTATGACAAAATCTTACAAAATTCTTCCACTTTACCTGGCAAACATTCAGGTTAACAATTTAAGTATAAATCTATGAAAAATATTGATGATTTCTGAAAAAAAAGTTTGTGTTATTTAATCTTAAGCCAAATATTATATTAAATATCTTAATATTTTCCCAGGGATTGAAAGGAGATTTGAAAATTTTTCCATAATTAGAATAGAGAGGTTAAGATATTTAAAAAAAAAAAAAAAAAAATTTATGATTAGTACACAGAAGTTTGACATTTAATTCAGCAATTCCACACAGAAAAGGGCCGTGTTTTATTCCTTATGTGGGTCAATCAAAGATGTAGAATTAATAGATATTTTGTTATTTTTTTGTGTATTTTAGTATTCGTAACATGATTGATCAGAAAGTTTGCTTCTGCGAAGCTATTTGAATGCTAGATATATTGACGTTTTAGACTAATAGAAAACGTATGAATGGAAAATGCATATTTGATCTTAAAAAGAGGCTGTTTGCAAAATATAAATACTCTAGTCATTGATTTTTGTTGTATAGAGTAACATCATTAGTCTTATGTGTCTGGTTGTACGTAGGAAAACCTTTTAGCACAGAAGGAAACACTTAAAAGGTTTGCATTTTTGGTTCATTTGTAAATGAGTTTTTATAATAAAAAACAATACTTAACAAAATATATTCAGTAACATTCAGCATCTTAAAATTGATTCCTTGTATTTCCATTGTTAAATTAATTTAGGAAAGAAAATGTGCAAAAGTATCAATTGAAAGAAAACTCGTAATTTATCTTTATTAATGAAGAAAAAAGGGAGATTGCATAGCACACAATATTATTACCGCTATATTTTATTATTGTCTGGTTGTTTTCTTCTCAATGCAATTTTCCGACTGAGATTTCTTATGTATTATTTTGGAATACGTAAACAAGTGTTCCTATGATATGATTACATCTGTATATTTATTGTTGGAATTTGAATTAAAGAAACCATATGATATGTGCCTATATTTCTCAAAAATATATGTTTTAAGTCACCTGAGTTACATAGGAGAACTGCATTTGTCTTTCAGCAAGACGTATTATTTAATGGGCAACTTATTATCATTCAATAATTTGTACATCATATATGTGCATTTGATGCTATGGCGGTTTGATTCATTCTCTGATCAAAAATTGAAAGAAACGCTGTACCTTAAAGGGGCCTGAACACAGATTTGAAGTTAATATTTTATCAACTTTTCTGTATATAATATTTGTTGTGTATTAATGAAAAATATTAAAACCATAATCCAAAAAATTCAGAGTAAAAATGAGAGAAAGCAAAAACAACTCACCAGTATTGTCAGTCCATGCTCATTGATGTGTGCAGAGTTTAACAAATAGAACACACCCGGTGAAACTTAAACATTAACAATAACAGAGCTCGTGCCCTCCCTAACAAAAATTTACTATAGTTAACTATAGTAAAAACTTTGACCTTTGATTTACCATGAAACTTTACTCTGGAACTTTTTTTTTTTACAGATTTCAAATCTTAAAATCGATAATAGTAATGTAAAATTTAGAAATAATATGTGAATATACAAATAATAGTTCCATTTAATATAAGAAATGTGCATGTATGAATTGAAGAAAAAAATATAACAATCTGAAATCCATAGTAGCTTGATTTACATGTACTATTGTGAGAAAAACCTGATACTTTAGTAAACTATAGTTAATATGGTTAACTATAGTAAACTATAGTTAAATATAGTATTTTTTAGGGCTGTTTACAAAAGCAAGATTTTTAACATGATGTAAAGAAGAATGTTGTTGTCATTGAATTCTAAGAATATTTATGTAAGTTCAATTCATTTGACTGGTTTTATTTTTTTTAATAAGCATAGAAATTTAAAATGTAAACAATGCAACTTTGTCCAGGCCTCTTTAAAATGTCTTACATTTTTTAAAGAACAATATTTTGCATATCAAGAATTTTTAGTTTTTGACTCTACTAATGCAGAGCTTGTGTCTTATCCGTTTGACTTTGTCAATTAAATATGTTTAATTCATAGTTGTCTGTTTCAGTTTGTCATCGTGCATCGTCTGTTAATTATGTCATAACCACTATCCTTTTGATCAAAAGGAGATACCTTGGGTCCATGATTGTTGAGAGAGAGAGAGAGAGAGAGAGAGAGAGAGAGAGAGAGAAACTTCCCTAGATAAACCTACTCAGATGAACGATGATAAATTAAATCAGTTTTGATTAAACTTTTGGAGAGAATACAATAAAAGCTTTTGAAATCTTTGTTTCCTTCAATATTCGAAAATGGATAAATCACCTTTTTTATTTGTAAACATATATTACAACAAATCATGTATCTTTTAAAGTATAATAAAATACACTAGTAGAAGAAACATGTCAATAAACATGATATATTTTACGAGCGCCTTATTAAATGATTATTTTTTTTTTCTGAAGAAGATGCAATTTCTGTAATGAAGGATTTTCTTTGCACACTTTATCTCGTATTTTTAAAAGTTCGTGTGAGAAGTGAATGACTAAAACAACAAGCATTCTGAGAGTATTGCATGAGCAATACTAGTCCCCTACCGGCAAGTGTAATCTTGTTCTGTTCCCGTTAAGAATTGAAAATGCCATAATTCCGTCAAAAATTAATGAAGCGGGACAAAATGCAAACTTGATCTATAACTAATCAAGGTAAAGCCACATACCAAAAATCAGCTCAATATCTACAAGCGTTTAGAAGAAAATTGCGGAAAACCCGTAAAAATTGAAAAGGCCGTAATTCCGTCAAAAATCAATGAAGCGGAACGAAATGCAAACTTGATCTGTAACTCATCAAGATACACTCACATACCAAAAATCAGCTCAATATCTGCAAGCGTTTAGGAAAAAAGTGCGGAAAACCAAGTGGGACAGACTGACAGACAGACAGAGGGACAGACAGACAGACGGACAGACAGACGGACGGACAGACGGACGGACAGACTCAGAGGAAACCTATAGTCCCCTCCGGTTTCACCGGTAGGGGACTAACAAGCATTCTGAGAGTATTGCATTAGCAATACTGGTCCCCTACCAGCTAGTGTAATCTGGTTCCCATTAAAATTTGAAAATGCCGTAATTCCGTGAAAAAATCGTTAAAGCGGAACATAATACAAACTTGATCTGTAATTCATCAAGATAGACTCACATGCCAAAAATTAGTTGAAATTCTATCTCCAAGCATTGAGTAAAAAAAGTTCGGAAAACCCTTAAAAATTAAGAAGGCCGTCATTTTACTCAAAAATTATTCAAGCCGAAGGAAAACTAAACTTGATCTGTAACTCATCAAGATACACTCACATACAAAAAGAACAGCTCAATGTCTGCAGGCGTTTAGAAAAAAGTGCGGAAAACCGTTAAAAATAAAAAAGGCCGTAATTCCCTCCAATATAATTGAAAAGGGACAAAATTAAAACTTGATCTGTAACTCATCAAGATACGTTTACATACCAAAAATTAGCTCAATATCTGCAAGCGTTTAGGAAAAAAGTGCGGAAAACCAAGTGGGACAGACTGACAGACGGACGGAGAGACGAGGAGGAAACCTATAGTCCTCTCCGGTTTCTCCGGTAGGGGACTAATAAAAACTATTACTGAAGTCCTTTCTTTTCTCGGTGTTACAATTTATTCAGGCATTATTTTAATCTCACACTGAAAAAAAATAATAAAGAAATCTTATCTACATGTGTACAACTTTTATGTTAAATAAAGACAAGCAAAATATATCAGTTTTGAGAAAAAAAGTTGACAATCTTATTTTATGATGATAAATTCTTACTGTGCAATTAGTTGTTATACTAAAAGGGGTTATATTGATCTCACTTCTAATCATATCATATAAATTTCAAAAAATGTAATTGTCTAAGGTTTTTGTGCCCAACAAGCGAATCACTGAGTTTAATTTGCTAAGAGGCTGTCTGGTATCAAATTCGAATGAAGTAAACTAAAACGTATGAACAAGAGATTAATTCTGTCTTTTCAAATCATTGAAAGACAATACATTTGTACAAAAACTCCCTTAAAGCACTGGATTTTGAAAAATATATTTGAATAGGGTTTAGATATACACGTAAAAAAATCCCCTCTCTGGTTACTCGTATCGACCCTTCTGTCTAACAGAGATTATTTTTTTTATTAAACCTAGAACAGGTAAAACTATAGTAGGTATTTTACGTACTACTTAGCGAATGGAATAAGATACTGATTTTGATAAATACGAAAATAATACATGTAATGCATTTCAAGGCAACGTTTGATTTCTGGTTTTATGACTTCCACTTAAAGAAATTAAATTTGAAATATTGCCCTATTTCAGAAGCAATATCTTTGCACCATTCTCTTTATTTCCTCTTGTGTGTTCATGATTAGAACCTCCTTTCGAAATACCATCCGTATAAATTACCAACATCAGGTACACAATTTCGAGAATTTAGTGCTAAATAAGGAACATGTGGTCAGTGTCTGAGTTTTAGTGTTTAAACCTGACATGGTTTTGCCTTTTTTTAGCTCTCACGAAACACAACTCTCTGAATTGATAAAATGTAATTTCCAAAATTACTAATTTAAAGCAAAATGCACGTATCTGTAAGTTGAACAAAAGATTGAAAATCTGGCTTTCGAAATTCGAATTTACATAGATCATTATATTGCTACAGTTCTTAAGATTTTCATTTGTACATATATATGTAGAAATACCTTGCCAATTTCGTACAAGAATATTAAATACAAGTATTAAAATGTGAATTCCACTATACATATAGATGTATATAGAATAACTCCAATGAATTAGAAATTTGAAAGCACATTTTCTTTTACAAAACAAAAAGTACGATTTTTCAACACTTTACACAACCATTCTTCATGATAAATTAAAGACCAGAATCTTTGAAATCATAGACAACTGTTTCTTCAATAAAAATTTGAACTCGTAAATTTGAATAATTGTCGTTGGAGTTTCTCATTTACAATATCTATCTCGTCTTCTAACATTCTGTTGGAATACCCGTGGGTTCTAACTCTGCCCCCTTATTAGCAAATCTGTGTTTTTTATTTATATGAATCAAAATTTAATCAAAAACTTCTACATGAAAAGAAGAGATCGAAATATCTTGCTAGGGCCTTCAATTCGATAAGTAGATAAATCAAAGATGTTTTATCAATTAACATAATAAACAATTTACAAAATATACAATGTACTTCTACACTGTGAATATTAAAAGATAGACAACAAAAGATATGGTTGTATTTAAACTAAATGTTATGTAAAATAATGTTTTTTATTAAAAAAATCACATGTCCTTCCAGCATGTGCATGGATTCAACGCATAAATCATTCATATCTTTTTCAGTTTTATCTATTTTAATTATGAGTTAACTAACGGGACATTGCTAAATATTCATAACTTCATTTAAATAAATCTCCTGATATAAACAAGAAAAAGGTAATTAAACGTACAATACTTGATATCCCATTATCCTTGAGCTCTAATCCCGCATCTAGAGAATTCATAAACAATGCCTATCCTTACGAATATCGTTCGTTTTAGTTTGGTGCTTTATGGTGTTTCGTAAATTCTTATGAAAAGGTGTCATCCTTTTAGCACCAATCCCTGAGTATGATTTGCTGATAGCAGTAATCTCAGATGTCAAATAATTCATTAAATGCTAGATACAAAGATTGTTCAATATCAAATTCCATTAATCCATAGATGAAAATAAAGATCAATTTCGTAAAACGTTGATTTTATTCCTTCAAAATAATTCCCCCCTAAGCAATAAATCAACAGCTTTTTGAAAATTAGTTTTGGTAAGATTTCATGTGATGATATATACTAAAGAATTTCATGTTTTGATACAATTGAATTGAGAGAGAGATAGTTCATGGATTCAGGCAATAATCGTCAACTCATTTATTCCCAGTCATTGTAAATCATGTATTTCAAACTAATCCAGTTTTTATTAGCGGAATTCATAACTTTAATATACATGTAGTCTGTGATTCTTTTTTTAAAAAAAAAGAATTAATAAGTACATCGTAATATTTGCTTTGAAATAATTAATTTGGGAAACTTTTATCCTTTGAAAGTGCAAACTATATGCTACTAAATTGATTCTTAAAAAGTGCATTACGGGTCTTTTTTATGGTCGGAATTTGTCAGGAAGTCTTTGACAAATCATATTTTCTCTGGTTAAAACCTCATTCCTCTTGTTTTCAACAGTATACACATGTTTGAACATCAAGCGGTTACGCCAGAACTATACTAGCAGTTCTCGATTGTAAAGTACCGTTCACGGTAGCTCAGTCGGTTGAGCGCTCGCTCCGCGATCGGGAGGTCATGAGTTCGAATCTCGGCCGCGACTGACCTAAGTCGATATAAAATGGGTAGAAACTGTTCCTTCGGCATGCGCTCGGCACTTGAAGTGAAAGTTGCGGATCCTTCGGATGAGACCTTAAAAACCGAGGCCCCGTGTCACGGCAGGCGTTGGCACGATAAAGATCGCTCACTGCTCAATGGCCCTGAGTGCCGAGTAAAGGTCTAAATTTGAAGCCCTTCACCTGTACATGGTGACGTTTCTATATGAGTGAAAAATTCTCGAATGGGACATAAAACAACATACAATCAATCAATCGATTGCAAAAATTGTTCAGATATAGATGATGCATTTACCTTTCTCAAAGTATGAAATTTACTAATTTCTCTGATAAAATACCATTACTACATGAACATGATATATATACAAAGAAACATTCATCTTTCATTCGCATGCTTAATATGAACTTCCCTTCATATAAAAGTACTTCGAAAATTGCTGTTGTCTCCTCTCTTCGTCGATCTGCATTTCCAGACTGGTTTTTCATTTATCATCTGTTGAGATTGACATTTTAAACATGCCTGTTAAATTAAGGTGTATATATCCTTCGATCTTTATTTATAATGAAATATGGAGATAACGAACAGTATTCAAACCATTAAAAAAATACAAATCGGGAGCAGAACAAACACGGACCCCCAAAAACAGAAGTGGGATAAGGTGTCATGGAGGAGTGAGCATCCCTTACCGACCGGTCACACCTGCCGTGTGCTCCTCATAATCGAGAAAAAACGAAAAATTCTCAGACAATTCAGTGTGTGAATATTGGCCTAACAATTAGTATGAAAACGTCAGTCAGCATTTCTCTTAATGATAGATTATATTTGCTGACAAGGTCATTGTATCGACCATCAAACTTGCGAAATGATGACTTCAAACGAGACTGTTGTTTCATCAACTTAATTGTCAATAGCTTATAAAATATTTCCTTTTTTTGTTTTTTGTTTTGTTTGTTTGTTTGTTTGTTTTTGATCAGTGAATATATTATTCAATGGCCTGGCTCTGAATACCGGAGATACTTGATTTAATAGTTGATAATCAGAGAACAATTAGTGAAGACAAACCTCGTAAAGCTCAAATAAAGTATATAAACTAGAGTTATTTAAATTCTTATGCAATGGCGTAGCTTATCCTAATAAAAATGATGAAAATGAATCAATGGATTTTAAAAAATAATAAATATATTCTACAGGTTATCTTTCAACGGATTCAAATGCATATTTAATCTTGCCATTAAAGAAATTTCCTTCCTCAACTTTCTGTTTTTGGAAATTGCTGAATACATTTAGAGTTATCTGTCATCTGTTGCACCGTATCGTTGCCTGGTCCTCCTCAAAATTTATCGACTTCCATTAAAGCTATAATAAGATCCCTGTCATCCAAATATACATACATGTTAACCTACTGTACTTACTTAACATGTACGAGTGTATAAAATACCATAATACCAAAGATACTAGTAGTAAACAAATTTAAAATATTCAACCTGTTGAGATATATATATATATATATATATATATATATATATATATATATATATATATATATATATATATATATATATATATATATATATAGTAGCTGTTGTTCTTGTGGAGACCTGTGTCATAACTCCAATATACTGTTTAAGAAAATAAATGAATGAGAGTAAACTTTCTTATTTCATTTTTACAAAACAACCATCAAAATCAATGAAAAAAGGCTTTATTAGTAATAATTTGGCTACATTTCTATTTATACAGTATATGATATAACTTAGGATATGATTTATTACAAATCAAAGGTTTGAGTTTCAGAAAAAGGTTGGCGAACCAATTTTTTTCGGGGTTACCCCCTCTCCCTTCCCCCTTGCTCCACAGCTTTGGAAAAGTGGACTTTTTTTAAAGAAGTGTTTTCTATATCAATTGCAGCATACAATGGTGCTAAAATCATTACTTTTGTCCATGTGCATGCTTTCCTTCGCTGATTGCATTGCTTTAATGGCTGAAAGAACTCCTTACGGATTGCCTTCCTATTTCAATTTGGTGGAAAGTGATAAACGAGGCAGATTGAACGACAATAAGGTAAAACTTTTAATCTTCATTATGCCCCAGTCAAGATGGAGAGAACAAGCTGCAGTCACACTGTACTTGCGAATATAATTTCCTTTACACATTTTGCTGACATGTTTTACAATTGCTAAGTAGATTAATAATCAGAGTTAAAGTGCGTGTCACTTTTATTAGTTATTTGTGGAAATTTTCATAAAACTTTCTGGTCATAAGAGTTTTTCCTGAACTCATCGAGTTTTGAAGCAAGTGGCGTGTGAATATATCGACACGGAAGTAAAGACACTCTTTATCAAAAATAGCCCTACAGATAATGGACAGGGGTTTGTGTGAAAGTTCAAAAGTTCACATGTACTGATCCAATCAGAAACTATACAGACATTCAATATCAAAATCCAACTGAACATAAAAAATTATCTAACCATATATTTAATAACAATACCCATTCTGAACATCACAAATCCCTCTACATGATAAAATCATTCATATTAAAGAAACAAATGACATCAATCAGATGTTTTTTTTCTCTCATATTTTCCAGTGTTCCCGTTACATGGAACCCTGTGTGCCGGATCAGGGAGGATGCTGTGGTGATTTAGTATGTCGAAACATCCTGAGGGACTTCTGTCTATACCCATTAGAGCAGTGTCGATGTACTAAACTTCGTATATTTCAAGGTGCGTATAAGCTGTCTTATAAGATGTACATGTAAATCATATTCGGTACCAATTTTGATGCACCAGATGCGCTTTTCGACAATTAAGATGTTAATTTTACTACTTTTAAACTGTTTTATTTTATTAATTGGATATCAAATATCTTTCGATGAAGATAATGCCAGATAAGTTTGTTAGTATTTCCCTTTCTTTTCCAAGAATATTTAAAATATTAGCAATGTTCTAGACTTTGCTTCTTTTGGAGGAAAACCCTCCGGAGCATCAGTTTCTACAATTAATGCGTTAATAAAAGAAAACTTGACACATTATAAAATCAATACATGTATCTTAATGGTACCTCATCATTCCTTGAATATCAAATCATTAAAGAAAAGAATTCCAATTGTAAGTAGAAGCTGTTCTATTAAAAGTGTCAAAACAGGCCAGTTATTACATGAAGTGTGCATTATAGATCAGTCACATACAACATACATGTATATCATGAATTCATAATTCTACTAAATACAGGTGTAAGGATAAGAACGAAATTGATAGGTTATTATAAGGGAGTTTCTAAGCTCATTTAATGTCATATACGTAAATATAATTACATGTATTTCTTAGTAAGATTGAAAACATTTTCTTCCAAAAACATATTTATTTTTCATTTTCCTTTGATGTTCTTTACAGGTTTGCGCAAGTGAAGACTAGAAAGAAAAAGGAAGAAGATGATTTTAAAATAACTTTTTTATGATGTTACGTAAAATTTCATTGCTATGAATGCAATTCACATTGATAACCATTGTATTTTCAGATTTTTTATTAATAGATTATTTCACAAAAAACTTGTTAGATCAGTGAAATGAAAGATAAAGTAATTGAAAATAAATTCATATGTACGTGTAAGAACATAAATACCACAAACTGTTTGAATTGATTTATCTTCAAATCTAAAATAAGCATCGAAAGAGCATAAGAAGATATTAGAAATGCAAGAAAAGATTAACTTTGGGATTTGATTCAAAGGATTCGGGATCATGGGAAATTGAAACTGGGTCCAACATTGAAGAAATTTAAATCATTCTACTACGATAAAACTGTCGTTTGCTTAAAAAAATAAGCTGATTAACCTGAATAAATGACTCTAATAATGAAAATTTAGTCCCTCTGGCACACAACCAATTATATAACAGTATATAAATAGTGCACGTTTTTGAGGGTAACAGTTGAAATTGACACCCCAAGGAAAACCATTGTCAACCGACGCGTCAGCGGAGGTTGACAATGGTTTTCCGAGGGGTGTCAATTTCAACTGTTACCCTCAAAAACGTGCACTATTTATTTTATTATACTGAATGTCTTATTGATTTCGGATGTCATTAAAAAAAATTCGGAGATCGTCGTTAAGTTCACTCTTAGAAAGCTCTCAAACTCCCCGCTTATATTTTTCTCAATAAGAAAGCTTCGGAAAATATTTACCAACCTCTTTATTGTTTGTTTGCTACTCAAAAAGTCCTTTATCATCTAAAGTTTGCACTCGCTAGGATGTTTCGTCTGTCGTTTGTTGTTTTCAAGTAAGCTACATCGGACGAAAGCTTTTATTGACGTCGTTTATTCGACTTCTTTCAAACGCACAACTGACGTTCTGAGAATTCTACGGTGAACCGTACGCGCATGAGTTGAACGCATGTAACATTTTCGTAATGTTACCCGTTGCCACGTGTGTTGCTAACGCTGAGGGTAACATTACGGATTGTTATATGCGTCTAAACCAATCAGATTTTAGTATTTAACATGAAAGTATAATAATATAATTTATCGGACAAATCACTTAAATTTGTTATATATTGAATATTTCCAAAATTATTTTTCTGCTCAAAGAACATTACTTTAATTTCCAGACTTTGCATTCACTTTTGATACATTGTAGTTTTTATGTCAAACTAGCTCTGACATGACTTATGATAAGATTATATTGGAAAAATCTTTAAAAATCTTCTAAAAACAGCAAAGCCATGATTGGTCTAATTAATATAGAATAAAATATGAAGATAACGATCAGTAACTAAGCTTAAACAGTAACAAAGCTCAAAAGTCCATCGAAACAATACAAACTTGGAGCAAACACGGACCTCTAAAATCATCACAGGTGGGATCAGGTGCCATGGAGGAGTAAGCATCCCCTGTTGACTGGACACACCTGCCGTGTGCTCTTTGTCATGATCGGGCAAACGGAAAAATCTGTAGAGAATTCAGTGTGAAAATAATAAAAAAAATGTATAAAAAAGGCAGTCAACAAATGATTTAAAGCTAGAATGCTGACAAGGTCATTGCATCCTCAGTCAGTGTAGATTTGAGTTTATTCAAATCTTGACCGCCAGGAGTAGGATGGAGTCACAATAGGGAATCAAGTTATACACAGGAACATATAGGAAATATATGTCAAAATCTTCTAAAGAACAGGAAAGCCATGATTAGTCATGTTAATATGGAAACATGCTCAAGTACATGTAGTGTAGGTTCAAATTTGTTCAAATCATGACCTTTTAAGGTAGGCCAGGGCCACAATAGTTCAAATTATTACATGAAAGTATACAGGACTAAATCTTTGAAAATCCTCTGAATGATAAGAATTATAAATACATGGTATCGGTTTTTTTCTCAGTAAGTGTACATATATACTCAGTTTGTTGAAATAACCACTTAGATAATATTCAAACATTTCCATACTTAGCTTATTTCTGCTTTTCTTTCGTCAAAGTGCTCAGAAGAACGTTGGCCATGGGCCTCGGGTCAAAAGAGGAATTATTTTTATCTACATGATTGAAGGATTATTTTGAAAATGTACACATATAGGAAGAAAACAGTTTGTTGCATTTTATTCAAGTTAATGTTTTGTCGATGTTTTTTTGTTTTAAAGTAAGTTAGTCGAACTATAAAATGGATACCAATATTTGAGCAGCATTGTAGTGATTAAAATGCCAAGAACATTTAGAGGAGGCATTATTGTACCCGGTAACTGTTTTGTTTATAAAGTCCTATCTGTCTCATTTTACTGTACAAGATCTGACGAATCAATTGACCCCTTGACACAGACGATGACTGTGTCTATTGTTGTCATCTGAATCTTATCTCGTCAGCATACTTTTAACGCCTATCCTTAGTTGTAACCTGCAAAGGGGTGAAAGAAATAATACTAATAACTTTATATGGAATGTTTCAAATGTGAAATTATTGGTGTATATTTGTTTCCCTTATTTATATGGTATTCTCTTTCTTCCTTTCTCTGAAGTAAATGAACTTTACGTTTTTACAAGCTAGTTTAATATAATGACATGGTGTACATACATGTATTGTCTAGGCTAATAATTAGTTTATGTAACATCGTTAGTAAGAAGAAAAAAAAACATTGAAAATGAGAAGTTAAAAAAAAACATAAGAGTTATTCTGATAGAGACCATCGGTATTGGAATGATTACAGAAATATCCTGGTCTTAGAGTAAACGAGACACTATCTTGGCCATCATCTATAGAAAAGGAATTCATTTAAGTCTGTGAACTGAATTAATGTTATCCTCTTCAAAGAAATTTCGGAAAACATTTTTAGATTAAAGGGTTAATATGGATTATTTCCATAAAAGGTTTTAAACAACATATCTAAAATAGTTAATTCTGTAATTTGCCGTAGAAAAAATTATGAAACAAAATATGTATTTCAAAGATTTATTTTTAGATTTATTATGAATTATGATATAATCAATAAAGCTAATTGCTTTTCCGACATGAAATAGCCTGTAGAAAGAGGCTCCGGAAATGCAAATCAAAATAACCATATACAAGAGGATTAACGATGTGATTAATTATAAATGACCTCTTCAAAATAACTAAAATATTCAGTGAAACGTCATCACGATAGAACCAAAACGCAAACGGGTTTTTACTTGGTAGAATTATTAAGATAAAAGTAGGAAGGTAGGACAACACGTAGACAAGAACAATGGTAACAAACATGGAGGTAAAGTTATGACGTATGCGCCTTCTGTGGGAGTTCTTTCGTTCGCATACAGATGTGTCGAGAACATTTTGAAGGGCATCTTTGTAGCCAGTGTTTGTAAACTTCCTAGTCTCACTGGTGTCATCAGAAGGCCCAATGTCTGACATCTCAGAGTTTGTTATTCCTAATAATTTTTTAACACGTTTGGAATTTCGAATACTGTGAAATCTTTGGTAAATGGTGATGCCTATTGGAATATACAGGGCTACAGTCAGAATCATATTAATCAAACTAAGAAGGAGTTCAGAGAAAAAATACAGTTTCGAAGAAACTCCAACCAGTTCTTTTTTAACTCCACATGTAGTAACGTTAATCGTAACATTATGAATATCAAGCGAGCCTTCAATGGGTCCCATGAAATAAAATAAAGGTAGAGTGATTATAATTGATAACAAAACGGTGCAAGTAAGAGCAAGTTTTCTCTTTGAAGGTGTCATTTGGGTCGAATTTGGTCGACACACCTTCAGGTATCTATTTATGGCTATCACAAGTAACATTGCTGCAGATACAGTCGATGTGGACCATGTGAAAAAGTACAGACATTTACACGCGTATTCCCATACAAACACCACTCTGTAAAAATTTACCAATATGGAGAAAATACATCCAAATGCGCATGCCAGAAGATCTGCGACTGCAAGGTATGGTATAAAGTATCTATCCTCCGTACGTGAAATACGAAATGCATAAAAATAAATCACAACTAACTGTTTCCATTAAGAAAGAGGATTTTCTATTCGTGTCCTCTTTTTTTAATTCAAAATGAAAAATGAAGACAATGCAATTTCAGAAATCGACAATTTTTTTTATTCATTTTCGTTATTGAATAAGTTAAGAATTGGTGTGGTCACCAATATTTATGTTAAAACAGATCAATAATGTATCGGTATTCCATATTCACAGTCAAAGGATTGGTGAATCCACCAATTTGAATTACCAAATATCTTCAAATAAAGATTGATCTTGATGGTTCCACCAAAAAAAACAAGAGTGAATTTGACCATACATAATTCTACAATTCATTAAAAGAATTGGTGAACTTACCAACAAAACAACTGAAATATCTTCAAGAAAACTTGGTGATTCTACCAAAAATACAAATAGACAATTCAGCTCAAATTTATAAAAGCAATCTGGTGAAATTCCAATTACTTTTGCTAATGACGATACTTTAAAAACGACGTTGGTGAATCCACCAGTGTTAAGACACTGAAACAACCCACTGAGAGAAACTGAGTGGAGGAACCACCAAAAACTAAAAGAGAAAGTATAACTAAAATTGTCCCTAATACAGAGTTGGTGGACTCACCAAAATGCAAAAATTCAACTAACAAGTCATTCTCAATTTTACTCACAAATACTTGGTGGATCCACCAAAAATACAAACAGGAATACACAAGAATACTTGAATGATATACTGTCAACATTATCCGTGTAATTATCTATAGTGGGCAGTTTGGTGGATCCACCAAAAGCTAAAAATCAAAAGGCATTCATAATTTCCCTTTACAATTACCTAGTGACACTTCCTTAATACATTTATGTACACAAGGACAAAAAGCTGGTGGATCTACCAGAAAAGTCAAAAATCTACATGTAACCCAAAGTTCAACTAAATTGTCCTTAAATACAGAGAGGAGTTTGGTGGACTCACCAAACTGTAAAAAAAATCAAATAACAAGGCATTCTCGATTTCACTTACAAATACTTGGTGGATCCACCAAAATGCAAATAGGAATACTCAAGAATACTTAAATGATATATTGTCAACATTGCCTGTGTATTAATTAAAAGTGGGGAGTTTGGTGGATCCACCAAAAGCATTAAAATCAAAAAGCATTCGTAGTTTTCCTTTACAATGACTAAGTTCGTTTCTATACACAAGGACAGAAAGCTGGTGGAATCACCAGAAAAGTCGAAAATTTACACCTTACCCCCTCTTTATGTTGATAGGTTCGCAATTCAACAATAATTGGTACTATCAACATGTGATCAAAATAGATATTAAATACAATGTCAAAAAAGTGTATACAATTTCAAAAACAAATGTGCTTCCTCCAATAAGGCACAGTAGTATATAAACAATATATAAAAATAACCCTCCATGTACTGTTTTATCTGCACCCCAATACACAGCTGAATGAAACACTTCTTTTAACTCATTTTTTCAAACAAAAAAAAAAAAAACTTTTCTTTGTTTCTTTAACGTCCCTTTGTAATCGGAGAATTTTTCCTTGCCTGCACCTAGTCTGCATGTCCTGCAGTGGGTGGGAAACCACGACGTAAGGATTAACACTTAACTGCTTGACTCTCGAGCAAACGCTCTAATACTTTGACATAGGAGCCCCAAAAATCATCTTGAGCTAAACATTTCAATTCATACACTCCCCTGATGAAATCTTTGGGTGAAGCAATCAAAATACATTAACTTAGTATTCTCATATACAGATATAGAAAACATTAGGAATTCATACTGCATATGTAAAAGGGAACAATGAGCTGAGAGGATCATCACCGTTTAAATAATGAACACAGCACACACTTTAAGAATAAAAAAAAAATAGATCATGTATTAGTCTTCTATAGATTATGTAGAATTCCAAATAGAATTAAAAAGATACATGCAAGTCTAACACAATCACAATATGCAAGAGTTGATATTATGCATTTTTTACTCCTAAGATTGATGGAAATATATTTGTATCCCTTTTCACAACTTTGACATGCTTTGCGAGAGTCAAGGTCCAAATTACTGACTGTTCCAAATTCTGTTTGTAAGGTGGGTTTCCTAGTTTAACATTGTGGTAAAATCCTAGTGGTTGGGCCTTGATCTGTATCATTTGACATCTGATATGAAATTTCACTTACACGTTTTAGCAATCCTTCCACTATGAACTGTTGAGTAATTCTCCCTGATGTTTCTTGAATAAAGGAACCACTATTCTTTATATATCCAATTTACTTGAAAAGCGTCATCAGAATATTATACCGATGATTTCTTGTTTAATACTTTTCTGTGGTCTCTATATAAACGTATCCTTTACACATCTATGTGACTTCTGTTTTTACTCCTCAGACATCTTGGTGGTTACGGTCCTGCTGGGTTGTTTACCTCCATCTTATGCCCTGTGATAGACGTACATGTACAAAGTCTATGAATGGTGCACAAAATTTAAATGACTCTTATTTTCTGTTTTATATATATCTATACTGGTATATATATATATTTATACTTTCATGTTAAATACTAAAATCTGATTGGTTTAGACGCATTTAAAAATCCCTAATGTTACCCTCAGCGTTAGCAACACACTTGACAACAGGTAACATTACGAAAATGTCACATGCGTTCAAATCATGCGCGTACGGTTCACCGTAGAATCCTCAAAACGTCGGTTGTGCGTTTGAAAGAAGCCTAATAAACGATGTCAATAAAAGCTTGCGTCCGATGTAGCTTACTTGAAAACAACAAACGACAGACGAAACATCCTTGCGAGTGCAAACTTTAGATGATAAAGGACTTTTTGAGTAGCAAACAAACAATAAAGAGGTTGGTAAATCTTTTCCGAAGCTTTCTTATTGAGAAAAATAGAAGCGGGGGTTTGAAAGCTTTCTAAGTGTGAACTTAACGACGATCTCCGATTTTTTTTAGGACATCCGAAATCAATAAGACATTCAGTATAATAAAATAAATAGTGCACGTTTTTGAGGGTAACAGTTGAAATTGACACCCCTCGGAAAACCATTGTCAACCTCCGCCTACGCGTCGGTTGACAATGGTTTTCCTTGGGGTGTCAATTTCAACTGTTACCCTCAAAAACTTGCACTATTTATATATTTATATATATATATATATATATATATATATATATATATATATATATATATATATATATATATATATATATATATATATATATATATATATATATATATTCTATAGAATCTTAAATTTAAACAAGTAAACAGAATTTAAAATAGAGGCCGATAGGCCATATCGATAAATCGGTTAATTATTGAAGAGTTTAAATAAAAAAAAATGTCCCGACATTTAATCTCTACTGCATTGCCCTACCCCCAGGCAGATGCATTGAACACATTTGTATCTACATCACCTGAGGATGCTTCTCAATAAATTTTACTTATTATGGCTTTCTTATTGTTGATTTTTTAAAACTTATCCCTTAAATTCCTTTGCATAACTTTGATCAACTGTTGTGACCCCACATTACCGGCAGGGGTCATGATTTGATATTACCATGATGCAGTGTCGTGATTTTGATTGTATTAAATGCGTATCCTATATTTTTTAATCTTATATAATTAATATACTAATATACGATAGCTTTTAATTCAAGATGACAGAAGATTTTGTAACCAAATACTGTACGTATATACATAAATTAACGCATTCAAATCGTACATGTGTGTGTTTGTTGTAGGGGAGAGGGGTAAAAAATTATCTTGACAAAATGACTCTGCTTGACAACACATTTTTCACAATATTGTTATTTGATTTATTTTGTTTCTTTTTAATATGAGAACATTAAGAAAAAATCTTATAGGCCTATCTGCAACAGGTTTGTTCTCCGATTCTAAAAACCTGAGTTCTGGATTTTAATGTTCTAAAATTTGGGTTATTTAATTTTCACTCCTGAGGACCTGTGAACAAATTGATTTACAATAAATCTTCAATTATTTCAATAGAATAGAAGCCAAATTTTATAATTTGATGAGAATCACTTGCCAGAATTTTGTCCTAAATTCTAGCAATTACAGATTAAACAACAGTAGACTTTGACTCTCAGTACTCATGATCTAAAGTGATCGTACTTTGTTTTTTCACAATACATGAAATTGAAAGGTTGCCATTCTTATTCCCTATAGCCCCAGTTAAACAAATAAATACTAGTATATCCTATTTCAAAAGCGTTGTTCTTAAAAAGAGCGGGCTAATCTTAGAAAACGTTTTTCTCACATTAGAACCCGAAAATATTCGTGCTTGATATTATAATAAATATAAAATAATAATAAATAACAATAATAATATAAAAATATACAGACATTTCTATCGGAAATGAGGATTGTTTTAATCATTTTATAAGTGTTTTTGTCACATGTATCAATGCGTTAATTCAAAAAATTATATAGAATGTGTTGTTATGATTCAAAAGTATTCAAATATATAATTTTAAAAAATCAAATGAGCAAAGTAAAGGACGCACGTCGTACTAACATGACAATGTGTACCAACACTAGTAGAGGGAGCACACAAATAAAAAAAGGAAAGTACATGTGGACCTTCATCAAATATAAAACCATTTCGTTTACAAAAATTTCACTTGTTCCATTTATTTATCTTGATATTTTTTAAAATGTTCTTCACTTCTTTATCAACAAAATATCCAACAAGATAGAAACACATTTTTCATATTACGTTTCTAACTTTCCAAATAAATGCGACTTACCATTATAACACCAATAAATTCTTCTTTGATTCTTCCAAATGCCTTCATCTTTTTAAACATGTTAAATGAGTCCTTTTCATCTGCATGCATTATGATCCAATGTATACAGTAACTCTGCCATCATTCAGGTAGTTGTCATTGAGTGTTTTTAGTATATTCCATTCAAAAAGCTTAGATATAAACTTTATCTTCCATGTCTACTATAAACAATGCCATGCGCAGCCTTACTTCCTGTTACATGCGTAATTCCAACTCTCATTCGATTCAAATTATGATGTTGTAACACGTGCGGGCTCTGATGGTCAACAGAGATTGCTATTAGTTTCATCCCTCTTTCTCCTGTATAAAAACTTTTGTTGGAACATGTAAATAACTTAACTCTTACAATCACTCAATATCTCTCTCATTCTCACTCTCTCTCAAAAAAAATTCTTTTTCTATAACTTTTGTACATTTATATTATGTTCTATAAGGTGTATATGTAAGAATAAAAAATGTTACAAATGATATTTTTTATTTGAAAAATATTAGTATATCTTTTTACTTATCTATTAATTGGATATTTAAGATAACTTTGGGAGAAAAAAAATCTTCAACAAACTTTCCGGTCAACTGTTACAGTAACTTAGTGTGAAAGATAAACATGAAGAAAACAAGCGACATAGCAGCTGTAAGACATTTTCATACCACTCTTATAATATAAACAGGAAATCAGATTGGATCAAAGTTGCTAAAAGTTAGATGCGAGTCCTGTTTATTTCACGGTGCATTTTTCGCGTAACACAATATTTGAGGTCTTATTATAGAAATTTGAACAATAAAGGCGGTTTATACATTTACCGCTTAGATTGATTGTTTATTTTTTAACGCGAGTGGGCAATATTTCGGCGGATTTACTACTTAGATAAAACCTTTTTGCGTCTCAGACGGGGAGGGGGTAGAAGCAAATAAACTTGAACAAAATAGCTAAAAGAGCCATAGCTGCCTTACCGACGACACGGCCGACTCAAGCATTTTGAAAGGAAATCACCTGTTTCTATTTATAGATAAATGTACTTTTTCAATTCAAGACATACATGTATGTAATCATTTATAAAACATAATAAAGAAAAGCATAGAAAAGATGCACAAAGAAAAAAAAATCAAAACACATAAATAGAAAAAAATGTGGGGCTCGAACTTGCAATCACCATTTTTACATTCCAGCAATCATATCACTGCGCCACGAAGTCATTTATGTCGTATGGATAAATTCAGGACCTCTTCTCCGATTTAGGGGGAAAAAAATTTATCCACCTTATACTATATTATACATTGCGTTAAGTGTGGTGTTTGAATATTGAATTTTAACTTTTTTCCAATCCATCTTCAAAAATATATAATACGCTTTCGCATTCAAAAAGATATTCCCTGCTTCAACACCCCTATCGTTATATTAACTGATCCCTAAACAAAATCAGTCTATTTTCTGAACAATAAAAAAAACATGTATCAGAATTAATTTAAAAGTATTTTAAGAGGTAATATCATGAGCATTTCTTTTTCTAGAATACGATTCCTCATGTTCCATCCACTGATTTTTGGTGTCAGTGTAGTAAATGAACTTGTAAGTTTCAAGTATTCATTATCACAAAAAATAGTCATATGTATTGCGAAGAGCAAGAAGTTGGAACTGCTATAAACTGATGTGGATCTCTCGCTAATTAATGTAAAGTAAACTGGGTTGACTTGGATAAATAGCTTATTAAGCTAGGCTGTCTGTAAGAATAATAAGAATGAAATGTATTTCTTATGTCTTTTAAATCACATCTTAAATGGTTTTAAATGAGATATTCAATTCCAAGTCTAATGATATCATAAACACACAATCCGTAGTTTATTGATCAGGATTTGTTAACATAAGCTTTATAATGATTATTACAAAGCAGGGGGCTTACGCAAGCACGCCAGGTCATTGCATTAACTCCTTGAGTCTTTGCATTTGAAGAGCTAATAATGATCACATTTAGGATGTTCTGGAATGGCGTACAAAAAATCATTTAATTTGTGATATTGGTGATCTAACTATATGTTTTTATAATCGTACAGCAAAAGAAAACACACTTATTGTGATAAATTTCCATTCATCAAGCAAAATAATAGAATCCGCCAAAGCTTTAGTACATGCATCAGAGATCGACTTATCTTGATTACGAAGAGGATACATGCTTTTGTGTTTCTCATTCTGAAATGTTGGTTTTAAATGGTTTTAAAATGTAACATAATAACTTTATAAAAAGTAAAATATAACATAAAACACTCCAAAAAATATATTATTAGTGAATACACAATAATGTACAGATACTTTGGAGTGTGTAAAGAAATTTCTTTGAGTTAGGTAACACGCATTTGGTTCTAATTTGTCCGCACATCAGCAACCAGTGAACTCTCCTGTTGGTGAAAAAGACCCAATGACAGCGATAGGATATGGTCTCACAGAAATTATTCTTACAGGTGGTTTTAATGCTCCTAGCTTGAAGCTGGCGTCAGCACTGGAAAAGTCTGCATTCATTTTATTTCCACTCCGACGATATAATTATATAATACAAGCTGTTAATTTCGTCTAAATGACCAGTTTGTTAATTAATCGATGGGCGCAACACATTCCTCGCTTAGACGGAGCATAACATTTTAAAAAAAAGTAATGTACTTGTGTGTTTATAAATGAGATTTTTCACTATTGTGCTTTTCTTTAATTACACCTCCTAGAAACTTAAAAATCAAACTGTGAATCTTAAATATTTATTTTTTTTCTTAAAATTTCAAGCGTTACCCTAGCTTGAGGTGAAACTGCATTCAACAGAAAAAAGCAAAATAGATCATTATATATATATATATATATATATATATATATATATATATATATATATATATATATATATATATATATATATATATATATATATATATATATATATATATATTGTGGTTGTAATGGTTGTAACGCTGTATTTGATTGGATAAAAAATTTACTTTATATCGTCTAAAATGGGTTACCTACGTCACAATGACTTGCGTCAAAAACGTATCGATCCTCCTGACGTTACATTCAAATTTTGTTCAAAGTGAAGTCATTTTTTAAGGACAATCATCTTTTTTTCTTACACCAAATGAATGAAAATTAAATTATGAGGAATGAATTCAATAGGTACCCAACTTATACGGTATAAACTGGGTTGGAACAGTTTACGCTTTTTTTATGAACCGCTTCGCGGTTTTTAAAGCGTAAACTGCCCCAAACCACTTTATACATGTACCATATAAAATGGGTAACTCCTTAAATATATATAATTTCGATACTGATTTTTAATTCGTTTCCTCTTTTTCAAAACATTCAAAAAGAAAAAAAAAAAAAAACTTACAAAGATATGTTCCAAAGAATTAAATTATTAAATACAATGTAATATGCCTTTTAATTTACTTCTTTCCTCGATTTTTATAGCTTATTTATGTTGAAAAGATCTAGTGCATCAAAAGTCGTATATTCGGAAAAAGAGTTTATAGGGCAATGACAATAAATTGCAAAAACGACAAATAGCAGCATCCAAAATATAAATTAGCCGATATGCAGGTTCAAATTGGCAGACTTTTTAAGCAGCCAATGAAGATTGACATTTTGACCCAGTAAAGTTTTCATTTTTGCACGTATTTAATGCGTGGCATGTCAATGTGCATCAATCTGCATCGTTCCGGTAACTTGTGAAACAGAGAATTTCGGTTTTGTCAATGAAAAGTAAATTTGTTCAACATGGTCTAGTTCGTTAAAAAAAACCCACTTTACTACATTCTGCGCGGTTATGGTCACTTTGAATTCACTGACCACCCAATGCGCACAGACGACGATACATGACCGATAGTTTGTGTAAATTGTAAGATTGTATGATTAGATCACCAGCGTCGTGGAGTTTCTCCCACGCACGAATGAGTGAATGTTACTTTCATCGTAACTGAATCCAATCAATTAGTAGAGGAAATCTCTCTCTCTCTCTCTCTCTGATATTAATTTAAGCGCTACTGATGAAACGTATAATATTTTTCCTTCTTGTTTAATTATTTTCAAAGTCTTCGTGGGTTTTTTTACGCTTTTAAACAATAGTGAACAACATATTTCTTACATCCTGAATCTCCTCGCTCTAAATTGTTAGGGTACATAAAAAAAACTCACAGAAATGTGGTGAAAATGTAACAAAAAAATGTTTTTTGTTTGAAAATTTTGAACGATTTAATACGTAAATTTTTAACTTTCGATACATACGTGTACATGTACACGTATGTTATACCACAATTTCTGTATCACACTTTATAGGTAATACATGTACATGTACAGATACTAGTAATTAAACATTTTTTTCCTATCGATTAAAAATTTCGAGTTATAAACTTCTTCACAAATAAAATATGTTAACATTTGAATTTCACTATATAGAACATGCATTTTGACTTATCTTGATGTGATATTTACTCCAAGTTTCGCTTTTAAGTTAAATGAATAGATTTATTCTAATATGCAATATTTAATTAATGTTGATTGTACTGAATACAGATCTTAGTTAGTTATTGGTGTAAATGTTAAACCAATATGAGCCTGCCATTTCAAAAAAAATAATAAGTCATATCAGATTGTCCAATAAATGTGTCAAAAACATTGTGAACATGCATTGACGTTGGAACAACAGTGGGATGGGAGGTCTAGGAGGGGTATGCAGCTCCTAAATCCTCTTATCGCAAAATATTATTTAATAAGGACCTTGCCCCCCCCCTCCCACTTCCCCACCACCTCTTTGCCACAACGAAGTAATACTCCATATCTCTCACACACAAACACCACACTTCTATTTTACTTTCGAAGATTGACTGTATTTTTAGTGATTTCAAACGGCCCTTGAAATTGATAGTGATGCATTTAGTTCTAATAAAACAAATATTCTTCTGAGAATTGCCTTGAGCAATACTAGTCCTCTACCGGAAGATGTAACATAAAATCTTAGAACTCAACAAGGTCATAATCCCGTCAAAAGTCATCCAAGTGGAAAAAATCTAAACCTCATCTACATGTACGTGTAACTTCGTAAAATAGACAATCACCTTAATATCTGCCAGCGTGTAAGGAAACAGTGCAGAAAACTCAGTGAGACAGACTAACAGACAGACAAAGGGACAGCTAGACAGACGAACAGACTTGGATGAAACCTACAGTGCCTTCGTTTTAATCGATAGGGGACGAAAAAGTATACATCTGTTGTTTTTTTTTTATTTCTCTTTCCATTTTGTTTCTTCTCTTTTCGTAGTTATTTAACATACAGCTACCGATCTGCACACCCTCCCCCATGTTAAGGAAAACACTGCATCAATTTAATAAGTTATAATGGTCATCTTGTGTAATTTATTGTCTGTCTATGTAGTTTTCGAAAATAACATTCACGAACTAAATAAAATTGATTATTCATTTGTTTAAATCAACACTTCTAGATTTTAATCATGGATTCTAAATGGAAAGGATAACTTAAAGAACCCATAAAAATTGTACCA
Source organism: Saccostrea echinata (assembly GCF_033153115.1). Classification (NCBI taxonomy): domain Eukaryota; kingdom Metazoa; phylum Mollusca; class Bivalvia; order Ostreida; family Ostreidae; genus Saccostrea; species Saccostrea echinata. Next base: position 14,875,091 of record NW_026889761.1, read on the forward strand.
ATTTATTTTAAATTCCCTGGCTCAAGGGATAGCTGTCAAGACCCCTCCCACCATTCCAGGGATTTATCAGCCTATTTTGGGAAACTCCATTTTTTGAGAATTGGGAAAAATTTATCGGCAATTTGATGAAATTGGGAAAAATAAAAAATCTTGCTTACATCATGTATTCAGGTGTAATTCATTTAACATTTCAGCATGAACTCTAAGTTGGGCAACTAAACAGACAATTAAATCTGATCCAACTTCATCAAACAAGATAACTTATAAATAATAGACTAACATAACTAAACTTGACTCCAATAAGTATAAAGTATCTATACAAATATTAGTAGTACATGTGTGTATGAAATTCCAATTTAGGTCATTAGAATCTCTTTCTGGAGATTATAAACCTCCTGCAAAATATTATACTAATTAAGTATACATTTTCTCAAAGTCCCCTTTTAATATGTAAAAATGCATTGAAAATATGTTTTCTATCTGAAATAATGCCTACAGTTCTTAACATTCACTCATAGATCAATTGAGTATGTGGAAATAACTTAATAAATCTATATTATTACGCAATATCACCATTTTCAGAAAAACAGAGGAAATTCGGATTAAAAGTCGGCGATGTTTTAGGAGTTTTTTAAACATGTTTTATGACTGTACCTTTGCTAATTTAGTTAAACATAAGAAAATTACAGGCAATCTGACAATTTTACTTGGTGTTTATCCAAGATAATTAAATATAAAAGCATTGTTCACCAATTGGGAAAAAATACTGCCAAATTGGGAAAAATTGAACTCATTTTCAATTGGGAATGGGGCCGAATTTCGGCCCCTGAGAAGGTACTGATAAATCCCTGCATTCCCTTTCCTAAAAAGTAGAAACCTAGAGACAGTCTTCACTGTACGGTACTTAAACTGTTAAATGTCCTTGCCATAGGCTTCAAGTTTAATTTTTTTTATCATTTATTCAATCAAATGTTCCATACCTTTGATTTTGCCTGACCGAGTTATATTGGAAGTAAAGAACGAGGGCGCTTTCGTTTGGCATTCGGTAAGAATATAAGCGCACTTAAAAAGTGAAAATTTCATTGATTTGTCAAATGAAATTTTAGTATTTTTTATGTATCGGGTTCCTGTCAAGTAGGAAAGGGAAATATTTCCCGATATTGAATTGGGTAGATGAGTCATTTGGTACAAAAAGTTACATTTTTAAACACGTTTTTCTAAAAATTTGCTATCTCTGGGTCATCTCTTCATGATTTTGAAACGTTATATGTTTGCATTTTACTTAAAAAAAACCCACCTAAAATGCAATTTTAAAAAATGCATTATTCCTGCAGATCGCACGCCAAATTTACTTATACGATACGTTCTTGAGTTTAAGTATATGCATCGATATAGCCCTACTTGGCTGTAATCGCACGGCTTTTTCCGTATTTTTTTATTGTAAACATTTTGTTGGTTTAAAGGACACTTGTATTATATCGTGGGTTCTTGCAGTGTCGTTAGGACTACAAATTTCCGCAAAAGTTATTATTTTCTTTAGACCCTGTTACATTGTCACGATTTATGCTACGATTACCCATGATTGCCGTTATTCGCCAGGTCAGTCTTACGATTTTTCCATAGGGTGTGGTATTTTTTGCCGGAGCGGGATACTACGATTCTGTTCCACAAAATACGATAGAAGGACGAACTGATCCGATTTAAGTACCGACTGAGACATTTACTTCGCGAACGGGCTAGATCTTTCTACGATTATAAAGGATTAGACACAGCTACATGCGGTACTAGTGCAAATGGCTACGTTAAGGCACAATACATACACGATATTACTACATCTAATTATAATGATAAATAATATAATATATAATAATATTTTTTTGTCATTTTACCATTTTCCCTTTTTAACTTGAGACAGCTCCCCCCATCCCCACCCCCTCCAAAACGACACTTCGTACCTGAATGCTAGTACTGCCAATTGTGAATTCTACGTATTAGCTGTAGGTCTGGCAATAAAGACATGCCATTACACACTACATTTTTTATAGAATTGTTTGTCAGTAAAAAAAGATTAGCAAAACTCACTGTATAGCTCGGACAAGTTGTTCTATCGTACAGTAATGATTCCTATTTTCTATAGTTGCAGAACTGTAGCTCTCCGGGAAAAAAAAATCTGCAACTATATTTTCTATTGCCAATATTTTTATTAATTACTTATAATAGTTTACCTAAAACATTTATACTGTGAAAATTGAGATTTGTCTATCTCTTAACATATAAGTCTTGTAATTGTTACAGAAATTTCAGATGCAGAATTTTTATAATCAAATAATCTTTTTTCACTAAAAATAATAATGGAAAGATAACTTTTGTGGATGGATACATTTTATTTTACATGCACAGAAAACAATGTGATATTCTGATTTAAAAAGCAGCGCTTCATTATGTTGCCATGCCCCCCCCCCCCCCCCAATAATTTTGCCGATATATAGAATACTTAAGGAAGCTCTAAACACTAATAAAAAATGCTTTTTGGACTTTGAGAAAAATATATCATATAAACATGATAAAGGTGCATATATTCAGTGTATCTAGTTCATTTTCAACATAGGCTGCCTGCCCTATTTCTGCAGGAAAAATGTTCAAAGACAATGAACTATCTGTGAACAGAAATCGCTGTTGTTTACTTACATCGGAAAAATTAATGGAAATGATGTATTTAATATTACTTAATCTTAGTCTAACATAACATTGAGAATACTTTAATTCATAACAATTTGTGTCATTAACTGTAGATTCCCATTTATTCTATTATTCTTCTAAGGGCAGATCACTCTAACTCAATAAAACTACCCTACAAATAGTACTCTTTAGTGTGCAGTGTTTAGAGCTTCCTTAAGCCCCCATTCCCCCACCCAATTATTTTGCCGATATATAGAATACTATAGAAAACATAGCTACCATATGCTTGTGTCCCCTAAATAAAAACGTCTGATGACCTTTTTTTTGCTCGTCAAGAATTTTTTGGTAGTTGAAAACAGAAAATATATGCCTGTGCCCCCCCCCCCCTCCTTAACTGAAATTGCTTCCTACGGGCCTGTTCATTAAAGGTGTACATACTACAATTAATTAATTTTACCACAGAAAAGACTCAAAACTCTATCTATCCACTTGCAACACGTACAGGTACTAGTGGACAAGACCCCCCCCCCCCCCCCACCACCGAATATACCCCACGGGTCAAAAATATTTTTATGTACTCTTTTCATAAATTATTCTTCTAGTACACATTTACAATGTATTCCATAAGAAAAATCCAAAAAATAACGCAGAATTAACGTTTTAATAAAAAATCATACCCGCGGAATTATAAAATAGAGAAGGTAAGTCACTTCCATTTGCTTACACTGGACCTCTCTTGGATATTAGGCCCCAAATATCATTTACCTAATACATGTCACCAAAATGTGTCATGATATCTTGTTTCGATAGATATTTTTGTCTTTAATCGTGCTATTCAATTGCCCAGGCTCTCCATAATAATCCGAGTATTCATCGTCAAACGTGAAATATGCTACAAGATTTGGAAATGTCAAAGTAGAAATTACGGAAGTGATGCAAAAGCGACACCTAGTGTGTAACTCACGAGTTCCGAGTGTTATAGAATTAAGGGAAAAGTCAGAGGTCTACGAAAAAAAGTTCGGGAAAATTTTGATAAAGAAGTTGAAATTGATTCATTAGAATTAAATTCTGCTTAAGATTTTCGAGATGAGCGAGGGTAGTCGTCAATATTCCCTTTACAGGATGTTATCACTGATACCAAACAGCGGTTTAAAAATCGCTTAAACATTATCATCTTGACTTGTAACCCCCCCCCCCTCCTCCACCTCGGCCACCTTCCCCTTCTGCGTGGACATGGAATTTTCATTAAATTGTGTCTGCGGAAAGGTGAATATCCGTTAAATTAATGCGGTAGTAAATATAATATTTAAAATGATAAACTAGTTTTAAAAATAAGTAAAGACAGAAATGTGATTATTTAAAACTGTACAATTTTTTTTTTTATCATTTGTTATGAATTCGCTACATGAATAATCAATATTGATTAATTTGGGGACGGGGGCTGTGCACGTCATTACAAGTTACAGTGTTAAAGAAAAACAATTGACCGGTTGATGAATGGTTGTACAACCCAGGCAATATTTAGACGTCAAAAGTTACGTACTACAAGTTGCAATTATCTAACTATGACTGTTAGATAAGACGTACCTAAAGAAATTTTTTAAAAGTCTTTATTTTATAGAAGTTAAGCTTCCGTTTGTTCAATTAAAATAATAGCAGCTTGATATACACTTAACAAAACTTCTAAGTGTTCACTCTAATAAATGCATTTATTTAAAAACTACATGATGGAATATTATGATATTTTCAAATTATTATAGCCAATGAGTCTTCTCAACAATCGTCGAAAGAAAATCACTTATCACCGATGAAAACCAATGTCCCGTGACGAAGCTTAAAAACAATAAATCTGTACTTTGCGACACGTGCTTTGTGTAATCAGCTTCTTTTTGTGACCATTATCAATTTTTAACAACTGGTTTAACTAAAAAAACACAAAACATGGGCAAAATTACCATTGAAGAAAGGAGGGAGAGCCGTTGGAATTTTGATATCTGGATCATCCTTACGACACGTTTTACAAACTTTTATTTTACTGTTTATTTGTCCTTGATATTACTTTTAAAAATTAACAACCAGTATAAAAATCCATTTAAACACATTTTTCTATCGGTTATGTCTCATTTTTATCGCCAACTTATCCCAGTTTGAAAGCTTTGGACCAAATTTAACCAAACCGGAAGTGATCTGGATCTTCGTCTGAGGCCAAGGTTTCGCGTCACAGCCAGGTTAAAAGATTGTTACATGGTCCTGAACCACTTTAGAAACATTTAAAGCAGCAACTTCAATGGTAAGAAATTGGCAACAAATTGGTGCTCATGGCAGTCCAATATCATCTCAAACAGTCTGAATCATCCTTAAAGAGGTACACTTACTTGCGTAACGCCCAAGGAGGGTCTAAGTGTTGACAAAAAGGCATCTGTGTGATGCACTGGCCTGCCAAATACCCGGATCTAAATCCCATTGAACACATTTGGGACTTTCAAAAGGAATGTCCAAGCCCCCCCCCCCCCTCCCCTTCCACACAATTTCAACGGTTTAGAAAGATCCATGCAGTAGGTGTGGCAGCAGATAGATCAACCTCCTATTCAAGGGTACATGGTATCCATGAGAAAAGGATGTCTTGCAATAATTTGAACAAGTGGTGGTCTTACTCCATAGAGATTATTTTATGTGAATTTTCTTTCTGAGGGTACATCATATTCCTGACACTTTGCTTTAAAGTCTGACGAGATACTTACATGAAATTTACGCAACATCGAACTGAAATATGCATCATCAACCATGAATTAAAGAAATTATTTATTGTATGCATTTGTTCTTTATAACTTAAAAAATGTTAGGTGAACACTTAGAAGTTTGGTTCAGTGTACATATATATAATCAAGGCCAGAAATAAACGCAGTGCGACGCGAGAGTAAAGAAGAGCATGAAAATTATTTTCAAAAAAAATAATAATAAAAAATGGGGTTCTGATTTTCATTCTTAAGGATTAATATTGAAAAGACTCACACTTAAATCCCTTGGCAAATGATAATCATCGCATAAGAATATTAAAGTCGTGGGTTCGAATCCTCTGCGGGACGTGGAGACCAATTCTTCGGATGAGACTGTATAAACCGAGATCCCTTGTTGCAGTAGTTGTTGGCACAAAAAAAAAAGATCCCTCACTGCTCAATGGCCTTAACGTCGACCATAGGTTAAAATTTGCAGCCCTCCACCGGCAAGTGGTGGCGTCTCCATATGAGTGAAAAATTCTCGAGAAGGACGTTAAACAACAAACAAACCCCCTTCTATACTAAACGTTTAAAATAATATATTCATAATGCACTTACCGCCTGTAATAGGTACTGTTAACTTGAATAATAACTAGAATAATAAATCCAATTAAAACACACACTAAATATCAATAATCCCAGAGGTAATAATGATGTACATACACCATGTGCAAAACAATAATGATAACGGTAAAAGTAGTGCTCATCGCAGTATGACGTAATTCCACGCACGAGTCTAGAAATTTTCCAAAAAGGTGTACATTTGTATTATATTATAATTACATACAATTTTTTTTTTCATAAGTTTGTGCTATCTATTCTAAATATGACAGGAAAACGGGTGAATCGTGGATGGGGGTTGATTTTTGACAAAGTTGATTGGGTCAAGATTTGGAAAGGGGTTCTCAGAGTCCTACCCAAATACTGATAAAAATTTGCACAAGTTGTCATTTTGGCATCTAATTTTTTTTTACGTTCATCAAAAAAGCTATACACTAAAATAATAATAATAATAATTGTTGTTTTGACAATAAATTCAAGAAGTTCCAACTATGGGTAGAAAATTAACCAGCCCCCCTTTTTTACACAAATCTTGCAAAAATTCTCTCTTTATCAGAATTTACATTATTAGGTAATATCAGACTGGTAATGAAATATTTATATGCGCGGATCTAGAGGGGGGAGGGGGTCCGGAACCTATATACGAAATCCATCTACGAAAGCAACTAAAAGTGGCCTTGCACCCCCTCTCCCTTAGAAAACACGGACCTCTGTTAAGTTGGTATGAAAAGTTATACATATGAAGCTTAAAAAGTGAGCAGCCAAACCCCCCTCCTCCCCCCTCCACCACCATCACCACCATGAAATAGGTTTTCACATATGGGAGAGAAGTTTAAGTGTTTTTTTTTTATTTATTTATTTTTATTTATTTTTTTGTGCGTGTCAAGAAATTTGTGGGTTGGATCCCCCTGGAAAAAATTCCTGGATCCGCACCTGATTTACATAAGAGGCCCATATGGGCTGCATGTTCACCTGAGCATTTTATGCTTGATTTAAATGTGTACTTCCTCCCTGGTTACCAGAATTTGAAGGAGATCAGTCAGAGCACATTTCAGGGACGTTGCAACGTTTTTGAAAGGGGGGGGGGGGGCAGCCAGAGAAAAAAATTCATCTTACCTGTAAAAACTTGACAAGCTAATTTTTTTTTCAAAACTCAAAAATCCTATTTCGTGGGGTGGGGTGGGGTTGGGGTGGGTTCCAACTTCTTTCAGTACCCCAATTTTATATGTACGCTACTACATTTCCTTTATTTGACTATAATGCATCAAAAAGTGTAGGGGGGGACCACCCCTCCATAAACATTTTCAATAGTAAAAAGTTATGTTTCGAAAAAGGGGGGGGCAGGCCACCTCTGCCCCCCCCCCCCCCCCCGATGCTACGTGCCTGCATTTAGAGGCAAACACATTAGTGCGGGTATTACTGTCTTATGACAGCATCTATTTACATTTTTTTTACCATGGTTCATCTAGATATAGAATACTTGCCGTTCATGTTGATATATTGGTGGTCTTTAATTAAGAATGAGAAGGGCGGAGATATTGAACTGCTACAGTGACCGATCTTTAAAAAATCTATCAACAATACAAAACTGTGAAGAGCCGTTAACACCGGACCACTGGGACTCCAGAGGTGGGATCAGTTGCGCCTAGGAGGAGTAAGCATCACCTGTTGACCGGTCACACTCAAGTTATTGCACTATTCCATATTTTACTACTGTAACAACGACATGTTTCATGTACATTTACATGTAAGGTATACGTTTTCTGTATATCTTTTCCAATCCCTATTCTTTGCCTTTGTCAGGGATTTTCTTGAATAAGAGACTGAACTTGACTAAATCAACTTGTATTTAACAATGAAGGATTAAATGTGAAAATCCTTGTATAAGATATACATGTATATCGTTTCTGATATAATTTGTGTATTTTAAGTGATTTATTCTAAAGTCATATTTTCCGTTTTCCCTTCCGTGCCGTTTTCCGTTCCGCAATATAGCAACACCAATTTTTTTGACTGGAATTGTCTATTCAACAACTATCGATTTATAAATACCAAAAACACCTATATTGCGAGTATTTTTTTTTTTTTTTTTTTTGAAATCACCAATGGGTTTTGATCAGCTGCAGGTACTAAAATTGTAAAATGGCACCAACATTGCCAGTAAGGAAATGTTTAAGGAAACATCTGTTATAAACATAAACCAAGCTTTTATTGAGTTCATCCGAAATTTAAATCAGACAGGATTTATTGACATGGAATTTCTTTTAACTACCCCATTTTTAGATAAAATAACAGCTTTGTTTTGTACAATTTAATGTAAATTAGACTTGCTGACATTCTTGGATACGCATGCTTTATAATTACTAGAACAGTGTGTCTATTAATTAAACAGAAAAACTAAAACTCGAATAAATACCACATACATATAAAATTTTCAAGAGAAGAATATCATTTTCAGCTGTAAGAAAAAGTGGAAAGGGGGGGGGGGGGGGAGTCAGCGTCGCCAGCCGGCGTGACGACACCTGAGACTTTGAGAGAAGGTAAAGGTCGGCCATATCTATATGATTGTTATACGGATCAACTTTTTTTCGAAAGCATAATTATTCTTAATTTAGGAATGAAATTAATGTGCAATGTTTTAAATAACATTTTCGGTATTTTTGAGTACATAACTTCAAAAATTCACGGGCTTTAGATCAGAACAAAGTTCTCAAACAATCTATTTACATATTACTCAAATCATTACTCTCTGAACACTATTATGAAATTCATTTCATATCTGTTTACTTTCGCATATTTCAAATTATTAATTTCTTGAGTGCAATTCCATCTTCCTGTTTTAACAGAAAGATACTGGTTCAAATAATCTAGATTAAATGCTTGCATTAATACCAGACATGTGCTAGTTTTACAATTAAATTTGTCCGCTGGCGTTTGCAGAGGATACACCCTCTCCCCGCCCTTCACAAAGTTAATACGACACATTTTTTCTTTTCAGTTTTGATTTCCGTCTTTGATTGAGTTTGGTCTTTCAATCATGTTCTGTCATATTTGTTGCGAGAATGTAGTAGTACCATCATAATGTGAGGTGTTATATATGCAAGTCCGTTTTAATGTGTTTTTTGGTGCTTTTTTTCTATTTTATACCGGATATTTGGAGTCTACATATACTTACATGAATATTTATCATCGTAAATGGCCGTCTATGTTTAATGACACATGTACAATAGAGACGTTTACTAGGGAATTTGCGGGTGAAAACTTTTTTTTTTATTTTGACAATTCAACTGTTGGACATCTTAATACCTCTGCTTTAATGTTAATATAATCGGATAGGAACGTTTGGCACATATTAATTGTTGTCATGGGTTTTATTATAAATTTTATTAGGCTAGTGAATGACCTGTAAAAGAGATATATTTTGGGAGAGGGGCTCCGTTTATGAAATATGGATTTAGAATACATAGTTGTTCGTATACTTATTTTAACTATATTTTTACTCACTTTATCGCAAGATTCATGCTGAATTCTGATTGGCTTGTACTGTAATGACTGTATCTTTTTAAGGTGAAGAAGATGGAGTGTTGTAAATTGTTTAATTAAATTTTATTTACATCTACTTACTTTCTGAATAGAAATATTCATATATGGTCAATATTTGTCATATTAAAAGCAAATATGAAGGAAATGGGTAAAAAACAAAAGAAAATGAGGGGGTTGAATGAAATTAATTTAAAACATGGTAGAAACTGATATCATTCAGGGGAAAACACCCTGTGATATAAAACTGGCAAACCAGGTAACAAGGATAATTTTGATTTATTTAAAATATTTTTTTCGACGGAATTTTTTTTCTAAAAGAAACATGGGAGTAATCGCTCCCGACAGAAAGCACAGGACTATTAATACTTCTACGCAAGTTAAAGTGAAATTTTCAAGGCAGGGAGCCATAAATTTATCTTTTTTGGATAATGGACGTGTTGACCTGACCAGCTTCATTCCTGCTGTTTTGCTCGGCATGAAGTACATTACCATGGAAAATAATTCACTCGAGATAGAATGGATCAATGTTATGCAATTTGGAAAGGTTGATGCGATTGTAAGTGTTCACATTAATCCTGTCTTAGCGATACTGCAGATGTGAAAGTATCACATAACGCTATGAAACAATGCAAATTCTTTATTATGCGAAGAATCAAACTTGAATCCAGAGTAATCAAATTAAATCTAGAGAGTCTAGAAAACGTTTAACTCCATTGTCATCAACATTGAATAAAATTCAGATATTAATTTATTCTAAATACAGAGTTACTTGTAATTTCTTTTCTCGTGGCCGTAGAAACCGGGCGTGAGAGCGGGAGGGGGATCACCGTGCCCCCCCCCCAAATGATCATGATATATGATACTTAGTCTAGAATACTACAGAAAACAGCTTATTTATATTGATATGTCTTCTAAATCATGTGAATTATAACTTTTTTTGTTTTTGGTTGACATGCAATACTTTTTTTAATAAACTTGTAACTAGTACGTAGATTAACATCTTTCAGTTTGAATTTTAGCACACAAAAAAATCAACATCCATATCTTTCATATGAATATTATAGTTTTGATCATGAATAAATCAAAGGTCTGAAAGATATGACTACTACTATGTGAAGACTTTCAAAAGTCTAAAGCTTAAGTTAAAGAAACGTAGTTTGCATTCAAAAAAGACATCTTTTAGAGTTATACCGCCAAGTGCTGACCCGACCAGTTTCATTCCTGCTGTTTTGCCGCGGATCTGAATGATGAATGATGCATTCAAAAATGGCCAAATGTTATGTAACTTTAATATATAATGTGATAAAATTGACATCAGGTTTGATGCTCTGTTTCCTTTAGGTCATTAATCCTTATGATCTTCATACTACTGATTATCGCAATAATTCTATAGAACTAACTGACCAACAAGACCTATTAAGTCTATAATGTCTGACGCCAAGACATTAGATAACAAATAAATCTCATTAAAAAAACTTCCAAGGTAAAGATCCATTCATTCATTTATGGAATTGTTTAGACTTTGGTTTTTTGTAATCTTGTTATTCAATCCGTTCTTTGCTCAAATTGCATCAAATTGTATTTATTGTTTCAATTTTGTTGCAAAAGTATATGAATATTTCCATACATAAAAAAAAATAGGAAAACAGGTGCGGATCTAGGATTTTTTTTTCCAAGGAGGTCCCCCCTCCCCCCCCCCCCCAAAAAAAAAAAAAAACACACCACAATTCCTTGACAAGTCAAAAAACGTGAACTCCTTTCCATACGTGAAAAACATATTTCATGGGGGGGGGGGGGTCAAATCTTATGCTTCATATATATAAGTTTTCTAACCAACTTAACAGGGATCTGCGTTTCTAAGGGAGTGGGGTGTCTAAGGTCACTTTTAGTTGCTTTATAATATACATTTAGTAACTCTGCAGATTCCAGGGGAGACCCCCCTTTAGATCAGCCCATTAAAATGAATTCACATCAATGACGCTGCATTAAACTGAAATTATTCTGTTCCCTGAAAATAAAATATAGATTGAGTAAAACTTGAGAATTAGAGAGCTGAAATAGTCACTTAGGTAATGTGGGAATAAGTTCAACACAACTCAATACAGGAAATTTGTGTATGCAATGGCCACATGCTGTGAGTGGTGATAGTCTCGACTTGGCTAGGCGTACGAAATGTACACAGGACGGATCATACAAATGTTCAGCTTTGTCTTCACTTTCTACTAATTATTAAATCCAAGAGCAACAAATAACGTTTTATGTGTCCACTGGACCATGCAGAAGGAGAATGGAAATAATTGTAATTTAAAGGTAATTCTTTTAAAAGATGCTAGACTCAATTTATTTGTTGAAACAGAAACTTCTAGAAGTAAAACTTTACTGTACTTCTGTTTAATGCGCTATTTTCAGGGAGTGAAAATATTCTATTTAAATCAAAGATGGGAATGCAGAAGAAAACGCAAGAACTTAGGATGGTGAATTTCAAGGAGCACGTACATCCTTTAGTGAACATGTAATTATATTCTTGGATTTACATTTCAAGTGGTGCAACATATAAGTGGTTTGGCTAGAATTTATCTGCGTTTTCTGTGTTGAATCATCACCATCTAGATCTTATTTGAGGATTTCTATAACATTGCTTATTCTTCGAAGATGAAACAACTTCTCCGTTATATTTTACTATTTACTAAACATGCTAAAGCACTCTAAAAACTGTAGTCTTTTAGAGTATCAAAAGCTGCTTCTGACAGAGAAGATAGTGGAAAAGTATTTTGAAAAATTCAAATTTGACCATATCTACATGTACATCTGAAGCGGAACGTCAGCAGTACGGAGATAAATGAGACGTTGACGAACAAAAACAGCATTTATCTTCACCAAAGTTCAAGTCAGAAGTTTTACCTGTTGGTAGGTATCTCTCCTCTTTCTAGCACAGAGTAAAGAGTTATTGCTGTATTTTTTTAACTAAAAGTACTAGTTATTTTTTCTTCTTTTTAAATGTCGTGGTAGTCGTCATTGTTAATTAAGACCCCAGTGGAAAAATGTGCACAGGAGGAAACATAGATAAAATTATTTCATTAAATTAATTGGTCTTATTTTTAGTGACATTTTATAGCGAATTTTAATTTGAATGTTAAACTGTCCTAGAAAAAAAATGTTTTGAACACCGTATCTGTCTATTTCTTCATAATTTTCATTTTTCAATATTTGCTTGTCGTAAAGACAGAAATGATACAAAAAAATTGGTATATATTTATGACGTCGACATATTTTTGCTGTTAATGATTTGAAAAAAAAATTGCTATAATTAAGAAATTGTAAAATTTCAACGATGTCCAAAATTCCATTTTCTGCAACCATCCTTATTTTTCTATACAAATTTCTGTCGTTTTAAATTAAATTATTTTGAAACTTTGAAAAAAAAAAAAAAATTCAATGCGGTTAATATTTAATCTTAATCATATCATGAATTAAATTTTTGATAAAAGTTTGTATCATCCGTCTTTAAGCTTGACCATTTGATTTTTAAATATTCTAATACTTTTGAATCATAAAAAAACTTTCTGTATAATTTTTTTTAAATTAACAAATCGATACATGTGACAAACACACTCATAAAATGATTAAAACAAACAACATTGTCCAGAGAAATGTCTGTATATTTTATATCAAGCACAAAGATTTCCGGGTTCTAATGTGAAAAAAAAACGTTTTCAAAGAAAACAAAGAATTCAGGATATACTAGTATTTATTTGTTTAATTGGGGCTATATGGAATGGGATTGGATTTTTTTTAAATTTTCATGCATTGTGAAAAAAAAAACAAAGTACGTTTACTTTAGATCATGAGTACTGAGAGTCAAAGCCTACTGTTGTTAAATCTATAATTGCTAGAATTAAAGATAAAATTCTAGCTAGTGATTCTCATCCAACTATAAAATTTGGCTTAGATTCTATTGAAATAATTGATGATTTATTGTAAATCAATTTGTTCCTCGAAAGTGAAAATCAAATAACCCAAATTTCAGAACATTAAAATCCAGAACTCAATTTTTGAAAGCAGAGAACAAACCTGGTGCAGTCAGGCCTATATAAGAATTTTTCGTAGTCATGTTAATGTTCTCATATTAAAAAGAACAAAATAAATCAATTAACAAAATTGTGAAAACTTTGTTCTCAAGCAGTCATTTTGTCAAGATAATTTTGTAGCCCTCTCTCCCACAACAAACACACATGTACGATTTGAATGCGTTAATTTATGTATACGTAATGTATAATAAGTAAAATTTATTGAGAAGCATCCTCAGGTGGTGTAGATATAAATGTGTTCAAATCATCTGCCTGGTGTAGGGCAATGCACTGGAGATCAAATATCGGGACAACTTTTGTATTTAAACTTTTCAATACTTAATTGATTTCAGCGATGTGGCTTATGGGACTCTTTTTTAAATTATGTTTACTGGAAATAAATTTAATTTATTGTTCAAAATTTGAAATTCTACAGAATATAAAAAAAACCCCAGAAAATAAGAATCATTTGAATTTTGTGCACCATTCATAGACTTTGTTCATGTACTTCTATCATAGGGCATAAGATGGAGGTAAACATCCCAGCAGGACCGCAGCCACCAAAATGTCTAAGGAGTAAAAACAGAAAACACATAGATGTCTAAAAGATAATTTATAAAGAGACAAGAGAACAGTATTAAACAGGAAATCATCGGTATAATAACATTCTGATGACGGGTTAAACGTAAAATGGTTAACAATAGTGGTCCTTTTATTCAAGAAACATCAGGGGAAGTACTCAACAGCTCATAGTGGAAGGATTGCTAAAAACGTGTAAATGAAAATTCATATCAGATGTCAAATGATACAGATCAAGGCCCAACCACTAGGATTTTATCACAATGTTACCTACGAACTGGAACAAGGAAACCCACCTCGCAAACAGAATTTGGAACAGTCAGTAATTTGGACCTTGACTCTCGCAAAGCATGTCAAAGTTGTGAAAAGGGATACAAATGTATTTCCATCAATCTTAGGGATAGCAAAGACAAAAATGAATAATTTCTACTCTTGCATATTGTGATTGTGTTGAGCTTGTATAATTTTACTTCTATTTGGAATGACTTCATAATCTATAGGAGACTAAAACGTGGTCCATTTTTTTTATTCGTAAAGTGTGTGCGGTATTCATTATTTAAATTGGTGATGATCCTCACAGCTCATTGACCTTTTACATGTGCAGTATTAATTTCTTACGTTTTCAATATATTTATATGAGAATACTAAGTTATTGTATTTTGATTGCTTCACCCACAGATTTCATCAGAGGAGTGTATGAATTGAAATGTTTAGCTCAAGATAATTTTTGAGGCTCCTATAACGAAATGGTAAGAGCGTTTGCTCGAGTATCACGCAGCTAAGTGTTAATCCATACGTCGTGGGTTCGCATCCCACTACAGGACGTGCAGTAGGTGCAGGCACGGAAAATTTTCAAATAGCAAGGGAAGTTTAAGAAACAAAGTATTTTTTCGTTTATAAAACATGAGTTAAAGAAGTGTTTCATTCAGCTATTTATTAGCGTGCAGATAAAACAGTATATGGAGGCATATGGAGGGTTATTTTTATGTATTGTTTATATAATATTGTGCCTTAATTGGAGAATGCACATTTGTTTTTGAACTTTGACATTGTATTTCATATTCATTTTGATCATGTGTTGATAGGTCCACTTATTGTTGAATTCCGAATGTATCAACATAAAGTAAAGATGTAGATTTTCGACTTTTCTGGTGAATCCACCAGTTTTTTGTCCTAATGCATAGAAAGGAACTTAGTCATTTGTAAAGGAAAACTACGAATGCTTTTTGATTTTAATGCTTTTGGTGGATCCCCCAACCACCCCTCCCCCCACTTTTAATAAATACAAAGGCAATTTTGACAGTATATCATTCAGGTATCCTTGTGTATTCCTGTTTGTATTTTGGTGGATCCACCAAGTATTTGTAAGTGAAATTGAGAATGCTTTCTTATTCGATTTTTTTTTACAGTTTGGCGAGTCCACCAAACTCGTCTCTGTATTTAAGGTCAATTTAGTCGAAGTTTGGGTTACTTGTAGATTTTTGACTTTTCTGGTGGATCCACCAGCTTTTGCCCTTGTGTATATAAACATATTAAGGAAGTGTCACTAAGTCATTGTAAAGGAAACTTATGAATGCCTTTTGATTTTAATGCTTTTGGTGGATCCACCAAACTCCCCACTACTGATAAATACACGCGTAATGTTTACAGTATATCATTCAAGTATTCTTGTGTATTCCTGTTTGTATTTTTGATGGATCCATCAAGTATTTATAAGAGAAAGTATGAATGTCTTGTTAGTTGAATTTTTGCATTTTGTTGAGTCCACCGACTCTGTATTAAGGACAATTTTTTTTTTTTTTTTTTGGTGGCTTCACCACTCATTTTCTTTCAATGGGTTGTTTCAGTGTCTTAACACTGGTGGATTCACCAAAGTCGTTTTTAAAAGTATCACCATTATTAAAAGTAATATTTAGAATTTCACCAGATCGCTTTTATAAATTTAAGCCAAATTGTCTATTTGTAATTTTGGTGGAATCACCAAGTTCTCATGAAGATATTTTAGTTGTTTTGTTGTCAAGTTCATCAATTCTTTGAATGGATTGTAGAATGGTCAAACTCACTCTTGTTTTCTTGGTGGAACCGCCAAGATCAATCTTTATTTGAAGATATTTGATAATTCAAATTGGTGGATTCACCAATCCTTTGACTGTTTATATAGAATACCGATACATTATTGATCTGTTTTAACATAAAAATTGGTGTTCTCACCAATTCTTAATCTATTCAATCAGGAAAATGAATTAAAAAATCGTCGATTTCTGAAATTGCACTGTCTTCATTTTTCATTTTAAATCTAAAAAAAGAGGACAGGAATAGAAAATCCTCTTTCTTAATGGAAACAGTTAACTGTATTTCCTGCTAGCCCAAGAAGAAGGAAAAGGGATGTCAGTGAGGTATTAAAATACATTTTCTCACGAAATATCAAATTGTATTGTTCAGCAGTCAAATTCATTTTGTCAGCTTTCACACAAATTTTTGGTGCTGAAATGAAATCACTTCCTTAGCACAGCAGTATCTGGTATAAATTTGCAGATCCACTTCCTTGTTCTGAAGAGTATGGGGGTTAAGTGGAAGATTCACTCTTTCCGGCGTTTTTATTTATATTTCAAGCGTTTTTAACGGATAACGAGATTATGAGAAATTTACAGTAACTGTTTATATTTTGATTCAGATTTGATATACCAAAAGTGTCATTTATAATGTGTTTCGTTTTGTAATGTGTTTGTACAAATATGTAAGAAAAGTTTTTTTCCCCCTAAAAGACAGGATTGTTACTATGAAATGTAAATTATAACTGATAAATTTAAGGGTTTCTTTTATGAAATAGATGATTAATCAACTTATGATCGTTCTCTGATAGATATATTATCAGTTTGAAAGGTAATTACATTTCATTTTCGATTGCATTCAATTTTAAAACTATATATATTCTTCATATTTTGTTTCCTGTCGACCGAGGATCATATTTTTCGTGTTTTTGAAAAAAAACCGTTGTCATGAAGAAAATGGACAAATGTGTAGAGTTCATACGATCCATAACATGCATTTTAAGTAGACGTGAATTTATTTTGGTGTGGACACGTTAAACAAGTTATTTACAAAATGGTCTGGACATTAAGTCGCTGTTTTGAATATAATTTCTCATTTATTTAATTGGGCTTAATTGACCTGCCTTACACACTAGTATATTAAATAATGAAGAAAGAAAACAAAGGGCATATTCAACTTGATAGAAAAATGAAGCATTTTTAAAAAGTTATTTTAAACGTATCACATGGAGGGTCTCAACAATTTAACTTTTAAAATATTTTGATGAGTTTTGACAATCAAACTTAACTCTTGCCTATTAACAACAATTCATCAAAATTATCAATATATTATCAAGATAAAAATGGAGAATATAGGTGTTTTAAGACACTTCCATTTCTTACGCTTGTGAAAACATAAACTGAAAATTTCTTGAGAGGATTTTATATTTTGAACAAATACGTTTCAAATCTGTTTCATGAGCAAGGGTGTTACATCGTTGACAGCTAAAATGACTCATCAGAAATCTTCCGAACAGTTAGAAGTCGTGTGGCTTCCTTCCGAAATCCGACGTCAAAATATCCATATATGAAGGGATTCACAACATGGTTCAACAAGAAAGTTCTTTTGAAAAACAGCAAAACATTGGTTGTTGATTGAGGCATAATAAACCAGAACTCAAGAGAGTTTCTTATCGATGGAAGGATAATCAATATTATTGATGGCAGATAAGCCATTACCCAAAATATGATAATTGCAGCAAACATTCCAGTAAAATTCTGTCTCACATGTTTTCGAACAAGGTTTCTTTGTTTAAGGTCTGCGTGATTTCTTCGAACATACTTTAAATTAAGGTTAAGAGACCTCTCTAAAGATGACTTCAATTTCGTATTTTGATCTTCATTTTCGACAGAGTAAACAACTCTATGTGAAGTTTGTATGATCCTAAAATTCCGAAAAATTGTCACACCAATTAGTGAATATAGAATAATTATAACGGTCATCAGAATTATAAAATGTAAAATAATATAACCAAAATAGATAAAGCTCTCATAACGTGTGAATCGTTGAATATTACAAGTTAATATTGTAACATTGTGGCCTGCATAGATCAAGTTCCCTTTCTTCTCTCCGAATAAAAAAAGAATAGGAAAAGTCACGAGAAAAGATATAACTCCAACCACGCCCAATGCGATCCGCCTCTCCCGCTGTGTCCACTGCTTAGTAGTTGGTCGGCATATTTTCTTATACCTATGCAGAGCTATATTAAGCAGAATAGAAGCCGAGAAATGTATTAAGCTCCACGTGATATAATACATTACTTTGCAAAGCATTGCAGATGGAAAATTCGCCGGGTACATGTTCAAAACAATTGAAGTTGATCCTCCAAGTATGCAGACTAGCAAATCGATTATGACCAGGAAAGGAATGAAGAATCTTTCCTCTGTGTGTGGAACACGAAACATGTACAGGAAAAACGCGAAGATGTTCCCGAAAGTTCCTATCACTACTAGGAGGACAAGGGTCACCGTATTAGGTATAATCCTGTTGGTATACATTGCATTAAACTCTTCTGTCGTTAAATTCATTTTTCATCAAGTTTCTCGTTGAAAAGCTACATAGAATTCATGTTTGTCACTCTCAACTTATGTTCTATAATAAGTTTTTTGCGCTATTCATTGGAAAGTTTTCTTCCCTGTTTCTCAGGATTTTAAAACCATCTTGATTTTGCGTAGAATGACTAGCACATTATACTCAAGTATTTAGCGTATAAAATGAGGTGTAAGATTGATTCATCGGATGTAATGAGTGATATAGACATTATGCTTGAGTTTATGTTCATGTACTCTTAAACTAAAATATTCAATTTGAAAATCAAACTTCATGGGACTTTTATTTTTTTAAATATAAATTCTGAAATGATAAAAAATCGCAAAGAAAATCTTATAGACTTGAAATATGATAAGACATGACGAAATCTTTAATGGCAATAATTTATGGACAAATGTGAGGTATTACATCCTATTGAGTTGTTAATTTGTTGCCTCCTGTTCGATGCCGTCTTCTGCCTTTCTTTCAGATTTGATCGAAAATTCGTTGGACTAAGAGAAATTTGTATTTTTGCAATGAGAAAACGCATACAAAATTCTGGATTTACAGAGTGTTATTGTAATGGAGCTAGTTGCTACTTTGAAGAAAATGGACGATTAATCGTTTTGTACAACGAATTCCTGGTGAGTTCTTTATAAGCAAAGCTACTGACAACCTTTCTGTGTCCACATAGGACTAGATTTGTAAGACAAATGGATCTTCATCCATTATAATTTAAAACAAAAACTTGAATTATAATACAAATAAGGAGAGGTGATGCAGAAATATAATTATTTTTATTTTGCTATCTTTTCTACATACAGTAGCATCTTAAGATACTTAGCTATGTAAGTGTAAAATTGCCCTGACCTTTCATATTTGTTGTTGCTGTTTAATGCATTTAAAACAAAGATGACGCAAACTCTTTATTAAGGTAAGATTGTACGCCTTTTGCTGTATGAATTCTGATATATACATGTATATTTACAGCCGATAATGAAGTCATCCATTCTGTTAAAGCCTTTTAATCAGATGATGCATAAAGATTTGATGTGGGTTTTTTTTGAAAGATTATTTAGCCACAACGAGAAAACGCGTTTTCTGACTATCACATATTTAAATTATGCTTTTATAGTACATAGTAATAGTTTTTTTAAACCATATATTTTGATTATCTTGTTTTGTTGAAATTCATTGGCATTTGCTCTGTTCTAAATTTGTTTTGTAAAAAGAGCTTAATAACTGTTTGTTTCCTTAAGATGTAAATCATATACGGTACCAATTTGGATGCTCTAGATGCGTATTTTGACAAATTATGTCTCTTCGGTGATTCTCATGCCGAAATATATTTATATATTCATGCCGAAACATTTAAAGAAAAAGACTTTGAAGAGCTGAAAAAAAGTGCCAAAGACCGGAGCCAGGATCAGAGCTATGCATGAGGGAAATAATCCTTAATCCATTTCAGCTCTCCAAAATTATTTATATAAATATAGAATAAAGTTATATCAGAGTACGTTGTACATCATACTTTACCAGATAGAATAAATTTGTTAGCTTTTTAGCTCACCTGAACCGAAAGCTCAAGTGAGCTCTCTTATCAAAATTTGCCCACTGCCTGTCCTAGTCGTTGTTGTCATCGTAATTTTTTTTTAATTTCATCTCCTTCTCTTCACCAGAAGTGCTTAGCCAATTTCATCCAAAATTGGGAAAAAGTACCTTTGGGTAAATGAGATGCAACATTCA
Source organism: Saccostrea echinata (assembly GCF_033153115.1). Classification (NCBI taxonomy): domain Eukaryota; kingdom Metazoa; phylum Mollusca; class Bivalvia; order Ostreida; family Ostreidae; genus Saccostrea; species Saccostrea echinata. The sequence continues at coordinate 14,895,663 of NW_026889761.1, forward strand.
ACATTCAAATAAAGGACTACACCCTCTTCCAAGTGGAGATAATTAAGAAATGGTGAAAATTAAGCGGGGGTCATTTAAAAATCTTCTTCACCAGATCCACAGGGTCAGATAAGATGAAACTTATTTGAAAGCTTTCTGAAAAAGTGTAAATTCAAGATTGTTCAAATCATTTCACTTTCACTCTGAAAAAAGAGTCTAGACGCACAGGACCATGAAACAGACTTACACTTAAGTCAAATTTTCAACCACCTGTTAAATGTTTATTAATTCTTGAATTGATCTCTGAATCCAGTTTGCAAATAACAACTCTTTTGTGATGCAATATTGAATAAATATTTATTCTGGACTCTTTGTCTTTTACAATATTATAGCAAAACAGAAAGATTTTGACTTAAGCTTAAGATGTTTCAGGGTCAGGAAAAAATATCATAAAAATCAAAAACCCACCTAATAAGATGATTATATATTTGTTCTTAAACCTACTTGGAATTAAAATCAGATAAGTTGAAAAAATTCAATTGATGAATTACAGGAAATAACACTGATTGTAAAACATCCACTTTAAAGGATAAATAACACAAACCTTTTCCTAAGAAACTGAATTATCTTTATGTATTCAGAAGCCTTTCTCATAAAGAAAAAAATATCTGACCATCTTACAACTTTATGATTGAAGAATTCACCAAAATATGGGGGATAGTGGGAAAATGTATGTTTATGGTTCAATATTTTTTAGGTCTTTCCACCTTTCTGTGGAAAGACCTATTGATTTTCTTCTGTTTATTAGGTCTTTCCACCTTTCTGTGGAAAGACCTCTTGAAATGCTTCTGTTTATTAGGTCTTTCCACCTTTCTGTGGAAAGACCTCTTGAAATGCTTCTGTTTATTATTATTATTATTATTAGGTCTTTCCACCTTTCTGTGGAAAGACCTATTGATTTTCTTCTGTTTATTAGGTCTTTCCACCTTTCTGTGGAAAGACCTCTTGAAATGCTTATGTTTATTATTATTATTAGGTCTTTCCACCTTTCTGTGGAAAGACCTATTGAAATTGTTCTGTTTATTAGGTCTTTCCACCTTTCTGTGGAAAGACCTATTGATTTTCTTCTGTTTATTATTATTATTATTCTTCTTCTTCTTATTATTATTTTTCTTCCGCTGATTTTTTGTTTCGACATTTATCGAAAAGATTTTTTGTTCATCGTAAAGGTCATAAAAAGTTATGCACAAATTTGACCCAACGCGTATAACCTATGACCCCTTTCGCAGTTATTGCCCCTTTCACTAGAAACCTTGTTATCGCTACTCCTCCGAAACCGTAAACCGTAGAGTTACGAAACCTTCACCAATGTCTTCGACTAATTGAGAAGACTTTTCAATCTATTCATTACGAAAGGATGTGTTGAGCCCTTTTATGAGTTATTGCCCCTGAAAATTTTTGAAGTTTACAAATAATGAAAAATTTTCAAAACGATAAGTCGTAGAGACATGAAACCAACTGCATTAGATTCTTTAACCCTAGACCTTGAAGATTATGTCAAGGTCAAAGGTCAAGGTCATTCCAAATATGAGAAATAAAGCTCTTTTTATAGCTCTTTTGTCTTTCAACATATACAGTATATCTTAACATCTTTAATATGTACTTTTAAAACTATTTCAAAGATTTCAATCTTGTCCCCTAAGCTTAACCCTTTTAAAAGTTATTGCCCCTTGTGCGAAAAACCTTGTTATCGCTACTCCTCTGAAACCGTAAACCGCAGAGACACGAAATCTTCACTTATGTATTCAGGGTCTTTAGACACAACTTCAATCTATTCAGTGCGAAAGTATCCGGTGACCCCTTCTATGAGTTATCGCCCTTTAACGTCTTTGCGCTTACTAGTAAACCTTATAACTTTAAAAGTAAAAGTCGTAGAAGCATGGGGTTAATTGCAATGTGACCCTTGACCTTTGACCTTGAATATTTGTTCAAGGTCAAAGGTCAAGGTCATTTCAAAATTTTTAAAATTTTCATTTTTTTCCATCTCTCAAGCCATTTCTGGTTTCTTTTGTATAAAAATAAGCAGTAGAGAGTTAAATGTGAAGAATACATGAAATTTAAAGAAGGTGGAAAGACCTCTAATTGTTCGAGAACAATTAGTCTACTAGTTATTATTATTATTATTATTTTTCTTCCGCTGATTTTTTGTTTCAAGGTTTATCGAAAAGATTTTTTGTTCATCGTAAAAGTCATAAAAAGTTATGAACAAATTTGACCCAACGCATATAACCTATGACCCCTTTCACAGTTATTGCCCCTTTCGCTAGAAACCTTGTTATCGCTACTCCTCCGAAACCTTAAACCGTAGAGGTAGGAAACCTTCACCAATGTCTTCAACTAACTGAGTACTCTCTCCAATCTATTCACTGAAAAAGTATTCGTCGACCCTATTACTGAGTTATTGCCCCTGAAAGTTTTTGAAGTTTACAAAAAATGAAAAATTTTCAAAACGATAAGCCGTAGAGACATGAAACTAACTGCATTAGAATCTTTGACCTTGGACCTTGAAATTTATGTCAAGGTCAAAGGTCAGGGTCATTCCAAATATGAGAAATAAAGCTCTTTTTATAGCTCTTTTGTCTTTCAACATATACAGTATATCTTAACATCTTTAATATGTACTTTTAAAACTATTTCAAAGATTTCAATCTTGTCCCCTAAGCTTAACCCTTTTAAAAGTTATTGCCCCTTGTGTGAAAAACCTTGTTATCGCTACTCCTCTGAAACCGTAAACCGCAGAGACAAGAAACCTTCACTGCTCTATTCAGGGTCTTTAGACACAACTTCAAACTATTCAGTGCAAAAGTATCCGGTGACCCCTTATATGAGTTATCGCCCATTAACGTCTTTGCGCTTACTGTTAAACCTTCTAACTTTAAAACTAAAGGTTGTAGAAGCATGGGGTTAAGTGCAATGTGACCCTTGATTGTTGACCTTGAATATTTGTTCAAGGTCAAAGGTCAAGGTCATTCAAAATATTTAAAAAATTTCATTTTTTCTATCTTTCAAGCCATTTATGGATTCTTTTTGTATAAAAATTAACTCCAGAGAGTAAAAAAAAAGAAATATATATGAAATTTAAAGAAGGTGGAAAGACCTCTAATTGTTCGAGAACAATTAGTCTACTAGTTATTTTTCCGTTACGGACTTTTGAACCGAAAGACTTATCGAAGAACTTTATAGTTCATTATACTCAACAACAAAAGTTATTTCGAAAAACCACCCAACGAGTATGACCTATGACCCCTTATGGAGTTCTTGCCCCTTGTATGAAAAACCTTGTTATCGCTACTCCTTCGAAACCAAAAACCGTAGAGGTACAGAACCTTCACAAATGTCTTCGACTAATTTAGAAGAATCTTCAATCTTTTCATTGCGAAAGTTTTCGTCGACCCCTTTTATGAGTTATTGCCCCTGAAAGTTTTTGATGTTTACGAATAATTAAAAATTTTCAAAACGATAAGTCGTAGAGACATGGGACCAACTGCATCAGATTCTTTAACCCTAGACCATGAAGTTTATGTCAAGGTCAAAGGTCAAGGTCATTCCAAATATGAGAAATAAAGCTCTTTTTGTAGCTCTTTTGTCTTTCAACACATACTGTATATCTTTGCATCTTTAATATGTACTTCTAAAACTATTTCAAAGATTTCAATCTTGTCCCCTAAGCTTAACCCTTTTAAAAGTTATTGCCCCTTATACAAAAAACCTTGTTATCGCTACTCCTCTGAAACCGTAAACCGCAGAGACACGAAATCTTGACTAATGTATTCAGGGTCTTTAGACACAACTTCAATCTATTCAGTGCGAAAGTATCTGATGACCCCTTATATGAGTTATCGCCCTTTAACGTCTTTGCGCTTACTAATAAACCTTATAACTTTAAAACTAAAAGTCATAGAAGCATGAGGTTAAGTGCAATGTGACCCTTGACCTTTGACCTTGAAGATTTGTTCAAGGTCAAAGGTCAAGGTCATTTCAAAATTTTTAAAATTTTCATTTTTTCTATCTTTCAAGCCATTTATGATTCTTTTTGTAAAAAATTATCTTTAGAGAGTAAAATAGGAAAAATATATGACATTTAAAGAAGGTGGAAAGACCTCTAATTGTTCGAGAACAATTAGTCTACTAGTTATTATTATTATTCTTCTTCCGCTGATTTTTTGTTTCGATGTTTATCGAAAAGATTATTCGTTGACCGTAAAGGTCATAAAAAGTTAGGAACAAATTTGACCCAACGCGTATAACCTATGACCTCTTTCACAGTTATTGCCCCTTTCGCTAGAAACCTTGTTATCGCTACTCCTCTGAAACCGTAAACCATAGAGGTACGAAACCTTCACCAATGTCTTCGACTAATTGAGGAGACTCTTCAATCTATTCATTAAGAAAGGATTCGTTGAGCCCTTTTATGAGTTGTTGCCCCTGAAAGTTTTTGAAGTTTACAAATAATGAAAAATTTTCAAAACGATAAGTCGTAGAGACATGAAACTAACTGCATTAGATTCCTTAACCCTAGACCTTGAAGTTTATGTCAAGGTCAAAGGTCAAGGTCATTCCAAATAAAAGAAATAAAGCTCTTTTTATAGCTCTTTTATCTTTCAACATATACAGTATATCTTTGCATCATTAATATGTACTTTTAAAACTATTTCAAAGATTTCGATCTTGTCCCCTTAGCTTAACCCTTTTAAAAGTTATTGCCCCTTGTGCGAAAAACCTTGTTATCGCTACTCCTCTGAAACCGTAAACCGCAGAGACACGAAACCTTCACTAATGTATTCAGTGTCTTTAGACACAACTTCAATCTATTCAGTGCGAAAGTATCCGATGACCCCTTATATGAGTTATCGCCCTTTAACGTCTTTGCGCTTACTAGTAAACCTTATAACTTTAAAGCTAAAAGTGGTAGAAGCATGGGGTTAATTGTAATGTGACCCTTGGCCTTTGACCTTGAATATTTGTTCAAGGTCAAAGGTCAAGGTCATTTCAAAATTTTTAAATTTTCATTTTTTCCATCTCTCAAGCCATTTCTGGTTTCTTTTGTATAAAAATAAAGAGTAGAGAGTTAAATATGAAGAATATATGAAATTTAAAGGTGGAAAGACCTCTAATTGTTCGAGAACAATTAGTCTACTAGTTATTATTATTCTTCTTCTTCTTATTCTTCTTATTATTATTTTTCTTCCGCTGATTTTTTGTTTCGACATTTATCGAAAAGACTTTTTGTTCATCGTAAAGGTCATAAAAAGTTATGAACAAATTTGACCCAACGCGTATAACCTATGACCCCTTTCGCAGTTATTGCCCCTTTCACTAGAAACCTTGTTATCGCTACTCCTCCGAAACCGTAAACCGTAGAGTTATGAAACCTTCACCAATGTGTTCGACTAATTGAGAAGACTCTTCAATCTATTCATTACGAAAGGATTTGTTGAGCCCTTTTATGAGTTATTGCCCCTGAAAGTTTTTGAAGTTTACAAATAATGAAAAATTTTCAAAACGATAAGTCGTAGAGACATGAAACCAACTGCATTAGATTCTTTAACCCTAGACCTTGAAGATTATGTCAAGGTCAAAGGTCAAGGTCACTCCAAATATGAGAAATAAAGCTCTTTTTAGAGCTTTTTTGTCTTTCAACATATACAGTATATCTTTGCATCTTTTATATGTACTTTTAAAACTATTTCAAAGATTTCAATCTTGTCCCCTAAGCTTAAACCTTTTAAAAGTTATTGCCCCTTGTGCGAAAAACCTTGTTATCGCTACTCCTCCGAAACCGTAAACCGTAGAGTTATGAAACCTTCACCAATGTCTTCGACTAATTGAGAAGACTCTTCAATCTATTCATTACGAAAGGATTTGTTGAGCCCTTTTATGAGTTATTGCCCCTGAAAGTTTTTGAAGTTTACAAATAATGAAAAATTTTCAAAACGATAAGTCGTAGAGACATGAAACCAACTGCATTAGATTCCTTAACCCTAGACCTTGAAGATTATGTCAAGGTCAAAGGTCAAGGTCACTCCAAATATGAGAAATTAAGCTCTTTTTAGAGCTTTTTTGTCTTTCAACATATACAGTATATCTTTGCATCTTTTATATGTACTTTTAAAACTATTTCAAAGATTTCAATCTTGTCCCCTAAGCTTAACCCTTTTATGAGTTATTGCCCCTTGTGCGAAAAACCTTGTTATCGCTACTCCTCCCTAACCGTAAACCGCAGAGACATGAAACCTTCACTAATGTTTTCAGGGTCTTTAGACACAACTTCAGTCTATCAGTGCGAAAGTATCCGGTGACCCCTTACATGAGTTATCGCCCTTTAACGTCTTTGCGCTTACTAGTAAACCTTATAACTTTAAAACTTAAAGTCGTAGAAGCATGGGGTTAATTGCAATGTGACCCTTGACCTTTGACCTTGAATATTTGTTCAAGGTCAAAGGTCAAGGTCGTTTCAAAAATTTTAAAATTTTCATTTCTTCCATCTCTCAAGCCATTTCTGGTTTCTTTTATATAAAAATAAGAAGTAGAGAGTTAAATGTGAAAAATATATGAAATTTAAAGAAGGTGGAAAGACCTCTAATTGTTCGAGAACAATTAGTCTACTAGTTATTCTTCTTCTTCTTCTTCTTCTTCTTCTTATTATTTTTCTTCCGCTGATTTTTTGTTTGGACATTTATCGAAAAGACTTTTTGTTCATCGTAAAGGTCATAAAAAGTTATGAACAAATTTGACCCAATGCGTATAACTTATGACCCCTTTCGCAGTTATTGCCCCTTGTGCGAAAAACCTTGTTATCGCTACTCCTCCGAAACCGTAAACTGTAGAGTTACGAAACCTTCATCAACGTCTTCGACTAATTGAGAAGACTTTTCAATCTATTCATTACGAAAGGATTTGTTGAGCCCTTTTATGAGTTATTGCCCCTGAAAGTTTTAGAAGTTTACAAATAATGAAAAAATTTCAAAACGATAAGTCATAGAGACATGAAACCAACTGCATTAGATTCCTTAACCCTAGACCTTGAAGATTATGTCAAGGTCAAAGGTCAAGGTCACTCCAAATATGAGAAATAAAGCTCTTTTTAGAGCTTTTTTGTCTTTCAACATATACGGTATATCTTTGCATCTTTTATGTGTACTTTTAAAACTTTTTCAAAGATTTCAATCTTGTCCCTTAAGCTTAAACCTTTTAAAAGTTATTGCCCCTTGTGCAAAAAAACTTGTTATCGCCACTCCTCTGAAACCGTAAACCGCAGAGACACGAAACCTTCACTAATGTATTCAGAGTCTTTAGGCACAACTTTAATCTATCAGTGCGAAAGTATCCGGTTACCCCTTATATGAGTTATCGCCCTTTAACATCTTTGCGCTTACTAGTAAACCTTATAACTTTAAAACTTAAAGTCGTAGAAGCATGGGGTTAATTGCAATGTGACCCTTCACCTTTGACCTTGAATATTTGTTCAAGGTCAAAGGTCAAGGTCATTTCAAAAATTTTAAAATTTTCATTTTTTCCATCTCTCAAGCCATTTCTGGTATCTTTTGTATAAAAATAAAGAGTAGAGAATTAAATATGAAGAATATATGAAATTTAAAGGTGGAAAGACCCTAATTGTTCGAGAACAATTAGTCTACTAGTTAGGTCTTTCCACCTTTCTGTGGAAAGACCTATTGATTTTCTTCTGTTTATTATTATTATTATTCTTCTTCTTCTTATTATTATTTTTCTTCCGCTGATTTTTTGTTTCGACATTTATCGAAAAGATTTTTTGTTCATCGTAAAGGTCATAAAAAGTTATGCACAAATTTGACCCAACGCGTATAACCTATGACCCCTTTCGCAGTTATTGCCCCTTTCACTAGAAACCTTGTTATCGCTACTCCTCCGAAACCGTAAACCGTAGAGTTACGAAACCTTCACCAATGTCTTCGAGTAATTGAGAAGACTTTTCAATATATTCATTAGGAAAGGATTTGTTGAGCCCTTTTATGAGTTATTGCCCCTGAAAGTTTTTGAAGTTTACAAATAATGAAAAATTTTCAAAACGATAAGTTGTAGAGACATGAAACCAACTGCATTAGATTCTTTAACCCTAGACCTTGAAGATTATGTCAAGGTCAAAGGTCAAGGTCATTCCAAATATGAGAAATAAAGCTCTTTTTATAGCTCTTTTGTCTTTCAACATATAAGGTATATCTTAACATCTTTAATATGTACTTTTAAAACTATTTCAAAGATTTCAATCTTGTCCCCTAAGCTTAACCCTTTTAAAAGTTATTGCCCCTTGTGCGAAAAACCTTGTTATCGCTACTCCTCTGAAACCGTAAACCGCAGAGACACGAAATCTTCACTTATGTATTCAGGGTCTTTAGACACAACTTCAATCTATTCAGTGCGAAAGTATCCGGTGACCCCTTATATGAGTTATCACCCTTTAACGTCTTTGCGCTTACTAGTAAACCTTATAACTTTAAAACTAAAAGTCGTAGAAGCATGGGGTTAATTGCAATGTGACCCTTGACCTTTGACCTTGAATATTTGTTCAAGGTCAAAGGTCAAGGTCATTTCGAAATTTTTAAAATTTTCATTTTTTCCATCTCTCAAGCCATTTCTGGTTTCTTTTGTATAAAAATAAGCAGTAGAGAGTTAAATGTGAAGAATACATGAAATTTAAAGAAGGTGGAAAGACCTCTAATTGTTCGAGAACAATTAGTCTACTAGTTATTATTATTCTTCTTCCGCTGATTTTTTGTTTCGATGTTTATCGAAAAGATTATTCATTGACCGTAAAGGTCTTAAAAAGTTATGAACAAATTTGACCCAACGCGTACAACCTATGACCGCTTTCGCAGTTATTGCCCCTTTCGATAGAAATCTTGTTATCGCTACTCCTCCGAAACCGTAAACCGTAGAGGTATGAAACCTTCACCAATGTCTTCGACTAATTGAGGGGACTCTTCAATCTTTTCATTGCGAAAGTATTCGTCAACCCCTTTTATGAGTTATTGCCCCTGAAAGTTTTTGATGTTTACAAATAATTAAAAATTTTCAAAACGATAAGTTATAGAGACATGGGACCAACTGCATAAGATTTATTGACCTTTGACCTTAAAATATATGCAAAGGTCAAAGGTCAAGGTCATTCAAAATATGAGAAATAAAGCTCTTTTTATATCTCTTTTGTCTTTCAACGTATACTAAATATCTTTGCATCATTAATATGTCCTCTTAAAACTATTTCAAAGATTTCATACTTGTCCCCTAAGATTTACCCCTTTAAAAGTTATTGCCCCTTTTACTGAAAACCTTGTTATCACTACTCCTCCGAAACCGTAAACCGTAGAGACACAAAACCTTCACTAATGTCTTCAGGGTCTTTAGACACAACTTCAATTTATGCTGTGCCAAAGTATCCGATGACCCCTTATATGAGTTATCGCCCTTTAACGTCTTTGCACTTACTATTAAACCTTATAACTTTAAAACTAAAAGTCGTAGAAGCATGGGGTCAAGTGCAATGTGACCCATGACCTTTGACCTTGAATATTTGTAAAAGGTCAAAGGTCAAGGTCATTTCAAAATCTTTGAAATTTTCATTTTTTCTATCTTTCAAGGCATTTATGGATTCTTTTTGTATAAAAATTAACTTTAGAGAGTAAAATATGAAAAATATAGGAAATTCAAAGAAGGTGGAAAGACCTCTAATTGTTCGAGAACAATTAGTCTACTAGTTATTATTATTCTTCTTCCGCTGATTTTTTGTTTCGATGTTTATCGAAAAGATTATTCGTTGACCGTAAAGGTCATAAAAAGTTAGGAACAAATTTGACCCAACGGGTATAACCTATGACCCCTTTCGCAGTTATTGCCCCTTTTGATAGAAACCTTGTTATCGCTACTCCTCCGAAACCATAAACCGTAGAGGTACGGAACCTTCACAAATGACTTCGACTAATTGAGGGGACTCTTCAATCTTTTCATTGCGAAAGTATCCGTCAACCCCTTTTATGAGTTATTGCCCCTGAAAGTTTTTGATGTTTACAAATAATTAAAAATTTTCAAAACAATAAGTTATAGAGACATGGGACCAACTGAATAAGATTCAATGACCTTTGACCATATAATATATGCAAAGGTCAAAGGTCAAGGTCATTCAAAATATAAGAAATTAAGCTCTTTTTATATCTCTTTTGTCTTTCAACATATACTAAATATCTTTGCATCATTAATATGTCCTCTTAAAACTATTTCAAAGATTTCGTACTTGTCCCCTAAGATTTACCCCTTTAAAAGTTATTGCCCCATTTACTGAAAACCTTGTTATCGCTACTCCTCCGAAACCGTAAACCGTAGAGACACAAAACCTTCACTAATGTCTTCAGGGTCTTTAGACACAACTTCAATCTATTCAGTGCGAAAGTATCCATTGACCCCTTATATGAGTTATTGCCCTTTAATGTATTTGCACTTACTATTAAACCTTATAACTTCAAAACTTAAAGGCATAGAAGCATGGGGTCAAGTGCAATGTGACCCTTGACCTTTGACCTTGAAAATTTGTTCAAGGTCAAAGGTCAAGGTCATTTCAAATTTGTTAAATTTTTCATTTTTTCTATCTTTCAAGCCATTTATGGATTCTTTTGGTATAAAAATTAACTTTATAGAGTAAAATGTGAAAAATATATGAAATTTAAAGAAGGTGGAAAGACCTCTAATTGTTCGATACCAATTAGTTTACTAGTTTAAAAAAAATTTTCGAATACATTCTCTTCAATCTTAATGAACAATTTGTAATTATAAAGTATGAAGAACATTCTCCTGGTTCAAATATTTTATTGAAGACAAACAAAATTTTTTTATTGGCTTTCAGATGTAATCAATATTGCAAAAAATGATAAAAATTGATGTTAAAAGTGTATAAACAATCTTAAAATATGTTGATATTTTTTATGGAGTCTTTACAATAGTACTGCTTTTGAAGAAACAAGGAATTGGGTACCCTTTCCACACTAATTAAAACAAGAAAAAAATCATTTAAACATTAAAAAAGAAATTTATTGAACAAGGTCAAGAAACAGTTGTCCCCTCTAAAGTCTGCATGCTGTCCTAATAAATATGATTATTTTCGTCAAAATTGATTATTGTGATACCTTGCAGCTTCTTTTTTTCCTTCAGACGTCTTTCTTAACCGCTTATGTTTTGGATTTGCTAGTAAATCTCCCGAACTTCGTTCTGCACATGTTGACATTAACTACACTTTCCTGTTTTATAACTCTTTTATGCGGAAGATAAGAAAATTTGTTTCTGGTATGTATCGTTAAAGGCATATAAATATCTGCTGTCAATAACGAATTAGACAAAAAATATCAAGTATTCTGGGTCTGTAGGAAATGGAAAAATAGTAAAACAACGACAAATAAAAGATATGACACCCTCACTTTACATATATATAATGAGTGTCCACACGCCGCGCTACTCCTTTTTTTTTAGTTTCTTGTTTGCTACACTTAGTAACGAAATTAAACATTGTTTTAGTACTATTAACAAAAAAGTGTGGTTATTGGGCTTATATATAACACCACTAAATAGAATGTGTTCTTGTAAATTTTCTTAAACATGTAAACATAAAAATTAGTTTCAAATATATAAAATTATCTTAAATTGTATTTTAAGAAAAGTATCAACAACAGAAAAATAACGTTAATATAACGTATTTTATTTGTAATGATATCGCGCTAACGTTATCACCAACGTGTAGTGCATTAGGGCAAATATAGATGAAAAATAAAATATTTTTAGCCCTATTCAATATAGTATGTCATGTTTAACCTTTCACATGGATTAAATGAATCAGATGGATGTTGAAATCGAAGTGAAGGAAGAATTAGATTACACGACCAGTATGTACTGATCGCCGCTGACATAGCAGATAACAACATTGTCTTTGTTTTTAAGGCTCATTATTATGTTCCCCAAACGAAGTTTGGGAACATATTGTTTTTACTCTGTTTCTTATTATTATTATTATTATTATTATTTTTCTTTTTTTCTACTTTCTTCTCCGGTACTTTTTTGTCCGGGAGTGTTCTCATAGAACCACTCATCCGATTGACATGGAACCTTTTTAGGATTAATAGGCATGTTGTGTAAGTGTTCGGAACGAAGGTCATTTTGCGCGCTCATGCATGCACGTGCGCGCACGTGCAATGAGTGAAATGACTGATATACTTGATGAAGCCGTAACTTTTTTATTTCTTGATGAATTGCTTTGAAACTCAGAATATAAAGATATATTAGGAGTCTGGACAAGATAACATGGTCAAATTAGCGTGAACTCACGCGCATGCACGTGCGCTCTTCTCTGATTGGCTGATACAAAAATCTCAATAATTTCCTTGTTTTTTGACAAAATACGTTGAAATTCAGAATATAAGTATATATTACAAGGTGCTACAACATGTTGTATAGGAAATTTCTTGAAAACTCGCGCATGCAGGTGTGCTGCAATCTGATTGGTTGAAACTTTAAATGTCTATAACTCCCTTGGTTTTCAACAAAACAGGATGAAATTTACGACATGGATAGGCACATAGAGCTCCTACATTATGATACTATCAAAATTGAATGCAAGGCCATGCATGCGCGTATGCTGAATTCTGATTGGCTAATACTTAAAGGGTTACATCTCTCTTATTTTTCAATGAGATTCTTTAATATTTAACACAAATGTATGTATTGTGAGACACTATAAGAAAATTATTGTGAAAAATGTAGAAAACATGTGCAAGCATATGCGCTGAAATTTGATTGGCTAATACCCATATGGCTATATCGGAGTAGTTTTCCAATGAAATACCCTTAAAAATAAAGTGTCCATCTATATTACAAAAGTATTGTCTAATTTATTAAGCTTGTAGGGAATGGGGCATCATAAGGGATTGGGGAGCCGTTTGGGGAACATCTGTAACGGTTCCCGTTACAATTAGCACTAGTTTGTATTGTATTTTAGAGGAACTAGGATTTAATTTTATTAGTGGAATTCCAACTATTCCCACAGTTCTCTTTCTAAGGAGGAAATTCTTCAAAACTATATGTCAGTTTTAAATATTTTTAATATTCCCAACAGTCAAATATTTTACTCACCATACATATACTGGATTCCTAAATTCCATGTAAATCCTTACAAAGATACAAAGCAGGTTCCAGTAAATATTGTACCAAGCCTCTTTCTTTACTCCTCACTTACATATTTACAGAAGCGAAGGAGAGTAGTACTGTACAGGAGTACTGTACAACAGTATATTCGAAAAGTTATGTAAATCAGATTTGGATACTTAAAACATTCCAAGGAACTTTTAAAAAAATTGAAATCACAAAATTTTACCAAAATCAATTACATCAAAACGTACGACTTTTCAACTCTTCATGCAGCCATTCCCCACGATAAATTAAAATCCATGATTTTTGACATCATAGACAGCTGCTTTTTCAATAAAAATGGAACTTGTAAATATACTTTCCTTGTCATTGGTCATTTACAAAAGTATTTTGTTTAAAACATTCTAATTGTACACACAAGTACTCTGAAGTGATTTTAAAAAGATGTTGATTTTCTGATTGACAATTTCTATGTAGTTTTTGGAGATCAGGTCTTATAACAATCTGTTTGAATTCCCTTGGATACCAATTATGCCCCCTCATTAGGAGGCCAATTTTTGTATTCAAATGAAGCAGAATTTATTCAAAATCTTATACATGAGAAGAAAAAAAACCCCCACTCGCTGTGGCATTCAACTCGACATTTAGATATATCGACGACGTATTATTAAGTAATAATCGTTACTTCTATTCATATATCGATATATCCCAGCGAGCTTGAAATAAAAGATACCACAGAGTCTGACACATCTTTTTCATATTTGGATATTTTACTTGAAAAAGACTTTAATGGTAACCTAACAAAAAAAATATTACAAACGTGATGACTTCAATTTTTCAATCGTCAACTTCCCTTACTTATGTAGCAATATACCCTTATCACCTGCATATGGGGTTTTTGTGTCCCAGTTGATTCGATACGGACGAGTATTCTGTACGTATGAACAATTTCGAAAATGAGGCAAGCTATTGAAAAACAAGTTGATGAAACAAGGATATCAACAGTCTCGTTTGAAGTAATTTTTTCGCAAGTTTTATGATCATACAATATCCTTGTCAGCAAATACAACCTATCATTAAGTATATACGCAACGTACCTTACCTACTGATAATTTTTCAAGATATTCTTAATTTAAGATTATAGTACCATCAGATGTTCATAGACAAAAAATAAGCTTGCATTACCAGGGTTTTAAAAAGATATCAATTGATGAAATTTCTTGTGTAATTCAAAGAAAAATATACGAAAATTACGAAACATATATTCTAGATGCTTTGTTTATCCAAACTTGTTTAAGAAGAAGTGAACATAATATATAAGCATTAAAATGAAGCACACAGTTCCTTTAAGTATTGGAACTCTTCAACTCCAGGGAAAAAGACAATAAAGTTCAAACTACGTTGCGTATGTTCCTTAAGTCAAATGCTGACTGACATTTTTCATACTGATTGTTAGGCCATTATTTTATCACTGAAATGTTTCCGTTTTTCCCGATCATGACAAGGAGCATACGGCGGATTTAAGCTGTCGTCAGGGGATGCTCACTACTCCATGGCACCTGATCCCACCTCTGATGTTTTTGGAGGTTCGTGTTTGGTCTCTTCCGATTTGTATTGTTTTAATGGACTTTAAGCTTGAATACTAGTACTGTTTGTTATCTCCATATTTCAAAGATCGTCATAAAAATGGTTGATACAAGTAATCTGAAGTTGACATTAAAAAAATGCTTGAGTTTCTGATTGACAATATCTATGTGGTTTTTGGAGACCAGGTCTTCCAACAATCTATTGGAATTCCATGGGTACCAATTGCGCCCCGTTATTAGCAGACCTTTTTTTTATTCATATGAAACAGAATTTGTCCAAAATCTTGTACGTGAAAAGAAGAAAACACTTGCTGTGGCCTTCAACTCGACATTTAGATATATCGACGACGTATTGTCAATTAACAATGGCTATTTCCATTCTTATGTCGATACGATATATCCTAGTGAGCTTGAGATAAAAGATACCACAGAGTCTGACATATCTGTTTCATATTTGGATATTTTACTTGAAAAAGACGTTAATGGTAATCTAACAACCAAGCTTTCTGATAAACGTGATGACTTTATCTTTTCAATCGTCAGCTTCCCTTACTTATGCAGCAATATAACTTCATCTCCTGCATACGGGGTATATATCTCTCAGTTGATTCAAGATGCAAGAGCATGCTCTACGTATGGACAATTTCTAAAACGAGGTAAATTATTGACAAACAAGTTGATGAAACAAGAATATCAGCAGTCTCGTTTAAAGTCATCATTTCGTAAGTTCTATGGTCGATACAATGGCCTTGTCAGCAAATACAATTTATCATTGAGTCAAATGCTGACTGACATTTTTCTTACTAATTGTTAGGCCATTATTTACACACTGAATTGTCGACGGATTTTTCCGTTATTTCCCGATCATGACAAGGAGCACACGGCGGGTGTGACCGGTCGGCAGTGGATGCTCACTCCTCCATGGCACCTGATCCTACCTCTGATGTTTTGGAGGTCCGTGTTTGCTCTGCTCCTATTTTGTGTTGTTTAATGGGCTTTTGAACTTGAATACTGTTCGTTATCACCATATATTTCACTGACATGTGAAAATGAGCATGTTGTTGCACATGTCGGGTATATCAATGGAATAGTGCATAAAGGAAAAGATGCTTATTTATTTCACATAAAATGCGATAGATTCAATAGATTAAGGGTAATTTTTATTTGTTTTGACACATTTTGAACTTGAATGTAATAATTTCTCGGCATTTGATTGTAGATTTTCAGCATGCAAGAAATGACATCATAATCGAGTTTTCCGAAAATGAGTTAGGATAGTGTCAGAATTAAGAGATTTTGAGATAATTCACATGGTATCGTCAAGCAGCTTTCAATATCTCATTTATTCAAATATTCGGACTATATAATAGAATAAATATGGAATCTTCGGTGATACATGTAAATGTGGTTTGTTATTCACTAGAAAAATATTGATATTGAGCTTGACTTTGCTTCCGGCAATATTGATATTTTTCTGGTGAATAACAAACCATATTCATCACCGAAAGAGCCCATAATCAGAAAATATTGATGACATTAAAATCTTAATTTTTTTTAATCTATTGGTTTTTAAGGAAAGGAAAACGAAAACTGTTAAAAATTAGATATTCCATTTATATTGACTGATCTTGCATAACATTTCTAACGTAAAATGCTGTCAAACAATTAATTTTCATGAAGAGACCCACCAATTCAGGTCCTCCGCGAAATGAAAAGGGAAAAATACAATTTCGATAAAATTCCTCAACCAAGCAATGAAATACCTATTGAAATGTATTTTTCCACAAATTATGAAATTTTGGTCTCGCAAAAAGGAGTGATTGTACAGTTGTTAGATTCAGAGTATTCCATTATTGTAGCATCTTTGATGTTGTAGCTAAGAAATCAAGGGTCAATACATTAATCAAATATTGTCGTAAGGAGGGAACGTTCACGGTAGCTCAGTCTCTAGAGCGCTCGCTCCGCGATCGGGAGGTCGTGAGTTCGAATCTCGGCCGCGACTGACCTAGGTCGATAAAAAATAGGTAGCAACTGTTCCTTCGCCAAGCGCTCGGCACTTTGAAGTGAAAGTTGTGGGTCCTTTGGATAAGACCTTAAAAACCTAGGCCCCTTGTCACGGCAGGCGTTGGCACGATAAAGATCTCTCACTGTTCAATGACCCTGAGTGCCGAGTAAAGGTCAAACTTTGAAGCCTTTCACCGGTATATGGTGACGTCTCTATATGAGTGTAAAATTCTCGGATGGGACATAAAACAACATACAATCAATCAATCAATCGTAAAGAGGACATTTTAGCCTATCTGTATTAAAGATGAAATAAAACATCATAAAGAAACATTTAGAAACGAATAAAGAATATATGAACTTTGTGACCTGTTATATAAAAGTTAAAACAGAGTACATGAAAACTAGTTCTAATTGCATCGGAGGCCGTTATACATGTTCTCCAAACACCCACTACTCCCTTTTAGTGGCTCATTCCCTATAAGCTCCATTAAAGTAGGCAGATTCTTTGTACTCTAGTTTAACAACTTATTTTCGATAGCTTTGTGATGAAAGCATTTCATAAAAATAAAAAAAGTTACTACCATATCAAATATATCAGTCATTTCACACATCAAATGCACAAACACGTGCATGCATTTGCCATTTGCTCGAAAAATGACATTTGTTCCGTAAACTTGCACAACAAGCCTACCCTAAAATGGCTTTTACCTCATTTGGATAAGTAATTTCTGAGATCATTCGCGAACAAAAAAAATACAAGAAGAATAATGTTGTAAAAACAAACTTCGCTTGCGGAACATAATAAGTGTTTACAGTGTTATTTAACTAGAAAGCCCCCCCCCCCCCACACACACACACACAAACACAAAAGACAGGAAAAATGTAGAAAAATTTGCAATGAACCCATTACAGGAAATAATACTGAATAAAGGACAAGTTTGACTTTTGCAGAACCAGAATTCTACAAACACTAGAGAAGAGATATATGCTGAGATATCGAACAAAGGGGTATACTGTTTTACCCTTGTGTGTCTGTCTGTCTCTGTGTGTATGTGTCTGTCTGTCTGTAACACATTTTCGTCGCAATTTTCTTAGCAACTAATCTTCACAGATGATTGATATTTTAGCACACTCTTTGTTTTGGCATGCCATATGGTGTAATTTAAACTGTAAATAATGTCGTTAGAATTTCTATATTTATCTTATCATTTACAAAACACAAATGCACTGCATATTAACTTTATTCATAATTATGTACAAATACACATTCTTCTGAATAAATTTGTTCTCGAACATCCCGTAATTATAATCATTGCGTTTTTCTGGTTTCACAGTCTGAGGTGGTTAAGCATAATAGTTGTTACATCCGTGTGTTAATTTACACTTCATGGATTTAAATTCAGCCATTCTTTTAAAAATGTTTCCAGACTTTCGATGCATGCGGCGGCATCTTGTTTAATCTTGTACTGTGGACTAGCACAGGTTTACGGAGGTAATTATAATTAAATCAAGCCTTCAAAACTTGTACCCCTTGGCAATCAAAGCCATTAATTAGATAAACTGTGAAATACTAATCAAAACATATCGACTGCATTTGAAAAACGCTAGGTCGAGACAAACGTTTAATATTAACGGTAAAAAAATGGGTACATTATGAACAAAAACATATTATTCCTACTGATTTACTTTATAAAATTCAATTTATCCGAGTAACCGAGTAAAAGTTTTGCTAACCGATACTCGCATCATTCGGCGATTAACCGGTTAACCGGGTACTTGTTGACAACACTAGTTAAAACTGTTATTGTTAGAAAAAGCTGGTAATGACATCACAGTATTTGAGAACGTTGTTTCTTCGTTATGCATTACTCTGAGCCTAACAAGTTAGATAACTAAGCTATATGTTGGACAGTCATTCGTTCTCAAGTTAAATCGCATCATTGTGAATTGTCTACCGATTTTTCCGTTATTTACCGATCGTGACAAGGAGCACACGGCGGGTGTGACCGGTCGACAGGGGATGCTCACTGCTCCATGGCACCTGATCCCATCTCTGTTTTTGGAGGTCCGTGTTTGCTCTGCTCCCAATTTGTATTGCTTTAATGGACTTTGAGCTTGAATACTGTTCCTCATCTCCATATTTCATTGAAAAATAAATATTGAATAATAAGAAATGAATGTTGTAGTTTTTCTTTGATCAAAGAAAACTTGGACGGAAAGATTAGATCTGTACATTCAGCCATTTTGAATTCAGTAACATAGTTGTGATGTATTTCTACGCACACTCATTGATGCGTAAATTAAATATTAAAGTGAAAGAAAGTTTCATTTTATTATTTTTAAATCATAATTAAATGATAAAAATGAAAGTAATATATTTTTCTTCGGCCGAAGTATCAAAGAAAACTTTGGAAGGAAAACTTTTTCATCAATGCACCTAGCGCACTGATGACGTTTCCGTCCAAATTTTCTTTGATACTTTTTTCAAAGAAAAAAAATATTACATTCATTTTTATGATTAAAGAATTATATAATGTTAATTGGAACTAAATAATGCAGTAATTTACTTTGAAATTTTTTTTTGTAAAAAAATTAAAATGAAAGTCATGTACAGTACACTAATGATGAAAAACACACTAACTGTAGACTCCTATATGTCAATTTTCATACATGTACACATACGACTTTCATTTTAAATATTATGGTAAATCTATGAGAAAAATCTAAATCGGGAAATATAGATTATTGAACATACAAATACATACAAATATCTGTTATTGCATTCATTTATAAGATAAATGTTTATTAACATCCAAATTTAATAAAATTGATCTTTTTGCACTTACACTTATTTTTTGAAAGATTTTTTTTATTCATCTATTTTAAAATATCAACTTTTAAATACATTCAGTTATTTTTTTTCTTCACAAAAATCAACTCTTGAGAAAGACTTTTTCTAGGCAGATAACAGGACACTTTTATACAGATTATTATCAGTTACATGCACTTCATAATCCTTTTGAAGAACTATATGCTGAAACCTCTCGGCTGTAGAATACATTTTAAATAAAGTTGATTACCTTGAAAATAATATAATGCTGTTCTTCATGTCTTTGTTTTTTTTTTGTTTGTTTGTTTGTTTTTTTTTTTTTTTTTTTTTTTTGTTTTTGTTTTTTGAATTACTGTGGTTAATGTATCTCTTACATCCTTCTTAGAATTTTTTTTTGGATTTGACTTGCAACGTCCGTGATGAACACCATCGTCTGTTGAACCCAAAACTGTTAGCACTGTTGTTGAAAATGCCGACCCTTCAGAATCAATTATTTCTATACGGTATTCGGATTCCTAGTCGTATTTGAATCGAATTGAACGGACGAAATTTCAGATTTTTGCTTTGAAAATTTGGCTTTAAGACCTGTCTTTTTAAATCTTCGATATATTTTTACACCGACTGGTAAATACAATGCACAAGTAATAATCATATACAGCAGAGCCAGAAAGATTTCAAGATCTCAAAGGCAAAATAACCAAGTTGCAATATACATGTATGTACAATTCAATATGTGAAGCGGAAGGTACACAAAGTAGTATTTATAAGTCTTTTGTACACAAAAGGATAACGCCTTTCTCCTAAGAAGTAAAGCATAGGTGCTGACGTCACTATTGAAATAATGAATACCACAATGAGAACTGTTCTTTTCCTTTCGACAATAAGCTGTGGACTATTTGGACGATAAATCATGAGATGACGACTAAAGGCAATAAAAAGAATGATAATCCCAGACACAGAGGTGGTCGACCAAGTATAAAAATATCCAACATTACAAAAAGTATCCAAGGTATAAAGAGCTCTGTGGAAATTCGAAACAACGCCAAGTAAAACGCCAGAAAGACAGGCGAAAATATTGGCAATGGCTAACATTGGGATAAAATAAACAAATTCTATGCGAAGACTTAAAAATTAATTGGGGTGGTGACGCCTTTAAGCTTTAAGGAATAATATTTACAAAAAACTTAGGAAATATTGTGACTATTAATTATCAATCCAAAATAAATTCTTTCAAAAACTACTTGCATCATGGGCAAAAAAGAGATTTAACTCCAATAGGAAAGATTACTGTCATTAAAACGCTTGTTATTCCAATATTTATACACTTATTCTCAGCTTTACCAAATTCACAAAAAGAACTACATAATGAGATCAATAAAATTTTATTTCAATTTATTTGGGCATATATTGTGGAAAAAATAAAAAGGAATACATTAATAGGTAAAATTGAAGAAGGTGGATCCATTTATCCTCCTTCATATCATATATAAAGCTTAAATGGGTAAAGAGAGTCCTTACAGACAATAGTGGAGCATGGCAGCAATTATTATGCTGCATTTTGAATCAAAAAGATATCAATTTTGTATTTTATTTAACCAAAGAAAAACTTTCAGAATTGTTGAATTACATCGGTAATGATTTTTAGAAAGATGTTATAAAAGCTTTTATAATTGTAAAAAAAAATCCTGTGAGTGTTTTAAATTATTTATATTCTGATATCAGAAATTTTGTTGATGTTAAAAAATGGAGTGTTTACACTTCTTGGTTGGAAAAAGGTTTTAGAGTACTGAAAGACTTATAGTCAGACGATGGAAAATGTAAGTGTTTTAATGATGTCAAGGATATGGTTGGTACTAATAATTTTTAAAACTTTTTAGATATTCTTGTTATATTTTTAATATTATATTAAGAGTACCATCAGGAGTCAAAAGGGAAATAATTGATAAAATGATTATGTAATTCCAAAACAAAAGGTGGCAATATTGATGGAAGTTGTTTAGAAAATTTTATTATCTTGTTAGGAAAAAAGTACTTGTATCACTCAAGATCTCAATGTACAATGCCTAAATTTGCAGAAGCAATTAACATTTTTAAGTATTATAGAAAAATTGAAAAATATTGTGAAAGTAACTTTCACTGTAAAAAACTAAAATGTATAGTATATGGGCAATGTTTGATTTGATTTGTTAATATAAGAAATTAGTATTACTATAGCTGTAATTGTGAACAGTTGATATTTTGGGAAAGGTGCACAGTGAGTGTGTGGTTGTGTTTGTATATGTATGTCTGTGTTTTTTGATCTTATGTATATGAAAACTTTTTCAAAAACAAAGCATTGAAAAAAATATTGGGATAAAATATTGTTTTGTCAGTTCGTTTAATCTTGCGTTTGTAAACGTATAAAAGGATTGAATTTCCAAATAACCCAAGAAAAAGATAAAACAGTAGTATCCCATTGTTAAATAAAGATTTCTTGTGACATCTTTATTCAGATCTTCTACCGTATAGTTCTTGATTTACTCTCAGACAAACCAAAGTATCAACGAAATTATCTCTATACCAGTGACTCAGTCCGTTGAAAGTCCATGGAAAATATAACATTTGAAATATAAATGTGATTTGAAGTCTTTTAGTCGTTCCTGGAAAGTTCAAATTAAAGAGTGTGTTGCAAATAGAAACTGTAATACAAACATGACATCTTCACTTATATACAAGATTCCTCCAGGAAAAAAATATATTTAAAACAAGGAAATTACTGTATTTTTAAAAATTATTTTAAACTTAAGGAAGTAAAACAATTTTTGTTATTTCTTTTGAAATTGAATACTTTTATTAAAACAAAGTCATAATATTATTACATTTTCAACGGTGAAATTCTGTTATTTATTCATCTATTGAAAGTGATATTGTGTCACAGTGTGAAAGAATATAACAGTGATAATTTGTTAAAGAGTGACAGATTAACAGAATGGAGGAAAAAGTCTCGAGTTTGCTCCCCTTTAAGAAATGTGCTGTAAAACATACTTCATGGCCTAGTATTCGATAAAGTAAATACACCATATAGACTAGAACTGCCAGAGTTTCTTCAAATATGTTGTTGAAATCCATGTTTACAATGTTTTCAATCTATCAATCGCTAAGCTATGAGGTCTCGTCCACTCAGCTATGAAGTTACAGCCTATGAAATTATGTTACGGATAAACAGAGGGAAATGAAAAATCAAGCAAAATGTAAATAGCAGAAAATTCAATATCTTATGGTTGAATATCGAAATTATTTCACTCGTGAGTCAGGATTTCTTGCTATTTTCACTCATGCTTGACACTCGTGAAAATATTTGAAAATCCTGTCACACTCGTAAAATAAATTCCATATCCAACTATAAAACAATTAATATCCTCTATATACTACACATCTGACTGAAACTGTTTTTGACTAATTTAACTGTTATTATGTCCAATTTCCAATGTCTTTAAAGACGATAAAAAATTAAAAGAATCGCCGAGTAATTAAAAACATGTAAAAGTATTTCAAAGATCAAGGTCTATTTTGATATATCCTACATAAAGACAATTTGACTTTTTCCAAAGGCTTTCAACATTTTGCAGCATAATTTGTCACACTGTGTCCCCCTATAAAACAGTAGTATATACGAAAGCCCAGAAGGCTCATTCGAGATTCGAGTTTCGAAATACGAGATTCGAAATTCGAGTTTCGAGATTCAATATCCAAACTAACCAATCAAAAGGCGGTTTAAGATTCAATTACTCCCCTTTGCTAAGTTTTGACCTTCTAGAAATCGTTGAATATATTCAAACAGAAGAGATCATTTGATTATATTACAATGCAAGAAAGAGTGTTATATATATCAGAACGAAATTTTAAAAAAAAATTGGGTTTTTGGTCTGCAAAATATACTTAAATTTATATTATAACTTCTTAAATATTATAATAGATTTATATCAAGAATATCTATATAGTATTATCTACTTTGTTTACAGGTTTGATGTCATAATAATAAACATTGTTAATCGGATTCAAAGAGCAAGGGGGGCGTATTGTAGTCGATGAGAATTATTAGTGTGCAATTAAACAAATGACTTGTGATTAATAATAAGTAGTAATGCGGGTTTCAAAGTGGTTATTGTTTGTGACAAGGTATTAGAAAGTGATAAGTGACCATGTTTGCGAAACCAAGAGACGGCCCCTTAAGTACGGATGGCTGAAATATACATGCTTAATAAAGATTATGATTTCTTTGTTCAGACCCGTAGGAAATAACTTTAAAAAATCACTGTAAAGCCCCCCCCCCCCACCCCCCACCCCCAACAAAAAGCAACAGGGGGTTATCACAGTTATTAGACGTTGTTTTTGAAAGGACACAGGTATAAAGTTGCTATGTTTTCTATATTATATTATATCGGTAAAAAATATGTGTGTGTGTGTGTGGGGGGGGGGGGGGGGGTAGAGACACGTACCCAGATTCCTATGGCTATGTTGTTTATTTTATTACAAAGGGAGACAAATGTTCGGTTATCAACATTCAGGGTCAATGTTGCGAGGCATGGGCAAAATAATTATATATTCGATAATTATTTTTAAGGAAACCGCTCGGGTCTCGCAAGATACATAACCAATCTATACACAAGTTTCAATGCCTGATGTAATTGCTATAGAGAAAAAAAGATGTAAAAATATTTAATAATGATAAAAAATCTCTCTATACCCCCTTTATACACCTTTAGGACTTTGAAAAAACCGTATAGCTTAAAGGAGTACGTATTAAAATTACTAAGTTCATGCATATGCCTTTTTAGTGTACATAGGAAATCTTGAAAGACATCGTAGTAGTGATAAAGAAAAATCGCGTTTGCTTTCCCAATAGTGTATATTCCATATAGGCAAAAAGGCTGTAGCCTGCACATAATTTTCTTGATGTAAAAAAAAATTATTTATTTATACATGTATTTGGTTGAAAAATGGGGGAAAGTTGATCATAAATCTTATTTATTTACCAGTTACTAGAATATTTTTTCATCAAATGCAAGAAAAGTATTTTTAGCAATCCACACTTGTATGCCTATCCAATTTTTACAGTATACAAAACTTCTGATTTTTATAGCTGGTTAAATCTAAAATTGAAATGTTACATGTACCTTGAAGTCGATATCAGACTATTAAAAAATGACTGCAACAGGAGTCTAAGACTAGGACAGGGAATAGAAATAAGGAAATATCTTTGGCTTAGTAGGAAGTCAAACATAAAACATTTTATAAATTTTATTTAGATTATTAAGTAAAAAATTTCCGTAATTTCCAAGCACTGTGGAAGGATTTTAAAATTTCTCAATTTCATTAAGAGTGGTCATGAAGATTTTAATTTCTGTTTCATAAAAAATATGTTTAAATGATTTATAATTATATTCACTGGAAAAATGACAATGGTAGATGTCTCCAAGATCGCAGAAAGTGGTCCTCCGACCCCCCCATCCCCCTTCCCTATCCGCAACTCGGCAGTGATGCGCTTTAGGTGAAATCTGTGACTTCACATTAGCCTAAACATTAGCAGAAGGGAATATAGACCACTGTTTCCCAATAGGAAAAAATATATAAAAATTAAGTTTTCAATTACTTATCTTGCTTGGTCTAAGGCTTTGAATACTTGAATTAA
Organism: Saccostrea echinata; assembly: GCF_033153115.1. NCBI lineage: Eukaryota > Metazoa > Mollusca > Bivalvia > Ostreida > Ostreidae > Saccostrea > Saccostrea echinata. The sequence continues at coordinate 14,920,957 of NW_026889761.1, forward strand.
TTAAAAATTATATATACAATACAGATCTGGAATTTATTTTATTCCATATCAAATAGTAGATCAGTCTAACTGCACAAATGCACCCTAAAATGTAATGAAATGTATCCTTAATTAAATTACTGTGCAGTGTAAAGATGATCCTTAGTATTTCATATCAATAATAATTTTCTCTCTCACCAATGTACTTATTACATTGTAAATAATTTATCGGCCTACTAATTTTGCAATTCCACGATAAGACCGTATAATATTCTATATATGTATCTATTGTTTTGTTTAATGAGGAAAATAAGATTTTATATATATTTTTCAAAACGTTTCCAAAAATTCATTTTTATTTTGTTTTGATACATATAACATTTTTTCTTGCATTATTATTTAAGCAAATGACTCATTTGTTTTAAATATATTCAGTGATTTCTTGATAGTAAAAACTTAATAAAGGGGAGTAATCAAATATTGAATCCGCCTTTTGATTGGTTAGTTTGGATCTTGAATCTCGAAACTCGAATCTCGAATGAGCCTTCTGGGCTTTCGTAAGTATATAACAAGCTGTGCAGACTATTAATTGTTGCCTAAATAGGATCATGAGATGCCGATGAGAGAAACAAAATAGAACCAATGTTAGACTGTATATATATATATTACATTTACTGTGACTATCTCCATAAGAAGAGCAACAAGTTTAGAGGAATGTGTTGGCGTGGATTTAAATTTGTCAGAATATGCTCTCATGATTTTTTATGTAGTATTGTTAACTGACATATCGATAGCAATCATGTTCCTATTCTGATGGAACGGTATGATATAAACATCTGCCAACTTTTTTGTTGGAGTTGACACCAAAATGAATTCCTGTACAAAATAACTAAAATTATGAAATTTTGAAATATAATCACATGTGTAACAGTGAATTATATCTCACACCAGTATCACTTTTTTAATCTATCAATATAGAATTCCGTATTCCTAATATGATTTATAAGTTGATATCAATATCAAAATCCTCTTTCCTTATATGATTTATAAGTTGAAAACTTTAATTTTCCTACAGCAGTCATTAAGTTGCATCTTGTAAGTTAAATGTAACAAATGGGCACACATTGTTTCATTCTAATGAATCATGTTTATGTCCAGTTTGTTCAGACAACCATCATGGCCATGGGTACAGTACACAACCAGAAGCAGGGTTAAGTACACTATACAGCAGCAAGAAAATGAGATAATAACCACAACCGCATTAGATAAGAGATAAGAGGTTATCCACAAGTAATCAGTTACACAATATCACACTGAACAAGATCCTATTTTTCTTCCTTTCTCTCTCATTCTCTCCCAAACAGTTCAATCTTTTCTTCACGTATTTTAAGATTTTTAAAATGAAATAGGTGGAGATAACGAACAGTATTCGAGCTCAAATATCCACTAAACATTACAAAATAGGAGCAGAGCAAACACGGACCTCTAAGACATCAGAGGTGGGATCAGGTGCCATGGAGGAGTGAGCATCCCCTGCCGTGTGCTCCTTGTCATGATCGGGAAATAAGGGAAAAATACGTCGACAATTCAGTGTGTAAATAATGGCCTAACAATTAGTACGAAAAAAGTCGGTCAGCATTTTCCTTAATGAAAGATTGTATTTCCTGACAAGGCCATTGTATCTACCATAGATAAAGAGTAATGAGATGGATGCAAAAGAATAACTTAAATATTATTGAATATGTACTATTTCTCCTTTTTGTGAAATTTGAAGACCAAAAATAACGACAAATCTACATTCGTGAACTTCAAATCTTCCTTAAATACGATTACGTCTGATCTATTAAAAGCAATCTTCAGTTGATGGACAATTGTTGAAAGACCTTCTTCCTAATATCAAAATTATGAAAAAAAGTTTTTAAAATAATTTTACAATTTGAAGATCCATTCCGAGTTGCTGCTTACTACTTTAAGATTTTTTTTTTATTACGAATTCATCAAATTTTCTAAAACACATTAACTTTGTCATAACGAATTCAGAAAATTTGAAATAACAGATCTAATTTTATAAAACAAATTCTCGAATAAGTTATAACGATATGAATTCGAATTTGACAATTAGTTATATCGAATACAAAAATATTTTTTAATAGGTTTAAAATAGGATTTCGTATTATTGATATTCCATGTGATAATGGATGATTGTTACGGAGATGTATTCATAGACAGTAGACCGTCGCAAATTGCATTAAATGCAGATCTGTATCCTTGAAAAACAAATTTCTGTCAGTCTTCCATTTTTATGTGAGTTGATAACTGCAGAAATCTCTTTCTTAAGAAAAGGGTACATATGTAATGACACAGTATAATTCAAGTACAACGCATCTTCTTTGAGTATACCAGTTAATCCAGTTTGATTTTAATATGTTACGAGCATTTCGAGCAGGATGAGGATAACACAGTCAATATTTCTGTCCCCGAGAACGCATTTTTATGTGTTGAAGATAGATAGTCTTTAAAATATTAATAGTCCTCCATAAAATTATACTTTAATAATGTTATCAAAAACATGTTATAACAACTATTTAAATTGCTGACTTTTTATCATCATAGCTCTTACTTCGAATCGAAATTTGTCGAAATATGGGTGAAATATTGCCGACTCGGTGTTAAACAATATGTCAATCAATCGAATCGAACTAGCCACAAAAGAATGATATACATACTTGATTTTGACGATTTGTTTTTCAACTATAAATAGAAAATACCTCACTAAAGTTCCCTTTAAGTTTCAGAACGTTTAACTTCAAAACTATTTGTTATAATTCAATTTTTATAATATATTTAATTTAAACAATTCAAATTATTCAAAATTCAATTAAGAACCTGCTCACAAATTCATAAAGATTTATGATGGACTATTTCTTGTGGTGGAAGGATATTTATAATTCTACACATTTGTTAAATTTAATATCTTATATATTTACCACCTTGTATATTTTAACTTAGAGAATATTTTCTCTTATGATATGCTAGAAATAAAAAAAAAATATAGGTCACAATTTATTTTAAAAAAAACAAAAAATTGCACATTCACTCAGGATGCTTTGCCAAGACGTGAAGATATATTAAAGAACTCAAGATAAAATTAACATCGTTTTCTGCCTGAAAATCGCACATTTTGACTAATATCTCAAAATTTACATCTCTAACCACAACTTTTTCTTTCATTATTTTAAACAACACAATACTTCCAACCGATCAGCACTTAACTCATAAAAGGTTTGATGCAAAAAAATATTTCATTATTATTGCCTATTTAGATTTTTTTTTACCCCACAATTGCGACGAAAATTGCGTTCACGACTCTGAAGAATTGGGCTTGTTATTACGTAGCAATTGACACTCCAAAAGAAGAGACCCAAACGTTTCATTCAAACGAAAATTTTACCACTTCCATGCGGATCATTGTTGGACAATTCAACTCTAAAAACAATGCTCACTGATTACTAACATTAAATTAAATAACTACCTTAGGAGAAAATATCTAACAACCATGAATTTATTAAGCAAGTTGAAATGTAGTATTTCATTTCAGTTAAGCATTTTTATTTAAATGAACTTGATTTATTTTAAATAATAACATCGTAAAATCTCCAATTAATGATCAATTCTTGCTTATTCACTGAGACCATGGATACTATGCATGTATTTATTAAAAATTCGAATGAAGACTCATCAAACGTAAGTTTATAAAGAGCTACTTTTCTTAGTGTAATTTCTAGAGCGACTCATCGTCTCCTTATAACAAAACAAGAACAAATAAACAAAAATAAAAAAAAATATTGGATCATCAGTATATTTATCTAGATACATTAAAACTAAAATTTTTATTTTCTAACTACTTAACTCATCATTTATAACTTTGTCAGATGAGAAAATCAATTTTTTTTTTATATTTACAGCACTTCAATTTCCCAAATAATAATTATGTTTGATGCATTATGATTTTCAGTTCAAAAGTAACACAGAAGATATTTCATTAATCAAGGCTCATTTATAATTCAATTCAGCACTTAACTAAGGAGTAGGGTGGAGCCACAATAAGGGATCAAAGTGTTTACTTGGGAATATATACAGCAAGATCTTTTTGAAGATTTCTCAAGAGCAGCAGGGCCATGAATTATCATAGTAATAAGCAAGCATTCTCAAGTAGTGCAGATTCGAGTTTGCTCAAATTGTAACCAATGGGGGTATTGTAGGGCCACAAAGGGTGACCAAGCTTTGAACTGAAATATAAACAAATACATAACATAAACAAATAGCTGTCCTAAAAAAAATCGCAAACAATCTCAAGTTGTTTGTATACAAGTCTCTTCTTTTCAAATTATGTTCCTTTGAGTTAGGATTGGGCTAAAGTTGGGAATCAAATCTTACCCTATGCATGTTTACAGAAAATCTTTAAAAATCTTTTCCAGAAGGTCATGTTAGTCATATATTGAAATACTTCATTGTTCTGTGAATTTAAGTTCTAACACGATCCTTTGGGGATATGGGAACTTAATTTTTCAGGATAAAAACTTTTACAAATTATCCTTCTTTAGATCAGCAGGACCAGTGTGACTCAGTTGTGTGTTGTAGCAAATGGATCTCTTGTTATTAGTACGAGGAAGTAATACAAAGTGACTTTATACAATATTGTATATTTTATTTTTCTTAATCACTCGGATGAACGGTAATTTTTCGATTTGACGCATTCACGAAATATAGGTTCAAACTTCCCCTTTACCTTCAAACCGTCAAACGAAACGATATGACTCCAAAAATGCCCAAAGCAATTTGTTTCCAGCGATCCATAAAGCATTAAGGTTAGACGGAAAATTTTCTTATATCTGTGAAAAAGTACTATGAGGAGAAATGAAGCTAAAAATAAACTCAACATCTTATAGAATATTACATTCAAAAATGTAGAGGGGATATTTGTCAGAAGATCAAAACAAAACAAAACATTATTAGGTGAGGCGAACAAGAAATACCCCTAGGTATATACTGAAAAAAGGTTAATGGGATTAACAACTGTAACTACATTCCGAAAAGAATCATCATTTTAAAGTACAATGTTTAAACTTTTCGGTTGTAAAACAGATTTAAGATCAAGTTGATTACCTTCTAGATAACATAAGACTAATTGTGTTATTGTTCCTAGAATTGCTGCAGTGACATTTTAATGTTTTCCTAGTAAAATCTCCTTTTCGTAATAAAGCTAGGAAGCGAAAGAGTTTAATCATTAGATGTAGATGACATAAAAAAATGTTTCTTTATTACCTTTACTGTTTAAAAAAATTAAAGGAACACTTTACATAGAATACAAACAAAAGACAAACATGAAAATAAAATTATGCATTCACATTTTTTTTTTTGCAGTACATCTCTAACTTAAATATTTTATAAAAGATTAAGGTTATTCTATAACTGTAGCAAAATGTCTTTCATATTGTTTCTAATTTATTGACATAGCTTTATTAACTGAATCATCAAAATAAACATACAAACAAATAATCAATAAACAATAAATAAATACAATAAACAAATAAAGAAAAAAAATTATTTAAGCTATATAAAAAAATATATTTCGGTAAACATTTAGAAACAAATAAAACAGCATAAAATCTTTTTGACTTCTTTTCTGAAAGACAAATCAAAGTAACTATAAATAAAAGCGTTAACAATGTTATTCAACAAGAACGCCCTTTGTAGAAAGACAAGAAAATTAAGCATTAGTGGGCTCTTGGAGAACCAGAATTCTGCCGGGTTACTCCCTGGAAGCATCATCAGGACAAGAGTAGGGAGGTATGCTAAAATATAGAAGATGATGATGGTGGCAAACATCACTGTAAAGTTGTTTCTCGCTTGTTTATTCCTCGCCTTTTTCTTCCTGTTTATCGACGTGTCTCTAACATCCCGTTTAGAATCCTCTTTAGAATTTGACTTGCATCGTCCGCAATATACATCGTCTTCTGTTGAACTCAAGACTGTTGACACGGTTGTTGAAAATGCCGACTCTTCAATTCCAGTCATTTCTACGTGTAGTTTCCCCGGACCCTCGGTTTGAGGTGCATTGTCTTGAGCTTTCGAAATGTCAGGTTTTTGTTTTGCCATTTTGGCTTTGAGACCTCCCTTCCTAAATCTTCGATATATTTTTACACCGACTGGTATATACAATACACATGTTATAATCATATTCAGCAAAGCCAAAAAAATTTCAAAAGCAAAATAACCAATTTGTAATTTATGCAGAGTTCCATCTGTAAAGCGCAAGGTACACAAAGTAGTATTTATCAGTTCTCCTTTGTACATAAAAGGATAATGCCTTTCTCCCAAGAAGTAAAGCATAGGTGCTGACGTCACTATTGAAAATATCATCACCACAATCAGAGCTCTTCTTTTCCTAGTAATAGTAAGTTGTGGACTAGTAGGACGGCAAATCATAAGATGGCGATTTAGAGCAATAAGTAGAATGATAATCCCAGACACAGAGGTGGTCGACCAAGTAAGAAAATATCCTACTTTACAAAAGGTATCCAAAGTATAGTAGGCCCTGTGAAAATTCGAAACAACGCCAAGTATAACGCCAGCAAGACAAGCGAAAATATCGGCAATGGCTAAAATTGGGATAAAATACTTTTCGTCAGTTCGTTTCATCCTACGTATGTAAATATACACAACAATTGAATTTCCAAATAATCCTAGAAAAAGATACAAAAGTAGTATTCCAGTGTTAAAATAGAGAGTTTTTGTAACATCGGCATTCAGATCTTCTGCTGTATAGTTCATGATTGATCTTTTAAGAAAAGCAAAATATTCAATCAATTTTCTTCTTTATCAGTGATTTAGTACATTTAAAGCCTGAGCTGAAGAAAGATATCATTTGAAATTGAAAACGGATCAAAAGTCATCAACTTGTGACCGGGAAGTTCAAATTTTGACCGGGTTGTAAACAGAAACTCTAATGTAAACGTGACATCGTCGTATATGTGAAAGGATTTTCTAAAGAGAAAAGGCAAATAATATCCGTATATTTAGTAAACAAGGAAACTAGTGTACTTTCTGTAATATAAATTTCGATACATAAGGACGAAAAACAACTTATTCTAATGCATCGAATGAAACATCAATTAAAATTAATTTATACCGATATTTTACACCTGACACTGCATTGCTCAAGTATGTATTAATATATTTAAACTACTATTGTGGTCATTTTTAGAAGTCTTTAATGACTGTATAATAATAAGTATTGCAGCCTATTTAAAAGCATAGTGGAAATATTGCTAAATAATGGGAGATATCGTGCGTGGGGAAAAACATATCAATTAAATGAGCTGTGATATCCATGAAGTTTGTCCCTTCCATTGTATTTTTAAGACATACCAAAAATCTGGAAAACCTTATGCAGAATACTTTTTGCAACTTCAGGTCAAAATGAAATACGTGATTGTTGATTGTACATTAATTCTTACGCTTCTAGATTTTGCGAATTCACTTTATTGCTAAAAAAAATAAAACCTTAACGTATAAGGATATTCTAATGTAATTGAGAAAATTTCAAACAAAAATTATATTTGACCATGGATTAACATTTTTAAAATTAAATCATAGTTTTTTTTACTTCTCGCATTGAAAACAATTTGTTTCGAATGAAAAAAGTAGATGGTCACAGGCATTATACACGAAGACTAATGCAAACAAAAATGATTATAAATAAAAGACATTCTTCATCAGAGAAAAAATATTTAAACAAAAAATATTGACTTTTATTTGTTGTTGATTTTTATACTTTTTTAGCGAATGCATTTTATGCTTAAAATTGTTTAAAATTTGTTGGTGATACAAGTGCCAGTTTTACGGTGTATGAAATTTATTGGTATATTTCAAGATGATATCTTGCTTATCCTCTCTCTCTCAAAACATTTTAATATGATGAATTAAAGAGTACGTTTTGTTGTTCTTCGTTTCTTCATAACATTTTTTCAGATAAAATTTACCAGTATCCAATTTAAATCTATGAATGAACATGGTCGCGCGCGTGGCGCAGTGGTTAGAGCGTTCGCTCTAGAGTCGCGGAGTAAGGAGTTGATCCTTAGGTCGCGGGTTCGAATCCCAATGTGGGACGTGGAGACCAGTCCTTCGGATGAGACCGTATGAACCGAGGTCCCGTGTCGCAGTAGGTGCTAGCACGAAAAAGATTCCTCACTGCTCAATGGCCCTGAGTGCCGAGTATAGGTCAACATTTGTAGCTCTCCATTGGCAAGTGGTGGCGTCTCCATATGAGTGAAAAAATTTCGAGAGGGACGTTAAAAAATAAACAAACAAAACAAAGGAATAAACATGCGGAAAAGACATAAAGACTGAGGAAAATATAAAGCATCTCAAATTTCAATCTACGCAAGAAATCCCCTTAACTCTCCTACGTTTTCCTAACTGATAAGCTATTTAACCATAACGTGATTTATTTATAATACAGCAATTTTTTTTTTGTTTAGGAATAAATTGGTTTTTAAAAATATGTGAATTTAAATTAAAAACTATCTTTATTTAAAAAGATTACAAAAATTAGACACATTATGACTACGAATAATATAGATATATTTATATTTAAAATTACTTAATTTATCAATCATATTTAATGTAATGCATTCAGGGAGTACCAAGTTGTTTACGAACGAATTTGCGGATTACTTTACGGAAGCGGATTCATAGCCTTACCGCATACCGGAAATCAAAGTTTTTGACTTGAAGTAACTGCACCTGAAATCGTACTGTTTGTTTACAAATATTCACGACTCAGTGTTTATAACAGTTGAAATTGAAATTCAGATCGTCTCTGAAATTACTCATTCAATATGTACTCTATATTTTATTCAAAAGTTTAGATCTTTTCGTAATTAAACTAAAAATCTTTACAACATGCATGTTAATTTGTACGATTTTATCATTTCCACTGTATTATGTTTCATGAATAAAAAAGTACTTAAACTCTTCATGATACTATGTGAAATTGAATTATTACAATATGCTTGTACTACATTAACTCATGGAAATTGACTTCAAGACATCAATATACACCTTAAGACTAATTTTGTTTTTTTAAAGTTTTTATAAGAAATGTTACAAGTTTGGTACAAATAGTAAGGATTCTAAGCAGTAGTGTTTTATGGGAGGAAGTACTCTGCTTGCACTCTGAATGAAGGACATGTCAGGAACTTAAATACGGATTAACTGCTTTTTTAAAATGATTTTTATTTTTAGGATTAAACAAAAATAACAACACAAAATATCAGACAATGTTAGATTCATTAAAAAAATTAAACAAATTACAATTATAACTTTTCCTACTTGCAAAATAAAAAACTGTAATTATTTTCAAACAATTGAAAATGGATATCATCAGTGCTTTTTTTCTACAGAAATATAAAATGTTATTAAGTTCACACCGAAAAGATAAGTCAAAATAAGTGTATATAAAAGGGTTTAAAATATTATTTAGAAGAAAGGCCCTCCGAAGAAACACAAGGACGTTCAATTCCACAGCCCCTCTGGTAAACCAAAACGTGGATGGGTCCTCTCCAGGTAACATAAACAACACAAGTGTTGGCAAATAAGCTAACACGTAAATTAGGATAATTGTAGCGAACATAAGTGTAAAGTTATGCCTAACTTGCCTTCTTCTTTTTAAATTGTCCTGCGTTTTAGAGATGATACCTTTTTGTTTGTAGTCTATTCCTGATGGTTTTGTGCTTGTTGTACATTTTGAGCACATTTCATTTTGGCTCATCACTTCGGAAGTACAGCTGTATTTGAAATCACTGATAACTCGTGTTCTGGCGTACTTATGTATATTCTTCGTTTTGCAATGGATACAGGCACACCTTCAGAAATGGATGAAACGTTGGTTGAACCGTTCATGTTTTGCTGTATTACTTTGAACCTGCGATATATAATGACACCGACTGGGATGCACAATCCACATGTCACTATCATGTTCAGTGAAGCAAGAAAAATCTCAAAAGCAAAATAAGCATTTTGTCACTGCTTCATTGCACTATTACTAAAGCGAAAGGTACATATTGTAGTGGTTATTAGTTGTCCTTTGTACACAAATGGGAAATCACGGCTTCCTAGAAAATACAGCATCGGAAGCGAGGTTACAAAAGAAATAGATGACATGATGACCATGGCTCTTCTCTTTCTTACCGTGTTAAGTTGGAGACCCGTGGGACGACAAATTCTTAAATGACGATTAAGGGCGATTAAGAGGATAAAAAATCCAGAAATGGAAGTCATTGTCCAGGTGAAAAAATATCCGACTTTACAGAATGTATCCAACACGTAATTAGCTCTGTAGAAATTCAACCAATTCCAAGAATTATTCCAGCTAAACATGCAAAAATATCGATCGAAGACGGGGAATCTGGCTATTGTCAGTTTAGTGGTGGAGAATCTTTGAGAGGTACTCCCTTCTCTAAATCCAGAATTTTATTTTAAATATAAACCAATTTGGTGGGTTTGTGTAGACACTTAAGTCTTATAGTATTTAAGCAAAAGCTAGCAGCCTAACCAAAAAAGATTTAAAAAACGAGTATATTTTGTTCCAAAAATAGTACAATGCATTTTCGATATTTTTAAAATAGGGATGCGATCACAAGTAGTCTATACGTGGAAATTCAAAACTAAATGATTACTTGTAGATGTAAACATTCACTTATTATTTCGATAAGAAATAAAAAAGAAATACAACTGTTTTCAATGAGATTGTGACATATCGAATTGTATATTATGAAACTCCCTCTCTCTCTCTCCGTACTTAAGTAATAACATGTAGCTGTGTAAAGAATAACAAAACAAAACATTTTTTGCGATGCTTTAGTGACATTAAATCACTAAGACAGTTTTTGTAGTTGTGCGTGTGCTTGTTTGTTTGTTTTTCAATTTTTTTTTATTTAGAAGAAGGCCAGTGACCCAGTAAGCTTCCTAGTGTTTCGCCACCTACAGTAGGTACTTCTACCCTATGTAGTGATACGTTTACAGTAAAGAATATTTTTTTAGGAATGATTCTATTGCTAAGATGTGAACCATGTCTTTGAAACCCTTTGAGTCCCTAAGAGAGCCCCTAAATCCACGGTCTAAAACTAAAATATCATTACATTTTGCCCTCTATGTGTATAAATATTTAGATAAATCTAACTATGATTTATCATTCATTGGTGCTAAGAATTTTTATTATTCTTATTTTTCACCTTGTGCTTCCGGCCTCAAAATCTCTGTTCTCGTGAACAGGCCTCTGTATGATCGTGTAGACATACGTAGTACATCTACTTATTATTTTTTAAAAATAAATAAATGATAAATAAATAAGTAACCACCGTGTTACCCAGTCAAAAGACTGAGGCAATCATTTTTTGGTGGCCGACCATACATGGAGTACAATGTCAACTTAATATATAGAGAAAACAAAGATGAGATAAAATTGCAAATAGTAACAGAAAAAAAGGGGGGGGGTTGTATTTCTTCAATAATTGTTGAACATAAATTATAGATTTAACATAAAATTAAATAAGAAAAAAGGGGGGTTGTGAAAACATTAAATTAATTAAATGCACATTTGATTAATTAAATGCACATTTGGGAGGGTGTATGTGCGATTATTAATTATAGATTTAATTTAAAATTAAACACAAAAAGGGGGGGGGGCGAAATAGTATAATTTAGATTTGCTAAATTGTTTTTATTTAGTTTGCAATACCGTAAGAAATTTAAATTAGTATACCGAAGTACTGTTTACTAGGGTTAAAAAATACATGTAGATTTATATATTGTTTTCAATTAACGATAATATACTGTACGTAGTTCAATAAGCATACCGAAATGCTACAAAGTCGGCAATAAACATAATAATTAGCACACAGCATTAGTCCATACATTGTTTGTTTCCATTACTCATCTATAAAATATTTGATAAGAATGGGTAAATCATTATTTTTTCCGTCTGCCTAATATGGACCTAGTATCTGAACAATATATACATCGTATGCCATTATCATCATCGGTTTTACCAAGGGATAACCTTTATATACACCGAAAGAATTCCTTTGAAAAGTATACACTGAACTCTTTTGAATATGGATGTATGTTTTAATTTAAAGAATATTTTATTCACAGAGGTGAATGGGATTTAGCAGAAAGCTCAGCCTGACAGGTTTAAGCCTTCTTCGAACATAAAGGTCAAGGTAAAAAAGGGGGGAAAGAAGAAAAAAACACTAATACAGAGAAAAATAAGCAAAATTACAGAGGAAAAAAGCAAAATTACAGAAAAATACCGGTTTGGAAATATTAAAAAATGTTACATTTACATACAAAATAATGAATTTTTTTAGCAATGTTTCGCAGTAATAACAATACTTGGAAGATAAACAAATAATTCGATGCTGATCAATTGCAAATGTAACGGTCTGAGTCGGTAGCTTTGGACAAAATGCTAATGGGATCTAAAGCCACGTGTTTATTGATTTTTCAATATTCACAAAGTTACCCGAGTCTACAAATCACATGATAAATTGGAATATTAAACAGGTCGCAATGAGGTCATTGACATGTAAATAACCGTGTACAGTGAAGAAAACGGCCAGTGTTTTGTACCTTTTTCAAAAGATTTACCCCGAGCCCAGCCTTGTCCAAAATTCTCCCTTGAATATGTTGAATTTCAACAGTTATACACCTTCTATCCTTTCGAGAAATTTGGGCAACAATGCGCTCACCATGTATTACGGCTTTAAAAATCGGATTAAGTAATGAATATATGCCGAATACTGTTCTATATGTAAAACTATTATGAGGCCCGTTAGGGCCGAAAACAGTCTGATAATTTTACATATAGAATTGTATGAAGCATATATCTTACTTAAAACATTGCTATTTAAATGTCCAAAAGTTACCTGGAGGAGTCCGATAATAACACAATAGGAGTTCAGGCATCAATAGTTTTCTACCTGAAACCATCTAATAAGTAGACAAAAGAAAAGAGAAAGTTTTTTTTCTGTAGACAGGAAAACCAGTGAGTGAACTCTTTTGTTTCATTCATTCATTCATTCAATGGCAGTCGTTTTGCTTAGCAGGAACTATGGACAATGGTCAGGTGATGAAGAATTTTTTTTTTATGATTCGGAATATTTTTTTTATTAAGTGCGTTTGACATTGATACAGTGTTGGATGATATCTTCAAAATTCATTTAAAGTAAAAATGCGGATTTTTATCTAAAAATTTGATTGGATGATATAATGAAAATCTTGGGTTTTAAAACTGCGGTCATTGGCGAACAAACCTCGTTAAAAAAAGAGATTCGCAGACTGGTTCTTTATCAGAAAATGGATTTAAATTGGCGTATTCACAGTGCTGTATCGAAAACGCTTTGCAAAAAACCGAATGGAAAGTGTTACTTTTGAGGAAGGTTAAAACTCCAGTTTCTTTTTCTTGGATTCGCTATTTTTAACAACTTAATTTCCTCGCGTTCGCTTTCCCTGAATTTGTTCTCCCTAACTTTTTTTTTAATTTCTGGGCATATTAAACCTTGTTTTCACTCTAGTTGTTGTTTTTAACTACTGTCCGATTTTGTTATCACTGCCGTCCGATAATATATCATTGGACTGGTAATTATTATTATCGGACGGCTACAGGTAAATTTTTAGACTGCAAAAACAAAGGCATGACGTCACAGCATTGTTTTAACTTTGAATATCAACGAAGATTCGTGAATTTTAGTGACCCTTCATACAAAACACAGCTTCATTCTGTAATTTTACTGACTTTTAATTCCTGTAATTTTGCAAAGTTGCGATTTAAACATAGAAGAAGAGCATTATTAATCTCATTTGGCTATTTTCTTTACTTTATTTTTGCGCAATTTACAGGAGGCCACATTTTACACACTAAGTGTAATCATTCTTTGACAATTCCTTATAACGAAATTGAGAATTCGTCTCGTTATATAATTAATTTAAGAATTTTTTATTACGAATTCATCAAATATGCTACATGTAAAACACATCAACTTCGTCATAACGAATTCAAAACATTTGATATAACAGATTAAATTTTATAAAACAAATTCTTGAATTGTTATTACGATATGAATTCGAATTTTGACAATTAGAAATATCGAATTCAAAGAATTCAAAAAAAATTTCGGATATGTCGAAAATAGGATTTCGTATTATTTATATACCATATGATAACGGGTGATTGTTACGGAGACGGATTCATAGACAGTAGACCGTCGCAAATTGCATTAAATGCAGATCTGTATCCTTGAAAAACACATTTCTGTCAACTATAGTCTTCCATTTTTATATGAGTTGATAACTGCAGAAATCTCTTTCTTAAGAAAAGGGTACATATGTAAGACACAGTATAATTCAAGTACAACGCATCTTTTTTTTAAATTTTCTATACCAGTTAATCCAGTTTGATTTTAATATGTTACGAGCATTTCGAGAAGGATAAAGATAACACAGTCAATATTTCTCTCCCCCAGAACGCATTACATGTGTTGAAGATAGGTACCCTTTAAAATATTGATAGTCCTCTATAAAATTATCCTTTGAAAATGTTATCAAAGAAACATGTTATAACAACTATTTATATTGTTGACTTATTTCTCATCATAGCTCTTTACGAATCGAAATCCATCGAAATATGGGTGAAATATTGCCGACTCGGCGTTAAACAATAATAATAATAATTGACGATTGTTTTTCAATTATGAATAGGAAATTCCTTACTAAAACTTCTTTTAAGGTAACTCACTTGTCAGCTTTTTAGAAAAGTTCAGTCAGAACCTTTAAATTTAAAACTATTTATTACAATTCAATTTTAATAATGTATTTAAATTAAACAAAGTAATTTATTCAACATTCAATTGAAAACCTGCAAATTCATAAAGAAGCAAGATTTGTGAAGACCTATTTCTTGTGGTGGAAGGATATTTAGAAGAAAATTCATTACATCTACACATTTGTTAAATTTAATATCTTGGATATTTACCCCTTGTTTATCTTTACTTAAAGAATATTTTCTGTTATGCTAGGAATAGAAAATATAGGTCTCAATTTATTTATTTTAAAAAAAAAAAAATACACATTCACTCAAGAGACTTTGCAAAGAAATGAAAATATATCAAAGAGGTAAAGATAAAATTAACATCGTTTTTTGCCTGAAAATCGCACATTTTGACCAATATCTCAAAATTTATACATCGTTATTCTAAACAAAACTATACTTCAAACCCATCAGCACTTAACTCATAAAAAATTTTTATGCAAGAAATATTTTTATAACATGCTTGAGTTTCTGATTGACAATATCTATGTGGTTTTTGGAGACCAGGTCTTCCAATAATCTATTGGAATTCCCATGGGTACCAATTGCGCCCCGTTATTAGCAGACCTTTTTTTGTATTCATATGAAGCAGAATTTGTCCAAAATCTTGTACGTGAAAAGAAGAAAACACTTGCTGTGGCCTTCAACTCGACATTTAGATATATCGACGATGTATTGTCAATTAACAATGGCTATTTCCATTCTTATGTCGATACGATATATCCTGGTGAGCTTGAGATAAAAGATACCACAGAGTCTGACACATCTGTTTCATATTTGGATATTTTACTTGAAAAAGACGTTAATGGTAATCTTACAACCAAGCTTTCTGATAAACGTGATGACTTTAACTTTTCAATCCTCAACTTCCCTTACGTATGCAGCAATATACCTTCATCACCTGCATACGGGGTATATATCTCTCAGTTGATTCGATACGCAAGAGCATGCTCTACGTATGAACGATTTCTAAAACGAGGTAATTTATTGACAAACAAGTTGATGAAACAAGAATATCAGCAGTCTCGTTTAAAGTCATCATTTCGTAAGTTCTATGGTCGATACAATGACCTTGTCAGCAAATACAATTTATCATTGAGTCAAATGCTGACTGACGTTTTTCATACTAATTGTTAGGCCATTATTTACACACTGAATTGTCGACGGATTTTTCCGTTATTTCCCGATCATGACAAGGAGCACACGGCGGGTGTGACCGGTCGGCATGGGATGCTCACTCCTCCATGGCACCTGATCCCACCTCTGATATTTAGAGGTCCGTGTTTGCTCTGCTCCTATTTTGTATTGTTAATGGACTTTTGAGCTTTGAATACTGTTCGTTATCTCCATATATTTCATTGCCTATTTAGATTTTTTATACCCCAAAAATGATACTGTTTAAGTGCAAAAAGGACACACAATAATGTATGCGGATTAATTTGTATGATTTGTTCAATGATAAATATTATTCAATCTATTTTACGTAAAATAAGATTAGATTTATTGCCATAATTACATCTGATAAAATATGATAAAGATTAAATGATTAACCAAAGAGTTATAATTTAAGTGCAAAAAGATCAACTTAATTGTACCGTGGCTCAATAAAATGCCCCCCACCCATTTTCTTTGCGATTTTGAGTCATGTTTTATGAGTACTTATCTAAAATATGCTTCCTTGATATAACTAGTTTCACGCATTACATACCTTAAACATTTCGAAAATTCAGGTCAATTGTTTCATTTTTAAGGTCTAAATCTTATCTTCATCTTTAGGCTACATACAAGTGAAAGTACAGTATATTTGTCCTCATGATTTTACTTAATGAAGCAATAGGGCCATCACATCTACAAAGCGAATCGCAGATATAATGAATGGAATATTGAAATAATATACATATAGTATAAAGAGTTGAAGCATTCTTTTTGCTCACTTCATTATAATATTGAACAAAACACCCTGTTTCCAAAATAAAGAGCAACTAAACTTATCTACAAACAATGAAGCGCATCGAACTAATAAAAGTTTCCATTTGAATAAAACGTTTTACCTTTCTTTTGAACGTTTGTTGTTACATGATGACACTCCCATTTCTTCATAAAGGAGAAAGCCGTCTAATGTAGGAACAAGTGGGCGGGGAAACGCCAGTCTGCACTGAGATAAAGCCCCCAATTGTCGTAAATGTTCTCAAATGCTTCATTCGAATACCGGTAGAACAGGTATTCTATAAATAGAATAACCAATCAGATTGACAGTTTACATACACCGGTTAACACCTTAACCTTAACTTCAATAGAAATGACAAGCACATACTTGTAATTATATACAAAGTTTTACATGTACAGAAGCGGGGGCTTTAACTTTCTTTCCAAACTTCACAGAAACACAATTTCGACAAAACATGATTTTCCAGTCTCAGAGAGTGGTGTGTCTTAAAGCATTGCGACGAATATTGCTTTCACGAATCTAGAGAAATGGGCGTGTTATTTCGTAACAATTGACATTCCATAAAGAGGGACCTGAACGTTCCATTCAAACGAAGAATTTACCACTTCAATGCGCATCACTGTTGGACAATTCAACTCTATATACAATGATCGTTGATTACTTTCATCAAATTAAATGACTACATTAGGAGAAAATATTTAAAACCCATAAATTTAATGACCAAGTGGAAATGTAGCACTATATTTCAGTTAACAGTCTATAAAAATGAATTTGATTTATTTTACATAAAAACATCTTAAAGTCTCCAATAATTGATCGATTCTTGCTTATTTACTGAGACCATGGATACTATACAAGTATTTATGAATAATTCGAATGAAGTCTCATCAAACTTAAGTATATAAAGAGTTACTTTTCTTAGTGTAATTTCTAGAGCGACCCATCGTCGCCTTATAATAAAACAAGATCAAATACACAAACCTTAAAAAACTATTGGATCAACAGCATATTTATCTAGATACATTAAAACTAAACTTTTTACTTTCTAACACAAAACTCATCATTTATAACATTGTCAGATGAGACAATCAATTTTTTTTATCTTACAGTACTTCAATTTCCCAAATAATAATGTTTGATGCATTATGATTTTAATTATGTTTGATGCATTATGACGTTCAGTTCAAAAGTAATACAAAAGATATGCTATTAATTAAGGTTCATTCATGTGATTCAATTCAGCACTTAACTAAGGAGTAGGGTGGAGCCACAATAAGGGATCAAAAAGTTAATTTGGGAATATATAGAGCAAGAACTATTTCAAATCTTCTCATGAACAGCAAGGCCATGAATTATCGTAGTAATAAGCGAGCATTCTCAAGTAGTGCAGATTTGGGTTTGTTTAAATCAATGCCAATGGGGTATTGTAGGGCCACAAAGGATGACCAAGCTTTGAACGGAAATATAAACAAAAATATAACACAAACAAATACAGCAGTCCCAGAAAAATCGCAATCT
This sequence comes from Saccostrea echinata, assembly GCF_033153115.1. Taxonomy (NCBI): domain Eukaryota; kingdom Metazoa; phylum Mollusca; class Bivalvia; order Ostreida; family Ostreidae; genus Saccostrea; species Saccostrea echinata. Next base: position 14,939,334 of record NW_026889761.1, read on the forward strand.
CAAGCTGTATAGATACAAGTCTCTTCTTTTCAAATTTTTTTCCCTTGAGTTAGGATTGGGCTGAAGTTGGAGATCAAATCTTACCCAATGCATGTATACAGAAAACCATTAAAAATCTTTTCCAGAAGGGTACATTAGTCATACTGATATTGAAATATCTCAATGTTATGTGGATTTTAGTTCTAACATGATCCATTGAAAATTGGCTGGGGCCACAATATGGGACTTTAATTTTTCAGGATATAAACTTTTACAAATTACCATTCTTTAGATTAGCAGGACCAGTGTGACTCAGGTGTGTATTTTAGCTAATTGATCTCTTGTTGTCAGTATGAGGAAGTAATCATCTTGATCTTATACAATATTGTATATTTTGATTTTTAATCAGATGTACAGACACTTCAATCTGACACATTCACGAAAGATAGGATCAAACTGCCCCTTAACCTTCGAACCGTCGTACGAAACGATACGACTCCAAAAATGCCAAAAGCATTTGTTTCCGGCGATGTATGCAGCATTAAGGTTAGAAGAAATTTTTTCTTATATCTGTGAAAAGCTACTTTGAGAAGAAATGAAGCTAAAAAATAATTGAATCCCACATTACATTTAGGCATAATGCAGAGGGGATAATTGTTAGAAGATCAAAACAACATAAAAATACTAATTGGTGAGGCGAACAAGAAATATTCCTAGGTATATACTGAAAAAAAGTTAATGGAATATATGGAGATAACAAACAGTTAACAGATTAACAAAAACAATTGTAACTACGTTGAAAAGAATCATCATTTTAAAGTACAATGTTTAAACTTTTCGGTTGTAAAATTGATTTAAGATCAAGTTGATTACCTTCTAGATAACATAAGGCTAATTGTATCATTGTTCCTAGAATTACCGCAGTGACATTTTCCACGTTTTTCTAAATCATTACAAACTTGTTTCTTTATAACCTTTACTGTTAAAAAAATGAAAGGATCAGTGCTGTATTTAGAGTACAGTCATAAAAATAAAATAATGTATTCACATTTCTTTTTCCTTTTGTGCATTACATCTCTAAATTCATAAAAAATATATTTATAAAAGATTTAGTTTATTCCAAAACTATAGCCTTTCTTTCATATTGTAGCTAACACATCACTATCATATCATTGGCATAGCCTTTTTTTTAACTTAATCATCAAAATAAAGAAAAAAATTATGCAGGCTGCATAAAAGACGTAAAAAATATTCTTAGGTAAACATTTAGAAACAAATAAAACAGCATAAAATCTTATTGACTTCATTTCTGAAAGATAAATCAAAGTAACTATAAATAAAAGCGTTAACAATGAATTCAAACAGAATGCCCTTTGTAGAAAGGCAAGTAATTTACCCACTAGTGAGCTCTTGGAGAACCGGAATTCCGCCATGGTACTCCCTGGAAGCATCATCAGGACAAGCATATTGAGGTATGCTAAAATATAGAAGATGAGGGTGGTTGCAAACATCACTGTAAAATTGTTTCTCGCTTGTTTATGCCTCGCCTTTTTCTTCCTGTTTATCGACGTGTCTCTAACATTTCGTTTAGAATCCTCTTTCGAATTTGACTTGCATCGTCCCCAATGTACACCGTTGTCTGTTGAACTCAAAACTGTTGATACTCTTGTTGAAAATGCCGACTCTTCCATTTCACTCATTTTTACGTGTAGTTTTCCCGGATTCTCAGTTTTATGCGCATTGTCTTGAACTGTCGAAACGTCAGATTTTTGATTTGCCATTTTGGCTTTGAGACCTGCCTTTCTAAATTTTCGATATATTTTTACACTGACTGGTATATATAATGCACATGTAATAATCATATTCAGCAAAGACAGAAAAATTTCAAAAGCAAAATAACCAATTTGTAATTTTTGCAGAGTTCCATCGGTAAAGCGCAAGGTACACAAAGTAGTATTTATCAGTTCTCCTTTGTACACAAAAGGATAACGCCTTTCTTCTAAGATGTAAAGCATTGGTGCTGAGGTCATGATTGAAAATATCATTACCACAATCAGAGCTCTTCTTTTCCTAGTAATAGTAAGTTGTGGACCAGTAGGACGGCAAATCATAAGATGGCGATTAATGGCAATAAGTAGAATGATAATCCCAGACACAGAGGTGGTCGACCAAGTAAGAAAATATCCTACTTTACAAAACGTATCCAAAGTATAGTAGGCCCTGTGAAAATTCGAAGCTACGCCAAGTATAACGCCAGCAAGACATGCGAAAATATCGGCAATGGCTAAAATTGGGATAAAATACTTTTCGTCAGTTCGTTTCATTTTACGTGTGTAAATATACAACACAATTGAATTTCCAAATAATCCTAGAAAAAGATACAGAAGAAGTATTCCAATGTTAAAATAGAGAGTTTTTGTAACATCGGCATTCAGATCTTCTGCTGTATAGTTCATGATTGATCTTTTAAGAAAAGCAAAATATTCGGTAAATTTTTCTCTTTATCAGTGATCTACTATATCCAAAGCCTGAACTTATGAAAGATATCATTTGAAGTTGAAAACGGATCAAAAGTCATCAACTTGTGACTGGGAAGTTCAAATTTTTGACCGGGTTGTAAACAGAAACTGTAATGTAAACGTGACATCATCGTATATGTGAAAAGATTTTCTAAAGAGAAAAGGCAAATAATATCCGTATACCCAATAAACAAGGAAAGTGGTGTACTTCCTGTAATCTAAATTTCGATACATAAGGAAGAAAAACAACTTATTCTAATGCATCGAATGAAACATCAATTAAAATTAATTAATACCGATATTTTACACCTGACACTGCATTGCTCAAGTTTGTATTAATATATTTAAACTATTATTTTGGTCATTTTTTACAAGTCTTTAATATATATATATACAATATATATATATTAATATAATAATAAGTATTGCAGCGGAATTAAAAGCATAGTGAAAATATTGCCAAAGAATGGGAAATATCGTATGTGGGGAAAAACATAGCAATTAAATGAGCTGTGAGATCCATGAAGTTTGTCCCTTCCATTGTATTTCTAAGACATGCCAAAAATCTGGAAAACCTTATTCAGAATACTTTTTGCAACTTCAGGTCAAAATTGTTTAAAATTTGTTGGTGATACAAGTGCCAGTATTACGGTGTATCAAATTTATTGGTATATTTCAAGATGATATCTTGCTTATCCTCTCTCTCTCTCTCTAAACATTTTAATATGATGAATTAAAGAGTACGTTTAGTTGTTTTTCGTTTCTTCATAACAATTTTTCAGATAAAATTTACCAGTATCCAATTTAAATCTATGAATAAACATGGTCGCTCGCGTGACGCAGTGGTTAGAGCGTTCGCTCTAGATTGATTGTATATTGTTTTACGTCCCATTCGAGAATTTTTCACTCATATAGAGACGTCACCATATACCGGTGAAGGGCTTCAAATTTTGACCTTTACTCGGCACTCAGGGCCATTGAGCAGTGAGGGATCTTTATCGTGCCAACGCCTGCCGTGACACGGGGCCTCGGTTTTTAAGGTCTCATCCGAAGGACCCGCAACTTTCACTTCAAAGTGCCGAGCGCATGGCGAAGGAACAGTTGCTACCTATTTTTTTTTATCGACTTAGGTCTGTCGCGGCCGAGATTCGAACTTACGACCTCCCGATCACGGAGCGAGCGCTCTACCGACTGAGCTACCGTGAACGGTCGTTCGCTCTAGAGTCGCGGAGTAAGGAGTTGATCCTTAGGTCGCAGATTCGAATCCCACTGTGAGACGTCGAGACCGGTCCTTCGGATGAGACCGTATAAACCGAGGTCCCGTGTCGCAGTAGGTGCTGACACGGAAAAAGATCCCTCACTGCTCAATGGCCCTGAGTGCCGAGTATAGGTCAAAATTTGTAGCTCTCCACCGACAAGTGGTGGCGTCTCCATATGAGTGAAAAATTCTCGAGAGGGACGTTAAAAAATAAACAAACAAAACAAAGGAATAAACATGCGGAAAAGACATAAAGACTGAGGAAAATATAAAGCAACTCAAATTTCAATCTAGGCAAGAAATCCCCTTAACTCTCCTACGTTTTCCTACCTGATAAGCTATTTAACCATAACGTGATTTATTTATAATACAGCAATTTTTTTTTTGTTGATGAATAAATTAGTGTTTAAATATATATGAATTTAAATTAAAAACTATCTTTATTAAAACGATTACAAAAAATAGACACATTATGACTACGATTAATATAAATATATTTTATATTTAAAATTACTTAATTGATGAATCATATTGAATGTAATGCATTCAGGGAGTACCAAGTTGTTTACGAACGAATTTCCGGATTACTTTACGGAAGCGGATTCATAGCCTTACCGCATACCGGAAATCAAAGTTTTTGACTTGAAGTAACTGCACCTGAAATCGTACTGTTTGTTTACAAATATTTACAACTCAGTGTTTATAACAGTTGAAATTGAAATTCAGATCGTCTCTGAAATTACTCATTCAATATGTACTCTATATTTTATTCAAAAGTTCAGATCTTTTCGTAATAAAACTAAAATTCTTAACAACATGCATGCTAATTTGTACGATTTTATCATTTCCACTGTATTATGTTTCATGAATAAAAGAGAACTTAAACTCTTCATGATACTATGTGAAATTGATTGATTGATTGATTGTATATTGTTTTACGTCCCATTCGAGAATTTTTCACTCATATAGAGACGTCACCATATACCGGTGAAGGGCTTCAAATTTTGACCTTTACTCGGCACTCAGGGCCATTGAGCAGTAAGGGATCTTTATCGTGCCAACGCCTGCCGTGACACGGGGCCTCGGTTTTTAAGGTCTCATCCGAAAGACCCGCAACTTTCACTCCAAAGTGCCGAGCGCATGGCGAAGGAACAGTTGCTACCTATTTTTTATCGACTTAGGTCTGTCGCGGCCGAGATTCGAACTCACGACCTCCCGATCACGGAGCGAGCGCTCTACCGACTGAGTATGTGAAATTGAATTATTATAATATGCTTATACTACATTAACTCATGGAAATTGACTTCAAGACATCAACATGCACCTTAAGACTAATTTTATTTTTTTAAAGTTTTTATAAGAAATGTTACAAGTTTGGTACAAATAGTAAGGATTCTAAGCAGTAGTGTTTTATGGGAGGAAGTACTCTGTTTGCACTCTGAATGTAGAACATGTCAGGAACTTAAATACGGATTAACTGCTTTTTTTAAAATGATTTTTATTTTTAGGATTAAACAAAAATAAGAACACAACATATCAGGCAATGTTAGATTTATTAAAAAAAATTAAACAAATTACAATTATTACTCTTCCTATGATAAGAATGATAATCCCAGACACAGGGGTGGTCGACCAAGTAAGAATGATAATCCTAGACACAGAGGTGGTCGACCAAGTAAGAAAATAACCTACTTTACATAACGTATCCAAAGTATATTAGGCCCTGTGAAAATTCGAAACTACGCCAAGTATAACGCCGGCAAGACAAGCGAAAATATCGGCAATGGCTAACATTGGGATAAAATACTTTTCGTCAGTTCTTTTCATCCTATGTGTGTAAATACACAAAACAATTGATTTTCCAAATAATCCTAGAAAAAGATACAAAAGTAGTATTCCAGTGTTAAAATAGAGAGTTTTTGTAACATCGGCATTCAGATCTTCTGCTGTATAGTTCATGATTGACCTTTCAAGAAAAGTAAAATATTCAATCAATTTTCCTCTTTATCCGTGATTTAGTACATTCAAAGTCTGAGCCAGGGAAAGAATCATTTGAAGTTAAAAACGGATCAAAAGTCATCAACTTGTGACTGGGAAGTTCAAATTTTTGACCGGGTTGTAAACAGAAACTGTAATGTAAACGTGACATCGTCGTATATGTGAAAGGATTTTCTAAAGAGAAAAGGCAAATAATATCCGTATATCTAATAAACAAGGAAGCTGGAGAGTAATCTGTTATCTAAATTTCAATACATATGGAAGAAAAACAACTTATTCTAATGCATCGAATGAAACATCAATTAAAACTAATTCATACCGATATTTTACACCTGACACTGCATTGCTCATATATGTATTAATGTATTTACACTACTATTGTGGTTATTTTCACAAGTCTTTATAATATTTCTTAAGTATTGCAGTGGAATTAAAAGCATAGTGGAAATATTGTCGAGTCTTAATTATGAGTTATGCAACACGGTTTTTTTTATCGCTGTTTTCTTCTTTTTATAATTTCTTAATGCATACTTTCTCACCCTGCAGTTAATTTTCGTCCCAGACAGCAATACTTCTTTATGTCTTCAGCAAATATATTTCGCCGTTAGACACATTATATTGCCTGCAATATATACCCTAGCATTGCCAGAGAAAGACTTAATTTCCAGTCAAATGCGCCATGTACATCTTGATATGAATCCTTATCATGCCGACTTAAACTATCCAACCTAAAGAATGGGGTTTGTCGTATATGGGAAAAACATAACAATTAAATGAGCTTGAAGATCCATGAAGTTTGTCAATTTCATTGTATTTCTAAGACACACTAAAAATCTGGAAAACCTAATGAAAAATTCTTTTTGCAACTTCAGGTCAAAATGAAACACCTGACTCTACATTGTAAATTAATTTTAACGCTTCTAGAGTTTGTGAATTCACTTCATTGCTGAAAAAACTAAAACTTTAACGTATAAGGATATTCTCATGTAAATGAGCCTTCATATAAAAATTTTATTTGACTGGGGATTAACGTTTCTAAGATTGAGTTAAAGGTTTTTTTTCTTCTAGCATTGATAAAAATTTGTTTCGAATGAAAAAAGTAAATGTTAACAGGCATTATATACGAAAAATAATGCAAACAAAAGTGATTATAAATAAAAGACATTCTCCATCAGAGAAAAAAAAAATATAAACAAAAATTATTGACTTTTATTGGTTGTTGATTTTTTTTATATATACTTTTATATATACTTTTTTTGCGAAATGCATTTTATGGTATTACGTGAAATTGTTTAAAAGTTGTTGGTGATGAAAGTGCCAGTTTTACGGTATATCGAATTTACTGGTATATATCAAGATGATATCTTGCTAACCCTATCTCTCTCTCAACATTTTAATATGATGAATTAAAGAGTACGTTTAATTGTTCTTCGTTTCTTTATAACATTTTTACAGATAAAATTCACCAGGATCCAATTTAAATCGAAAAAAGACATCAAGACTGAGCAAAATATATAGCAACTAAAATTTCAATCTAGGCAAGAAATCCCCTTAACTCTCCTACGTTTTCCTAACCGATAAGCTACTTTACCATAACGTGATTATTTATAATACAGGAAATTCTATTTGTTTATGAATAAATTTGTGTTTAAAATATATAAATTTTAAATTAAAACCTATCTTTATTTAAAAAGATTTTTAAAAATAGCAACATTATGATTACGATTAATATAAATATATTAATTACTTAATTTATGAATCATATTAAATGTAATGCATATTCAGGGAGTACCAAGTTGTTTATGAACGAATTTCCGGATTAGTTTACGGAAGCGAATTCATAGCCTTACCGCATACCAGAAATCACAGTTTTTGACATGAAGGAACTTCACATGAAATCGTATTGTTTGTTTACAAATATTTACATCTCAGTGTTTAAACAGTTGAAATCGAAATTCATATCTTCTTTGAAATCATTCAATATGTACTCTAAACTATAAGTTTAGATCTTTTCGTAAAAATAAAAAACTTGACAACATACATGCAAAATTTGCATGATTTTATCATTTCCATTATATTTTGTTTTATGAATAAACAAGGACTTAAGCTCTTCATGTTAGTGTGTGAAATTGAATTATAAATAACAATATACTTATACTACGTTAATTCATGGAAACTGACTTCAAGACGTCAACATGCACCTTATGAATAATTTCATCTCAAGTTAACTGTTAATTAATAAACTTACTTATACTATCACATTAGTAACACTAGGTTTCAACAATTCATTTAAGTTTTTATAAGAAGTTGTACTTTTTTGGTACAAATAGTAAGGATTCTTAGCAGTAGTGTTTTATAGGAGGAAGCAAGCAGTGATGTTCACTATCAGCTAATTTATTTTGAAGTTTTCTTCAACAGAACTCTGTAACAAAATATATCTTTAAATATACTGAGAATGTTTATTTTAAAGAGAGATATACATGGATAACCTTGTTAAAACTAGTTTAATAAATCATTCCTAAAATATTATGTTTCTAGTGTTTAGCTAACAGAAGCAGCATTAACATTTATGTATATGCACTCTTAATGTAGAACCATGTCAGGAACTTAAATACGGATTAACTGATTTTTTTAAAATTATTTTTATTTTTAGGATTCTTATTTCGAAAAACAAAAATAACAACAAAAAATGAGAAAATGTTAGGTTCATTAAAAAAAATTAAACAAATTACAATTATTACTCTTCCTACTTGCAAAATAAAAACTGTAATTATTTTAAAACAATTTAAAATGGATATCATCAGTGCTTTTTTCTACAGAAACATAAAATGTTATTAAGTTCATGCCGAAAAGATAAGTCAAAATAAGTGTATATAAAAGGGTTTAAAATATTATTCAGAAGAAAGGCCCTCTGAAGAAACACAAGGACGTTCAATTCCACAGCCCCTCTGGTAAACCAAAACGTGGGTGGGTCCTCTCCAGGTAACATAAACAACACAAGTGTTGGCAAATAAGCTAACACGTAAATTAGGATAATTGTAGCAAACATAAGTGTGAAGTTATGCCTAACTTGTCTTCGTCTTGAATTTTTCCTGCGTTTTAGAGATGATACCTTTTGCTTGTAGTCTATTCCTGATGGATTTGTGCTTGTTGTGCATTTCGAGCACATTTCATTTTGGCTCATCACTTCGGAAGTATTTGAAATCACTGACAACTCGTGTTCTGGCGTACTTATGCATATTCTTCGTTTTGCAATGGATACAGGCACACCTTCAGAAATGGATGAAACGTTGGTTGAAGCGTTCATGTTTTGCTGTATAACTTTGAACCTGCGATATATAGTAACACCGACTGGGATGTATAATCCACATGTCACTATCATGTTCAGTGAAGCAAGAAAAATCTCAAAAGCAAAATAAGCATTTTGTAACTGCTTCATTGCACTATCACTAAAGCGAAGTGTACATATTGTAGTGTTTATTAGTTGTCCTTTGTACACAAATGGGAAATCACGGCTTCCTAGAAAATACAGCATCGGAAGCGAGGTTACAAAAGAAATAGATGACATGATGACCATGGCTCTTCTCTTTCTTACCGTGTTAAGTTGGAGACCCGTGGGACGACAAATCCTTAAATGACGACTGAGGGCGATTAAGAGGATCAAAAATCCAGAAATGGAAGTCGTTGTCCAGGTGAAAAAATATCCCACTTTACAGAATGTATCCAACACGTAATTAGCTCTGTAGAAATTCGAAACAATTCCAAGAATTATTCCAGCCAAACACGCAAAAATATCCGACACAGCAAGAAGAGGAATGAAGTAACGTTCTTCTGTCTTTCTCATCTTGCGAGTGTAAATGTATAAGACACTTGAATTGCCTGAGAGTCCAACGACGAGGTACAAGGATAATAGTGCAGTATTAAAATAGAGGTATTGTGTTACCTCATCATTCAAATCCTCCGCTGTATAATTCATGATTTTATAATTAACTATAACAATTTTAGGATAATATACGATAGAACAGAATACATCCCTATATGTTCAGAAACTCATTTCTAATTCATATTGTCAGTATAAAAGGATTTTAGTTAAAGGATGCGCCCTGTTCTATTTTAAGATATTAACACTTGTTCATGATGAAATCCTGACTAATGATAATTAATATCGTAAATCTAAATGCAATTTTATTTGTTTCTCATAACTTTGAATTGGTAGTTGAATAAAATTAGTTATTTGAACTTTGTTGTCATGAGAAGGACGATATACTTAAAAATAAAATGTGAAGAAAATGCATGTAAATAGGAATATCTACATGTACATGTATATTATATAAAGGAACTTTCAGCCAGTAATATTCTCCATCCATCGAAAGTTTAGTAGTTTTGATTAAAAAGATTTTGATTTTTGATTTCTTTTTCTTTCTTTTCTGAAATTTGTCAGTCCCTCTGTTAAAGAATATGAGTAATGAAGGAACTAAACAAATCAAAGCATCATTTAGTTTTCCCGATTTAAAAATTCTAATGAAAGAGGTTTATATTGTCTCCAGAGGCCTGAGTTGGCTCTGTTCACAATATGCAAGGGTTTTCCCATAAAAATGCAAACGTTTAGATATCTCATCAAGTATCTGACCTAATTTTTTTCTCAGTTTTACACAATGTTGGGAAATTACGAAAGCCAGATATGCTCATTTTTGACAAGACAAAAAATATTTAACTCGTTATAACGAGATAATTATCTCGTTATAACGAGTTAGTTATCTCATTATAACGAAATATTTATCTCGTATAACGAGTTAGTATCTAGTTATACCGAGATAATTATCTCATTTGAGGAGTAATTATTTCCTTATAAAGAGTTAGTTATCTCGTTATAATGAAATAATTAACTCGTTATAACGAGTTAGTGTCACGTTATAACGAGATAAGTATCCCGTTATAACGAGTTAGTCATCTCGTTATAACAAGGTAGTTTTCTTTCTCGTTATAACGAGTTAGTATCTCGCTATAACGAGGTAATTATCTCTTTATATATTTAGTGTTAATCATCTTGTTATAAAGAGTTAGATTTCTCGTTATTACGAGATAATTATCCCGTTATAACGATTTATAATTAGTTATCTCGTTATGACGATTTAGTTTTCTCGTTATTTCGAGATTTGATAGCAATATAGGAATAAAACGGTTGTAGTTTTTAATGCCATTGAATTATTTACATTTCCAATGTCTTTGTCCGAGATAAAATTACAAATTGTAAAAATACTTTATTTCTACATAAATCCACTGGTTCATCGATAGGCGCGGTTAAAAAAAATCACGTGCGGGGCGGGACAAATAGAGATAGAAGCGGGGCTATTAGCACTGGAATTTGCAGAATCAGGAGCATGTAAATATAAGGAATAACTGTCAGATTTTTTTTGATTCATGACGATGATCAATCGATTGGCTTGCGTGATAATTTTATCACGCAAGCCACTCGATTGATCACATTATGAATCCAAAAAATTAGACAGTTATTCCTTAAATATTTTTTAGTAAATCATCAGTCTAATTTAACTTGAGCAATTGATAAATGGTTGAAAATTTAATTTGTGATAGGTTTTAATTATGATTAAGTCTTGAGCTATCTCGCAGTCAATATTCATATTTTGGTAAGAACAGCAACTCTAAAGCGAACGCATTTACACATTTATTCGTGAATGCCTCCTCATGTTGTTGCATTAGGACGCGATATTTTTCTTATAATAAATAAATTTAAGTTTACTTAAAATTTTTTTATTATAATCAATAAGTGTCCTCCTTGAATGTTCAAGTCTGAAATATTGTATAGTGATGTATTATAATGGTCATTTTGTTTCATGTCTTAGGAGAGGCAGAGATTGACCAATCAAAATCAAGCAATTAAAATTCTGGCCACGCGATGCGTCACTCTGCCTCTTCTCCCACCTACAGCCTTGGAGGACGGACGTTTTTTCAAGTTTGTTATTTATTTTATCAAGTATTTGGTGAGTAAAATTATTTTATCATGTCTTCAATGGGCAAAACTTCGGTTGTCATTCTTGGTCATTCAACTGTGCGTCGTTTTCACGAATTCTTGAAACATGGTGATGACATTAGATATTCTGCAAATCTTGGTCTGGAAAAAACGCATTCCGTTTTGTACAGGGGTGTGGGCGGAAGGAAGGTTCGTGATATAATATCTAAGGATATGGAGAGTGTATTTGCTTTAGGTCCCGAGGTAGTTGTTCTAATGATTTGGGAGAACGACATCGTTCCCAGTACAGATCCTACATTGTTGGCCGCAGAAATTGAAACTATGGTATCGGTGATGCATCGCCGCTATAATGTTGCGAAAATAATTGTTTGCAAATTATTGCCAAGATTTAAGGTTAATTTCGAGTACAATGATGTAGCAGACAAGGTGAATGAAATACTGAGAGATGCATTGCCATCACTAGGTTATTGTGTATTTTGGGAACACGGGAATTATTTTGTTTCTCCCCGGGACGGATATTGTAGTCGGAAATTTGTATCCGACGGAGTTCATCTGAACAAACAAGGGAATGTACAGTTATATAGGATTCTACTACGATTATTGCCGAGATCAAAGAAATGCCGCGGACATTATTCTCCAATAAATCACGAACGTCATCAAAAAATTATCAGATCAGAAACACATGTCAAATCTGTACAGTTGAAATGAATATTTCACTGTATAATCTAATACTTATTTAGACCACATCGATGTGTCGTCTTACGCAGTCTTAACGTGTGTATTGCCTGAAACAGCTGATAAATATCCGTTTTTATAGCCAAGTGGGGCTGTTCTACGGACCTCCCCACAACATTTACACTCCCGTGATTTTACTGATAAATCAATGAAATAGACAACTGGTTTTGTTATTTTTCATTCATAAAAATTAATCAGTATATGTTACAAGCAAATTTATAAATAATTAAAGGATATTTTTAATCCAACAAAAGCTGAAATCGTCTGCATTTTATGCAATCAATTGACCCTCTGGTGTTAAATGGAACAGCGAAATTGCGACATGATGACCTAATTCGTTTCTCTATAGAGAAAATGATCAACTGTATTTTAGAGCCGTTAGTAGAATAGAAATAAAGTCCTTGTTGTCGTGAATGATGCAGGCTAACCTCCTCGGTCTCGAAATGTTGTCTGAAATATAAAAGCCTCGGCTAACGCCTCGGCTTTTATATTTCAGACAACATTTCTCGACCTCGGAGGTTATCCTGCAACATTCACGATAACGCGGACTTTATTTCTTAAGTATAAGGGGAGCGTTAATTTCAGTGAGAAAATAGATTTTCGAGAAAATGTAACAAGATTGTCACTTTTATCCTTTCTTCAAAATCATTTGGATACGGTACATGTAACAAAACTTAATTTGGCAGTTTTTATAAATTAGTTATTTAATTACAGTGTATTATAAAAAAAAAAAAAAAAAAAAAAAAAAAAAAAAAAAAAAAAAAATTAAATCTGCTTATCAGATATTGGCTTGCCAATCATTTCCTTTTTTCACTTTAATTTCAACCTTTACGTTGAAATTCATTATAAAAAATTTTGTGACTTTTACAGTACTATAGGCATGACCTAAGTATGTGTTTCAGGCATTCAATGTGCTTGCCAGTTTAAACCCGTTTGGGGTTTTTCATTTTAGTTTCAACTTTTACCCTGGCGATTTTTCCATCGATTTTATTTGATTTATCTAGGAATGTATTTTAATTAATGCGTTCCGGATTTATCCTTTTTTCTGTGAAGGAAAATCGTTGGAGAAATGTCTGCCAATTGGTTTGTTACGGTATTAGTTGATTACTAAAACTGTTTAATTTTACGGTACTCTAGGCAAGGCCTAAGTACAAGTTTCAGGCAGTCTTTTGTACTTGCCATTTTGTACCCGCTTGGGTTTTTTCGTTTTAGTTTCAGCTTTTACCCTGGCGATTTTTCCATCGATTTTATTTGATTTATCTAGGAATGTATTTTAATTAATGCGTTCCGGATTTATCCTTTTTTCTGTGAAGGAAAATCGTTGGAGAAATGTCTGCCTATTTGTTTGTTACGGTATTAGTTGATTACTAAAACTGTTTAATTTTACGGTACTCTAGGCAAGGCCTAAGTACAAGTTTCAGGCAGTCTTTTGTACTTTTATGGAATGGAAAATCTAATAAATAAATTTAGAACCAAAAATCATTTCCGTTGGACTCCATGTTTAAACGTGATAAAAACAGCTTTGGGGTTTAAAAAATAACAATTAAAATTAACAAACTTGTATTTACATTTTTACCGAGTACCCGGGTACTCGATCGGAAAAACGTCCGAGTAACCGATTATCAAAACTTGACCGATTTGACATCCCTAATTTTAAGGAATGAATGTTGCTTATTACCACTTTAACGTTGAAAAAATTCTATGCCCCCCTCTTTATTATTTTTTTTTTTACTTTCTCCCTCCTTTTTCTCTATTTCTCTTTTCTTCTTTTCTCCTCTTCCTTATTAAACCAACTTTCAAATAAGCGTATGTGTGTAAATGTATATCTATGTATGTAAATGTACTCTGTATATGGTATTCTTAATATGCACATGAGTGAAGATATATGTATAAATATGTTTATTTGATATAAATGTGAAAGTTGAAATAAAAATTAATAATAACAAAAAAAAAAAAAAAAAAAAAAAAACAAAACTGCGCCTTGAAGTAAAACCCATCATAATATCAATATTGTATTATTTTCATGAATGATCGAGAGGTACAATATATGTACAAAGCGTGTATGGAGAAGTTTAAATGTTCAGCGAGAATTCGAAAAAGATTCATAAAGTTAATGCAAAAAAGAAAATTGTGCAATGAGATTTAGCAATGAGAAATTAACCAACAACACATTTAATAATTTATAATTAATGGATAGAATTTAAGATTAAGCAATTCAAGTCAATAAGCTTTTAGTTAGTAAAAAAAAAAACAACAACATAATACTCGTAATTAAGGATTTCCAAATATATCTTTTTACAATTTTGTGAGGAAATTTCTTAACTTGAACATGGACTTTCATGTCTGTTGTTAAGGACTATACTACTTTCAAGTTGTGTATACGTAATTTTCGATAGTATTAATGAAATATCGGGAACAAAATATTTAAACAATTTAACGATTAAGTAACAAATTTCAAGAAAAAATTGTACTTTGTACAAGTTATAACAAAACAAGTGTTGACACCTATCTGAAGGATTCAGACCACTATTAGCTTAAATATAGACTTATATAGTAAAAAGCTTGAAAAGCGGGGATGTATAGTGATGGGGTGTCCGTTAGCCCGTCCGTCCGTCTGTACGTCCGCCCTTCCGTCCGTTGCACTTTTGGGTACATATCTCTTATTCTTAACTCCTCATATACCACTAAATAAAATTTGATGACACTTTCACAGAATCTTTGTTACATAGTGCCATTGTGCACCTCCTATGTACCTTTTTGATCGGATATATATATATATATCGGGTCTCCCATAGCAAAACATAGACTTTGCCATTATAAACATATAGAAGGCGGGGATATCATTTTGTGAGCTCAGTGCTCACAGTACTAGTTTTGTTTGTAACTTTTAAAAAAGATATTTTTGACCAAATAATAGAGTAATGTGTCTGCTAAATATCATGTCCAAATATAGGGGGTGTCCAAAGGTGTTGTCCCAGGTTATTAAATTGCTTCTGACGTCATGTCCTCTGGCTCAGAAGAGCTCTCAACCGGCTTAGAAACATCCTCACAACGCGTCAGGGGTCCTGCTTCAACACGGCAACGTGTTGACCCAGGACCCCTGACGTTGTGAGGATGGCTTAGAAAGTGTAAACAAATCAAATTACCCCCCACTTCAGTACACATTTCTATGTATAATTTATGCTTGAAATATACCTTTATGCATATCATTGTAAACTTTCATTCTATACCAAAAAAATATCACAAACATGTTGACTGTTTTCACTATTGTCTATTAAAATGGGGCATGTGAATTTCCTTACATTCACTACATTTCAGCCTGTTGACCTACACCTTTTAATTGTGGACCGGTTCGACGTCGAAAATGACCCCGGCCACAATTCGACGTCGAAAAATTACCCTTTTGCATGTAGAAAAAGTGCATTACACTTAAAATTCTGCATATCCTAAGTAAAGAAAAATAACCTCCGTAAAACAATGACCTCCTGTAGATTTTGTTAGGGATATACATGTATTTTTCTTTTTGATTAAAAAGATTAAGAATTATAAATCAAAAGGCCCGTGAACCAAAATGCTCCCCTGGGGTATCCGTAAAATTAAGGTACAGGGATGGTATGTTGGTCACATTAAATCTTTCGATCCGTCTTTTATGATAAATTGACAACATTAATCGACTTTAAGATACACCTGTGTGTGAATGCTTCCATTTTGATTTGACAAAGCATCATTGCATTGATTTGATTAATACATCATAGATTAAAAAACATACATATATAATATAAAATATATATGTATGGATGCATTTCGAAAGGAAAAATTCCAATGTTTTTGTGTGATAGGTTCATTTGAATAAATCTCCCATTTTAACTTTTTGGGCTCTGGTGCCACAAATTTCTTATCTTTTATAATTTTATACAGAAATTTCAAAATATCTTCTGCTTTTCCTGAAGTATTTACTTTTTCCTTCGAAATCTGAAACTTTTCCCTTTCTAATTTTTGTTTTTTGCTTTTGTTTTTGCTTTTCTGGTTTTTGTTTTTGTTCTTTTTTTTTATCTTATAGATGAATATTCTATTGTGAAGGATCTGATTTTCAATTTCAAGACTTCCAAGAAAAATTGATTACTTATACTAAATTGAATACTCCCCCTTTGCTCAATGTCTCCTGATACCCTATATTCCTCAACTGTTTCCAAAATACATTGCTTTACTTTTTCTATATACTCATTTTCGTATAATAATTGACAGTTAAATTTCCAGTAAACTCTCCCTCTAGTACTGTCATTTGTTTTGAATTTTAATACAATTGCTGAGTGGTCAGTTCTATACCCTGGAATTATTTTACTTTACTGAAAGTGCAATCAGATACAGGAAAATAATCGATTCTACTTTGAAAAACTGTATTTGATCTTCTCCATGTGTACTGTCTTACTTCCTCGTTCCAGATTCTCCATGGATCATGAATTTCAAGTTTCAAGTCCATTTTTTTAATATTCTTTATTACTTCATTTGCCTTTGGATTATTAAGATTCTTAACTTGAAAGTGTCAAGTTCTTTATTTGGAACAACATTCCAATCCCCACACATAAGGATAGACATGTTTTCTAGTTTTGTAATTTCTTCGTTAATGTTTTGAAAAAATTCTGGACTATCATTATTTGGACCAAAGTAAAGTAAATCTAAAATTATTTGCTGAAATATCCATTATGATATATCTACCCAAAGAGTCATATTTAACTGAATGGATATCTAATTCAAAGTTATTCTTGAAAAGTATTGCAACTCCGGCTGAGCTGCTTGTATAACTACTAAAAAAGGATATGTAGCCCCACTCTGATTCCCATAACCTTGAAGTCTCGTGAATACTGTGTGTTTCTTGAAAACAGATGACAGAAATATTTTTCTTTCCGACCCAGTTAAACACATCTCTACACTTTTGGCTGTTAGAAGAAAAACCTCTTCTATTCATACTCAATATACCTAATATTTCCACTTTGTTGCTCATTTTAGTTTTAACATCAAATGTCATGAATGTATTTCAGCATTCTTTTTAAACATAACTTATTAGGTAAAAATGGTGCACTAGAACTCAAAAACAACTTAACATACATACACACTCCACACACACTTACATTCACAAAAGTCAACCATACATTTGGCATACCTCGCCTTGAAGTCAATGTCCCACCTGTACCGGCTCCTCCTGCTAATTTGGCTTAACGTAGACGATTTAACATTTGATTGTTTTCATTTTTTTTTTTCAATTCTTGGTGCTCTTAATATTTGGTCAATATTATCCATGACATCAATTCGGTGTCTGTGTCCACTCCTATCCAGAGCAAAAATGTGACCATGATAAGTACAAAAGAAAGCGATTTGTAAACAGCTAGATTTCCATACAAATGCCATTTAGACTAATGTTTAGGGTAGATGAATTCACAACTATTATTCAATCGAACTTGTGAAATATTTCATACCAGAGTAAATTTGTCGAAATTGAATACATCTGTTTAAAAGATTTTCGATTACGCAAAGATGTCACAATCAAAATTTAATCCCGATTATTGTTTTATTTATGTTTATGATTTTTACTTATTTTTCCTTTACGGGACCTCTTTATTCTGTTACCTGTAATGAACCTCAAATTTAGAAATTGCAGGCATTGGTCAGTTACGGCCTATTGTATTTGGAGTATTTAAATCGCTGCATTGCTGACCAGGTAGCCGGGGTCCACGTTTTCATACTTTTTACATGCTTGACGTACAATCCAAGATGTGTAGATAGGTAGTTTTTACAACGGTAACCATTTCTCCATTAGGGGTAAGTTAAATTTTCTTATTATTTAGTGTTTTGATATTGCATTAAGATTTGTTAACTTTGTAAGAAAACGGGTTAAGTAATGTTTTTGTTACTGTTTACGTATACAAGTTTTGCTGAGTAGAGTTACTCATGCGTGTAATGTTCTGGTTTTGTGCATGTACTAAGTTATGTACGCACGCAATGTATTTTGGGTTTTTTTGCCGCTTATACAGTCGGTGTCGTGGGTTTAGTTGTTAAAACCACTTGTGTTAAGAAATTGTGTATTCTTAACGCTGTCTACATATATAACAGTGTTTGGATAGATTTACTGTTTGTACGGTGTGCCATTTGTGCAATGATAGTCAATGGTGACTAGTTTTTTTTTAGGTATACGTAACGTGTGACTTAAAAATGTCATTTAATTTAAAGGTTCCTGATATAATCCTGATAATATCTAGTCATGTGTGTGTTGGCAATGACGTTCAACAGACCGGAGACCCACTGGAAGCCAGTTGGCGGGAGTCCGTCGTGAAACGGGGCGTGTCTGGACGTGGTTGTGAGCGAACACCAGGATGACGTGGATTGAAAGAGACTTTTAAGATATACATATTGTAAATTATAACTATATAAAAATGGTGTAAATATTGTTAATACTGATTTTATTTATATATAAAAAAATGTAAATAGAAAAAAAAAATCTTGTTGTGTCTGACTGAACAGAACACGACGGCTGTCGTGACAAATTGGTGTCAGAAGTGGGATAAATCTGTTCAGTCAGCAGTATATTTGTATATGGCAAGTTTTGTTATTTTGTTTAATAATTTTTTTTGTTTTTGCAGTCAAAGATTTTGTGGGTTTTTTTGACAACTTCGGAGTGTTAGTGCTTGGTTTATGGATGGAGCCCCGAATGGAGAAAGCTAGGTTACCGTTGCTTTGTATGAATTGAGTTTGTATACCAAATATTTTTTGTTTAAAAGTATACATTTTTTAGAGATTTTTTTGACATTTTGTTTGGGAAATCAATGTTGTTTTACTGGGTTGAAGCAATATTTTTCATATTTAATCATTTAGTATTTACTATTATGATGGAGTCTTTAAGAGAGATAACAGAATATGGTCAAAGCCTTAACTTGACTGGTGCGGACCTACAGCAGTTTATACAGCAACAACAGGCACATCAGCGTGAACTAAGAGCTGCTGAGAGAGAGAAAGAGAAGCAGGATAGAGAGTATGTTCTAAGTAAAGAAGCGCTTGAGATTGAGAAACTCAAACTCCAGGAGAAAAAAGGTATGGAAGAGATTGAAAGTAAACTCATGCATACTATTCAAACATTGGAGCAAAAGTTAGCTGTAAAAGAGTTAGAAATGAAATCAGAAAACTCTAGCAATGCAAAGTTTCCAAAAATGCCTGTCTTCGATGAAGTTAAGGATGATATTGATTCTTATTTGAGACGTTTTGAAAGGTATGCTGCAGCACAGAAATGGAAGTTAGACAGTTGGGCTGTTAACTTGAGCGCACTACTCAGAGGTCGTGTACTGGATGTGTATGCACTGCTGCCACAGGAGAAAGCTTTGGACTATGATGCTTTGAAGACGGCGTTATTAAAGAGGTTTGAAAAGACGGAGGATGGGTTTCGTCAAAAGTTCCGTAAGAGTAGACCTGAGGTAGGGGAAACTTTCTCACAGTTTGTTGTTCGTCTCGGTAGTTATCTCGATAGGTGGATTGAGCTTGGTCGAGTAGACAAGACTTTTGAGGGCCTCTACGATATGTTTCTTAGAGACCAGTTTTTGTTAATGTGTAACAAAGAATTAACATTATTTTTAAAAGAACGTATACCGAAAAACATCAAAGAAATGTGTGCCTTAGCCGATCAGTATAGAGAGGCAAGACATGTAAATATTCAAACACTAGTTCATTATAGCAAGAAGGAGAATACCCCAGAAAAACGTCAGGCATCGAGAGAACAAGACCAATGGGAGCAGAAACTAGGATGGAAGACTCAACATATGAAGACGCCGATGAAGAAAGATGTTCGTTGCTTTAAGTGTGACAGACTGGGCCACATAGCGTCTCAGTGCCATCAGACTCAAAAGAACCGGAACTCAGTGAATGCAGTCGTTGATCGAAAAGAGGAGGAATCTACGGTGAAGAACTCGGAATTACAAGGCAAGTGTGGATCATTTACTTCCTTTACAAGCACATCTACATTTTCAATGGCATCAAATTCTATGGACCTTGTAAACACTTCATCATGTAACGTTAGTGCATCTCTTGGAGATATGCCTTCCTGTAATGGCAAATTAAATGAACATTTTGTGACAGTGCTTAGGGACACTGGTTGTAACGGCGTTGTAATTCGCAGGAATTTGATAGATGATGTTCAGCTTACAGGAAATCATCGAATTTGCATTCTGGCGGATGGATCTAGAATTCAAGCACCTGTTGCGCGAGTGAAAATAGACACTCCATACTTTGTGGGAGAAATAGACGCTTGGTGTTTAGAAAATCCATTGTATTCCCTGATCATCGGAAACATCCCGAACGCAAGAGATCCAAAAGATCCAGATAAAGACTGGACACCTAATCAAGCTCATGCAGTTGTGACTAGGCAACAAGCTCAAAAGGAAGGTAAGAGGACTAAATCTCTTTGTGTTCCAGAAATAATTGACGCTGATATCTGTCCCGACGACATCAAGGCAGCACAGGAGAAAGACGAGACGTTAAACAAGATACGTTCTTTGGTGGGCCAAGACGACGACTCCAAGGTAACCCTCATCAGTAAAAAAGGTATCATTTATCGTGTTTTCCAGTCAGATAAATAATAGAATGGTAAACAATTTACACAGTTGGTTGTACCAAAGAAATTTAGGCCTAAAGTTCTTTCTCTCGCTCATGAGTCTTTTATGACAGGTCACTTAGGTACTTCTAGGACAGCCAGCAAAGTTCTAGCAGAATTTTATTGGCCGGGAGTTCAAGCGGACGTATGTCGATTCTGCAGATCATGCGACATCTGTCAACGAACCACTCCGAAAGGCAGGACTACAAAGGTTCCACTCGGAGATATGCCTATCATTGAAGTACCATTCAGACGTGTAGCTGTAGACTTGGTAGGACCTATCCAACCAGCAACAAGAAAGGGTAATCGTTACATTTTGACTGTTGTTGACTTTGCTACCCGTTACCCGGAGGCAATTGCTCTTAAAGGAATTGACACTGAACGAGTCGCTGAGGCTCTAGTAGATGTATTTTGTAGAGTTGGGGTACCAAAGGAAATGCTCACGGATATGGGGTCACAATTTACATCCGAGCTGATGACAGAGGTCAGTCGTTTACTTTCTATACGACAGTTAACAACGACGCCATATCACCCCATGTGCAATGGACTAGTAGAGCGGTTTAATGGTACGTTAAAGCAGATACTACGACGGTTATGTGCGGAACGTCCAACTGATTGGGATAAGTACCTATCAGCATCGTTGTTCGCATACCGTGATGCTCCTCAGGAGAGTCTAGGATTCTCACCGTTTGAGTTGGTTTACGGACATGAAGTTAGAGGACCAATGAAGATTTTGAGAGAGTTGTGGACTAAAGAAGTAGCAGATTCAGAAGTGAGAACTACATACCAGTATGTTGTAGATTTGAAGGAGCGACTTGAAGACACTTGCAGAATTGCGAGAGAGAATCTACAGAAGTCGTCAATGAAATACCGGAAGTATTACAACAAGGGAGCAAAGAACAGACAAATGTCAAAAGGTGAGAAAGTTCTTATTCTTTTGCCAACTGCCAGTAACAAATTACAAATGCAATGGAAAGGGCCATATGAAATTATAGAAAAAGTTGGAAAAATCGATTACAGAATAAACGTGAATGGAAAAATTAAAACATTTCATGCAAACATGTTGAAGTTGTACATTGACAGAGAAAGCGACAAAAATGACGAAACAGGTGTTCTAGGTACTGCAGGTGCAGCTGTTCTTGATCTAGATGATGACGGAGAAAGTGATGATGAGATGTTGTGCGATTCCCCAGGTGAAACGAGAAAGGAGGGACCAACAGATGTGAAAGTAAGTGATGAACTAACTGAAAATGAGAAAGCAGACATCAAGGCATTACTAGACGATTTTTCAGATGTTTTAACAGATGTACCTGGTTTGACGAATCTCGGTGTTCACCATATCAAGCTGACTAATGACCAGCCTATCCGCACCAAGCCATATCCTCTGCCGTTTATTTCAAGAGACGTTGTTTGTGACGAGGTAAAAAAGATGTTGGAAGTTGGCGTGATCGAGCCATCGACAAGTCCATACAGTTCCCCGATAGTCATCGTAAAGAAGAAAGACGGTTCGAACAGGTTTTGTATCGATTTTCGTGCAATTAATAAAGTAACTATTTTCGATGCAGAAACTATTCCTAATGCTGATGATATCTAAATGCAACTCTCTGGCTGTAAATATGTGTCCAAATTTGATTTATCTAAAGGATACTGGCAGCTACCATTGGATGAGGCAGCGAAGGAGATCACCGCTTTCCAAACTCCACTTGGTTTGTTTCAGTTCAGGGTGATGCCCTTTGGCTTGATAAACGCTTCCGCAAGTTTCAGTCGGCTGATGCGAAGACTCTTAGATGGAATGCAGTGTGTGGATAACTTTATTGATGATGTGATTGTATATACTCGTACTTTCCAGGAACACATCAATGTGATTCAGAATCTTCTACAAAGTCTTCGTGCAGCGCATTTGACTGTAAAACCAAGCAAGTGTTTCATTGGTTACCGAAGCCTTGAGTGCCTTGGACATATTGCGGGCAACGAAGAACTTAGACCTCTTCCCGACAAAGTTTCCGCTATTCACAACTTTTCCCAGCCTTCAACAAAAAAGCAAGTACGCTCATTTTTAGGTCTGGTAGGATTCTATCGCAAATTCATTCCGAATTTTTCAGCTGTTGCTTCACCTTTGACAGATCTTACCAAAAAAGGCCAGCCAAACAAAGTGACATGGGGACCACCCCAAGAGAATGCGTTCATCACTCTCAAGACTGCTTTAACGGTAACACCTGTACTTAAATTACCTGATTTTAATGAAATTTTTGTTTTACAGACAAATGCGTCAGATCGAGGTGTTGGGGCAGTTTTGATCCAGTACGAGAATGGTATGAAAAAACCTGTCGCATACGCTAGCAAGAAACTGTCCAAGTGTCAGGTAAATTACTCAACAATTGAAAAGGAATGCTATGCAATAATATGGGCAGTTCAAAAATTTCGGAGATATTTGTATGGAAAGGAATTTCTACTAGAAACAGACCATCAACCACTGGTTTATCTTACTAAAGCCAAAGTAGCAAATGCACGACTAATGCGATGGGCATTATTACTGCAACCATACAGGTTTCGCATTATTTCTATCAAGGGATCAGAAAACGTAGGAGCTGATTGTCTTAGCAGAATGTAGTTATGTTGTATATAATGTATAGATGATTTTATGCCATATTGATTGTGTTTTTTTTTTTCAAAAGTTCATTGAACTTTCTTTTGTTTGGGAGATATGTCACAATCAAAATTTAATCCCGATTATTGTTTTATTTATGTTTATGATTTTTACTTATTTTTCCTTTACGGGACCTCTTTATTCTGTTACCTGTAATGAACCTCAAATTTAGAAATTGCAGGCATTGGTCAGTTACGGCCTATTGTATTTGGAGTATTTAAATCGCTGCATTGCTGACCAGGTAGCCGGGGTCCACGTTTTCATACTTTTTACATGCTTGACGTACAATCCAAGATGTGTAGATAGGTAGTTTTTACAACGGTAACCATTTCTCCATGAGGGGTAAGTTAAATTTTCTTATTATTTAGTGTTTTGATATTGCATTAAGATTTGTTAACTTTGTAAGAAAACGGGTTAAGTAATGTTTTTGTTACTGTTTACGTATACAAGTTTTGCTGAGTAGAGTTACTCATGCGTGTAATGTTCTGGTTTTGTGCATGTACTAAGTTATGTACGCACGCAATGTATTTTGGGTTTTTTTGCCGCTTATACAGTCGGTGTCGTGGGTTTAGTTGTTAAAACCACTTGTGTTAAGAAATTGCGTATTCTTAACGCTGTCTACATATATAACAGTGTTTGGATAGATTTACTGTTTGTACGGTGTGCCATTTGTGCAATGATAGTCAATGGTGACTAGTTTTTTTTAGGTATACGTAACGTGTGACTTAAAAATGTCATTTAATTTAAAGGTTCCTGATATAATCCTGATAATATCTAGTCATGTGTGTGTTGGCAATGACGTTCAACAGACCGGAGACCCACTGGGAGCCAGTTGGCGGGAGTCCGTCGTGAAACGGGGCGTGTCTGGACGTGGTTGTGAGCGAACACCAGGATGACGTGGATTGAAAGAGACTTTTAAGATATACATATTGTAAATTATAACTATATAAAAATGGTGTAAATATTGTTAATACTGATTTTATTTATATATAAAAAAAATGTAAATAGAAAAAAAAAATCTTGTTGTGTCTGACTGAACAGAACACGACGGCTGTCGTGACAAAAGACCGGACATCCGAATATTTTTTTCATACCTACTATAAGCTTCCAGTGCTTATACATGCAATGTACTTATTCAAGGGCTTCGAATTGTGCAGTGGTTTTAGAACATTTCGTTTTAGAGTCTCGAAGTAAGGATCTTGGTCTAAGTTGCAGGTTCAAATTCCAATGTGGGACGTTGAGACCGGTTCTTCAAATGAAACCATAAAATCTTAGATCCAGTGTCGCAGTAGATACTGGCAGAAAAAGATCCCTCACTGCTCGATGGCCTAAAGTGCCGCGTACAAGTCTTAATTTGGAGCCCTTCACCAGACAAATGTTTAAATAAATGTTGTTATCCCAATAATTATCAAAGGAATTCAAATCAAAGAAACAACCAATTTTCAAGAGCCTTATTAAAGAAAAATACACGGACGTCTGAAAAATCTTGTATCATAATTTCAAATCTATTTGGAAAACGTATGATAACCATATGATGACCATATTTAATAGATACAAACCATATCTAAAGATAATAAAATGTCATACAAAATGTCAAAGTCATGAAGTTCAACCCATGAATAAAAGGCATGAATTAAGGATTAATTAGATTGAAATATGCAGACTTATCTACAACTCTTATGGTCCCATATAGTAAACATAAGAATATTGATGAACTGTTTGTAAGATCAAAACTCAAATTAAATAAAATGCAGTGAAATTGATTGGTTTGTTGAACCAGGGATGGGGATGGGGTAATTGAAAAAAGTAATTGTAATTGTAAATAATTACATTTTTTGAAGTAATTGGGAGTAATTTGTAATTGAACATTTTTTCAATAACTTGTAATTGTAATTTTAAAATAACTTACATTGAAAAAAGACCGTGTAATTTAAATTACTTCTTCAATTACATTAAATTACTTTATATAATACACATTCATGATATATTTTCACCACTACCTCCCCATTTCACTGTTTTTTTTGTTGTAAAACATATCCTCAATCCTTCAATTAAACAAAATCTTAAGTTAATGTTTACAAACAAATAATTAAATGATTGGCTTGATAATAATAATCTAGTTTCTTTCTAATCATTGTGTAAATTTTGAATTTTGGATTTATGTTTATAAATCTGAATTTTGAACCACCCTTCGTAGGTCTATTTCAAGTTTGTTCAAATAATTATTCTTTAGGATAGTGTTGGGTCACACAAGGGGATTGCAGTTTTACATGAGAATTTAAAAAGGGAAAAAATCAGAGTAGCAGGGCCACACTGAATCAAAATTGAATTAAATCTATGTACTTTTAGCCCACGTGTATTTATAATAGTCTCTTTTTGTACTGATTTGTAAATCTAGTAAGATCGTTTGCTTCATTTTCAATGTCAGATTTGTGGGCATTCCGATCTACATGTCTGTAGTGAATCTCCAAACATTGGAGATATTGGTCAACCTGTACCTTCTATAAAAACAATGTCGTCTCCTCTCTCGTGAGCATCAATATTTCTCCTATCTGTAAACCATGATGATGAAAGTAAGCGGAAAAAGTTTAATTCTTATGAGTGAAAAATCAATGCGTTGGTTTCAAGTTGTACTAGCAGATTCCATTACTGGTTATGCTTATGCATTTTCTTTTACTTTTGCAAGGAGAAAATGTAACTTAACAACAGACCCAAAGGACCTGCATTCCTACAGAATTTATACCATGTATATAGATTCATTTTATACCACCCAACATTTGGCTACAGATCTCTTACAGAGGAAAAATGTCTCATACAAGCTGTTAACAAACAAACAGAGCTATGTCTTGTTGCTGAAAGACATTGAATTGCTTGAAGAGGTGTCCTCACAAGGAGACTTTCCATATGTAAGTATAGTGAAAAGACTGCAAAACTTTAACCATTTCTCCTTTCTATAAAGGCTGTGCAATTGGACAGTAACAAAGAACCGTAAATGAACGATCAGGAATCAAGAAGAAGGTGCTAGTCCAATCAATGATTGTTCAGAATAGTACAACCAAATGCTGAACAAGTATCCATGCTACATCAAGTCGATTTTACATAGAAGGAAAGTTTTGTTTTTTCACAGTATAGACATTATAGTGGTGAATTCTTTCATCATTCTTTAGGAATTCAAGGAGAATAACACTGAATTATTAGTTTATAGAGTCTCAGCAACCTTATGCCACCTTGAACACTGTTAGAGTTTAGCCATTTCATTCATGGATGTGAATCAAATGCATTCCCATGCTAATGTTTGTGTTGCTCATTGCTTAAAAGAAAACCACAAAGACTGTGTATGCTGCAATGAAGAAGCTTCAATGCTAGGACAGAAAGTTCCAAGTACCAAGACATACAGTACCGACCAGACACAACCTAACAGAAAGCGAACCCAGAGCGCACCCCGGGTTCGCTCTCTGGGTTCGCTTCGGGTTCGCTTGGGGTCCGCTAGTGCTGACCCCGAGCGAACCCGGAGCGCACCCGTAGCGAACCCAGAGCGGACCCAGAGCGAACGCTGAAAGCGAACCCCAAATTCAGTAGCTGTCCCAGAAAGCGAACGCGCGTTCGGTGTTGCGTAACAGAGCTGTCAATCAGGATTAGCGATTAACTCATCAGCGCGTCGACCAATCAACATGCCGAACAGGTCTGTCAATCAGGATAAGAGATAAAATGCGTTGATCATCAGCGCATCGACCAGTGAACATGGCAGTTTGTAATCTAAACATTGTACAAGCAAAGCGTGTGAATGTACAGTGTAAAAAATATTATTAATATGATTTTTAAACATGATTTTATATTTATATATTTTAATTCTCCAGACAACATGCAATATTTACACATCTATTGGCATTATTTTTTTTATTTTTAAAATCTATTACATTATATATTTTCATTATCCAGGTAGCATGTTACATGTATAGTTACATATTTATTTTCTTTATATTTTTAAAATCCATTAATATATAAATATACATTGCGTTAATCTATCAGACAATAAGTACTTTAATTCATAATAGAAAAAAAGATTATAATGGTTATAACGATTGTTACTAAAAAAAAAAAAAAAAAAAAAAAAAAACAGGTCTTCGATAAATTATAGAATTTTATTATCTCAAGATACAGTATAAGAACATGTACGTGCTTTAATTTAATTATTTTTTATTTCAATTTACATGCACGTTTTAATTTATCCAGATCAACATCGAAATTATCGATCTTAATAATTGATCGTGAAAAAAATTAAATGTACATTGTACAGTATAAATGTGCATTATGTCAATACGTACATGTAAATTGGAGAAAAAATATCATTTGAAGCAAATCGATCGAGCGATCTCCGAGAAATCTTCTGCACAAAATCGGTAAGGAAAAAAAAAAGAATATTTTTTTTAATTAATCTTTTACCAAAATTTAATAAATAGCTTGATTTAAGTACATGTATATAGGGAAAGATTATTTTGTCAATTCTAATGATCGTACATGTAGACCTTACATTGTATGTTTTTGATTTTTCTAACTACTTGCAAGTCAGTCAAAAAAAAAAAAGCTTATCACTTTCCTTCGCGTCGATATATATACATGTGTACATGCATACACAGGTTTAATGTTCACGAACCTCTTACATGTACTACATGTAATTTTCGAAATACTTTATATGGATATTACTAGACAGGTAGGTTTTGTACTTGTTCATGAAAAGTACACGTAATTCCAACTTTAGTAAATTGAACTTGCAAAGATACCTTAATATGAAAACGTACATATATTTTTTCATTACATAGGTACCTGTATTTGAACTTAGTAATTGTCATAATTATTTAATTTTAACACTTTTATAATAATAGTTTCAAAGTGAAACCAAGGTCATCACGTGTCGGTTATCATCCACCTGTTTCGAAGCTATTGCGGGTGCTAAGAGCAATTGCGGTGGGTTTTCTTAATTGACACTTGCTAGCTGGATGTATACTGTCTCCATGGTCCACGGTATACCTGAGTTTATACTCCCCCTACATTCGATGCTCCTTAAGTTACATGTACCTCGTTTGGGCACGTTATCAATGAGAAATTCAATTCTTTTTCTTCTTTTTTTTTATTATTATGTTCCCCAAACGAAGTTTGGGAACATATTGTTTTTACTCTGTTTCTTATTATGTTCCCCAAACGAAGTTTGGGAACATATTGTTTTTACTCGGTTTCTTCTTCTTATTATTATTATTCTTTTTTATTCTTATTTCTTCTCCGGTACTTTTTTGTCCGCAAGTGTTCTCGGAAACTGCA
Organism: Saccostrea echinata; assembly: GCF_033153115.1. NCBI lineage: Eukaryota > Metazoa > Mollusca > Bivalvia > Ostreida > Ostreidae > Saccostrea > Saccostrea echinata. The sequence continues at coordinate 14,968,410 of NW_026889761.1, forward strand.
CCTCCAATTGAGTTAAGACCTTTTTAGGGTTACTAAGTATGTTATGTAGATTTGCGGAACGAAGGTCATTTTGCGCGCACGTGCACGCACGTGCGTGCGCGTGCAATGCGTAAAATGACCAATATACATGATATAGCTGTAACTTTTATATTTTTTGATGAAATGCTTTGATACTCAGAATATAAGGATATATTAAAAGTGTAGACAAGATGACATGGTCAACATGCACATGCTTGCAGGTGCGCGCACGCGCAAGTCGTAAAATGACCAATTTACTTGATATAGTCGTAACTTTTATATTTTTTGATGAAATGATTTGATACTCAAAATATTTATATATATTAAAAGTGTAGTCAAGATGACATGGTCATCATGCACATGCATGCATATGCATGCACGTGCGCGCGCGTGCAATGTGTTAAATGACCAATATATTTAATATAGTCGTAATTTTTATATTTTTTGATGAAAAGATTTGATATTAAGAATATACAGATATATTAAAAGTATAGACAAGATGATGTGGACATCATGCACATGCGCGCGCGTGCAATGTGTTAAATGACCAATATACTTAATATAGCCGTAACTTTTATATTTTTTGATGAAAAGCTTTGATACTAAGAATAAACAGACATATTATAAGTGTAGACAAGATGGCATGGTCATTATGAACATGCATGCAGGTGCGCGTGCGCGCAATGCTAAGATGACCAGTATACTTGATATAGCCGGAACTTATATATTTTTGATAAAATGTTTTGATACTGAGAATATAAAGATACATTAATAGTATAGACGGAATGACATGGTCATACTGCACATGCATGCACGTGCGCACGCGTGAAATGCAAAAAACAACAAATATACTTCATTGCCTTATTAAATGAAGCTTACAGGAAATAAGACACCAAAAGGGAGTTGGGGAGCGTTTGGGGAACATCTGTAACGGTCCCCGTAACAATTATAACTAGTTATTATGTTCCCCAAACGAAGTTTGGGAACATATTGTTTTTACTCGGTTTCTTATTATTAGGGTCTTCCGTCTTCTGCGGAAGACCCTTCTATTATTCTATTGTTGATTTTTCACTTTTCTTATTATTATTATTATTATTCTTTTTTTTTTCCTTACCGATTTTGTGCAGAAGATTTCTCGGAGATCGCTCGATCGATTTGTTTCAAATTTTCAGGGTAAATGCGTTGGTATCTGAAGTTTATAACGCCCTGTCAGTTTTTGAAATATCACTTCCGGTCAGAAGTTATCGCCCTTTGATTGATTTTTAGATAGACTTTGTGTCTGCACAAAAACTCAGGAAAGACAAATGCTAGAGTGTTGAAACTTTCAGTGGTGATAGAGGACATGTTCTAGATGTGCACCTTGGTTTTCATATTTTCCAGAAGTGCAAAGTATGGAAGCTCGGTAGGGGTCAAAATTTAGGACTTGATTTATGAGTGAATTGTACAGATATTTCTGATAATAACATTTTAAATAGAAGTATTTTGTTAGAAGAAATAGAAGACCTTTCATTTGATATCAAGAAAAAGGGGCTGACCCCTCAAAGTAGGGGCTCAGAAGGGCCAAAAGTCTTTCATCTATAACTTTTTAATGATCAATATTTTGTTATAAATTACTGAAGCAAAAATGTTTATCTTAACATTCTGCAACTATATATTATAAAATTTTGATCATATGTTACGTAATAAGGGGCCATAAAGGGCCAGAATGCTAAATCTTTGACACTTTGTATCTCGAAAAGGAGAAATATTTTGATAAGCAATATTGAACAAAAGATGTTCAGAATAATGTTCTAAAGAATATACACCCTTTTAATTTTTGCAAGACATCCCCATTAAGGACTTGGAGGGCTGGCCCCTAAATATTGTTATTCTATATATCTCTTAAACGAAAGGAAATTTCTGAATAGTTGTTTAACAAAAAGTCTTCAAAATCACAAGACCTTTTATTTGATATCAAGAAAAAGGGGCTGACCCCTCAAAGTAGGGGCTCAGAAGGGCCAAAAGTCTTTAATCCGTAACTCTTTAATGATCAATATTTTGTTATAAATTACTGAAGCAAAAATGTTCATCTTAACATTCTGCAACTATATATTATAAAATTTTGATCATATGTTACGTAATAAGGGGCCATAAGGGGCCAGAATGCTAAATCTTTGACACTTTGTATCTCGAAAAGGAGAAATATTTTGATAAGCAATATTGAACAAAAGATGTTCAGAATAATGTTCTAAAGAATATACACCCTTTTAATTTTTGCAAGACATCCCCATTAAGGACTTGGAGGGCTGGCCCCTAAATATTGTTATTCTATATATCTCTTAAACGAAAGGAAATTTCTGAATAGTTGTTTAACAAAAAGTCTTCAAAATCACAAGACCTTTTATTTGATATCAAGAAAAAGGGGCTGACCCCTCAAAGTAGGGGCTCAGAAGGGCCAAAAGTCTTTAATCCGTAACTCTTTAATGATCAATATTTTGTTATAAATTACTGAAGCAAAAATGTTCATCTTAACATTCTGCAACTATATATTATAAAATTTTGATCATATGTTATGTAATAAGGGGCCATAAAGGGCCAGAATGCTAAATCTTTGACACTTTGTATCTCGAAAAGGAGAAATATTTTGATAAGCAATATTGAACAAAAGATGTTCAGAATAATGTTCTAAACAAGATACACCCTTTTAATTTTGGCTAGACATCCCCATTAAGGACTTGGAGGGCTGGCCCCTAAATATTGTTATTCTATATATCTCTTAAACGAAAGGAAATTTCTGAATAGTTGTTGAACAAAAAGTCTTCAAAATCACAAGACCTTTTATTTGATATCAAGAAAAAGGGGCTGACCCCTCAAATTAGGGGCTCAGAAGGGCCAAAAGTCTTTTATCTATAACTTTTTAATGATCAATATTTTGCTATAAATTACTGAAGCAAACATGTTCATATTAACATTCTGCAGCTATATATTGTAAAGTTTTGATCATATGTTGCGTAATAAAGGACCTTAATGGGCCAGAATGCTAAATCTTTGACTTTATATCTCGAAAAGGGGAAATATTTTGATAAGCAATATTGAACAAAAGATGATCAGAATAATGTTTTTAACAATATGCATCCTTTAATTTTTTATAGACGAATATCTCAGTCAAGATCTTGACGAATCTTATCCAAAATCAGACGGAAGACCCACTCGTTGCTCGCAACGAGAACCATCTAGTTATTATTATTATGTTCCCCAAACGGAGTTTGGGAACATATTGTTTTTACTCTGTTTCTTCTTCTTCTTCTTCTTATTAGGGTCTTCCGTCTTCAGCGGAAGACCCTTCTATTATTCTTATGTTTCTTTTTCACTTTTATTATTATTCTTCTTTTTTTTCTCCTTACCGATTTTGTGCAGAAGATTTCTCGGAGATGAATTGATCGATTTACTTCAAATTTTCAGAGTTTATGTCTTATCATCTGAAGTTTGTACCGGCAATTCAAAATTTGAAAAATCACTTCCGGTCGGAAGTTATCGCCCTTTTATTAAAATTCAGAGGACCTCCTTGTCTGTGATGGAACTCAAAAACGGCTTAAGCTAGAGCGCTGAAATTTTCAGTGATGATAGAGGACATGTTGCCATTATGCACCTGGGTTTAGATATTTTCCGGAAGTGCCTAGTATGGAAGCTCGGTAGGGGTCGAAATTTAGGACATGAATCATGAATGAATTTTTGAGACATTTTGTATCATATCTTTTAAAGTATAATTATTTTGTTAAAACATACTGAACAATATTTGTGAAGAATGACAAGATCTTTAATAAGATATCAAGAAAAAAGGGCTGTCTTATCATATTAGGGGCCGAGAGGGGCCGAAAGTATTAAATCAATTACTCTTTAACGATCAATATTTTGGTATACATTACTGAAGCAAAAATGTTTATCTTAACAATTTACAGCTATATATTATAATATTTTTGTCATATGTTACATAATAAGGGGCCATAAGGGGCCAGAATGCTTAATCTTTGACGATTTATATCTCGAAAAGGGGAAACATTTTGAGAAAGAATATTGAACAAAAGTTGTTTAAAATGATGTTCTCAACAATGTTCATCCTTTTAATTTTTCCTAAACAGCCCCTATAAGGACTTAAAGGGACGGCCCCTTAATATTTCAAGTCTACATATCTCTTAAAGGAAAGGAAATTTCTGAATAACTGTTGAACAGAAAGTCTTCAAAATTACAAGACCTTTCATGTGATATCAAGAAAAAGGGGCTGACCCCTAAAATTAGGGGCTAAGAGGGGCCAAAAGTCTTTCATCTATAACTCTTTAATGATGAATATTTTGTTATAAGTTATTGAAGCAAAAATGTTTATCTTAACATTCTGCAACTATATATAATAAAATCTTGATCATATGTTACGTAATAAGGGGCCATAAGGGGCCAGAATGCTAAATCTTTGACACATTATATCTCGAAAAGGGGAAATATTTTGATAAGCAATATGGAACAAAAGATGTTCAAAATAATGTTCTAAACAATATACACCCTTATAATTTTTGCAAGACATCCCCATTAAGGAGTTGGAGGGCTGGCCCCTAAATATTGTTATTCTATATATCTCTTAAACGAAAGGAAATTTCTGAATAGTTGTTGAACAAAAAGTCTTCAAAATCACAAAACCTTTTATTTGATATCAAGAAAAAGGGGCAGACCCCTCAAATTAGGGCCTCAGAAGGGCCAAAAGTCTTTCATCTATAACTCTTTAATGATGAATATTTTGTTATAAATTACTGAAGCAAAAATGTTTATCTTAACATTCTGCAACTATATATTATAAAATTTGAATCAGATGTTACGTAATAAGGGGCCATAAGGGGCCAGAATGCTAAATCTTTGACCCATTATATCTCGAAAAGGGGAAATATTTTGATAAGCAATATTGAACAAAAGATGTTCAGAATAATGTTCTAAACAATATACACCCTTTTAATTTTTGCAAGACATCCCCATTTAGGAGCTGGAGGGCTGGCCCCTAAATATTGTTACTCTATATATCTCTTAAACTAAAGGAAATTTCTGAATAGTTGTTGAACAAAAAGTCTTCAAAATCACAAAACCTTTTACTTGATATCAAGAAAAAGGGGCAGACCCCTCAAATTAGGGGCTCAGAAGGGCCAAAAGTCTTTCATCTATAACTCTTTAATGATGAATATTTTGTTATAAGTTATTGAAGCAAAAATGTTTATCTTAACATCTGCAACTATATATTATAAAACTTTAATCAGATGTTACGTAATAAGGGGCCATAAGGGGTCAGAATGCTAAATCTTTGACCCATTATATCTCGAAAAGGGGAAATATTTTGATAAGCAATATTGAACAAAAGATGTTCAGAATAATGTTCTAAACAATATACACCCTTTTAATTTTTGCAAGACATCCCTATTAAGGACTTGGAGGGCTGGCCCCTAAATATTGTTATTCTATATATCTCTTAAACTAAAGGAAATTTCTGAATAGTTGTTGAACAAAAAGTCTTCAAAATCACAAAACCTTTTATTTGATATCAAGAAAAAGGGGCAGACCCCTCAAATTAGGGGCTCAGAAGGGCCAAAAGTCTTTTATCTTTAATTTTAATGATCAATATTTTGTTATAAATTACTGAAGCAAAAATGTTCATCTTAACACTCTGCAACTATATATTATAAAATTTTGATCATATGTTACGTAATAAGGGGCCATAAGGGGCCAGAATGCTAAATCTTTGACCCATTATATCTCGAAAAGAGGAAATATTTTGATAAGCAATATTGAACAAAAGATGTTCAGAATAATGTTCTAAACAATATACATCCTTTTAATTTTTGCAAGACATCCCCATTAAGGACCTGGAGGGCTGGCCCCTAAATGTTGTTATTCTATATATCTCTTAAACTAAAGGAAATTTCTAAATAGTTGTTGAACAAAAAGTCTTCAAAATCACAAGACCTTTCATTTGATATCAAGAAAAAGGGGCTGACCCCTCAAATTAGGGGCCTGGAAGGGCCAAAAATCTTTCATCTATAACTCTATAATGATCAATATTTTGTTATAAATTACTGAAGCAAAAATGTTTATCTTAACATTCCGCACACTATATATTATAAAATTTTGATTATATGTTAGGTAATAAGGGGCCATAAGGGGCCAGAATGCTAAATCTTTGACACTTTATATCTCGGAAAGGGGAAATATTTTGATAAGCAATATTGAACAAAAGATGTTTAGAACAATGTTCTTAACAATATACACCCTTTTAATTTTTGCAAGACATCCCCATTAAGGACTTGAAGGGCTGGCCCCTAAATATTGTTATTCTAGATATCTTTTAAACAAAAGGAAATTTCTGAATAGTTGTTGAACAAAAAGTCTTTAAAATCACAAGACCTTTCATTTGATATCAAGAAAAAGGGGCAGACCCCTCAAATTAGGGGCTCAGAAGGGCCAAAAGTCTTTTATCTTTAATTTTAATGATCAATATTTTGTTATAAATTACTGAAGCAAAAATGTTCATCTTAACACTCTGCAACTATATATTATAAAATTTTGATCATATGTTACGTAATAAGGGGCCATAAGGGGCCAGAATGCTAAATCTTTGACCCATTATATCTCGAAAAGAGGAAATATTTTGATAAGCAATATTGAACAAAAGATGTTCAGAATAATGTTCTAAACAATATACATCCTTTTAATTTTTGCAAGACATCCCCATTAAGGACCTGGAGGGCTGGCCCCTAAATGTTGTTATTCTATATATCTCTTAAACTAAAGGAAATTTCTAAATAGTTGTTGAACAAAAAGTCTTCAAAATCACAAGACCTTTCATTTGATATCAAGAAAAAGGGGCTGACCCCTCAAATTAGGGGCCTGGAAGGGCCAAAAATCTTTCATCTATAACTCTATAATGATCAATATTTTGTTATAAATTACTGAAGCAAAAATGTTTATCTTAACATTCCGCACACTATATATTATAAAATTTTGATTATATGTTAGGTAATAAGGGGCCATAAGGGGCCAGAATGCTAAATCTTTGACACTTTATATCTCGGAAAGGGGAAATATTTTGATAAGCAATATTGAACAAAAGATGTTTAGAACAATGTTCTTAACAATATACACCCTTTTAATTTTTGCAAGACATCCCCATTAAGGACTTGAAGGGCTGGCCCCTAAATATTGTTATTCTAGATATCTTTTAAACAAAAGGAAATTTCTGAATAGTTGTTGAACAAAAAGTCTTTAAAATCACAAGACCTTTCATTTGATATCAAGAAAAAGGGGCAGACCCCTCAAATTTGGGGCTCAGAGGGGCCAAAAGTCTTTTATCTTCAATTTTAATGATCAATATTTTGTTATAAATTACTGAAGCAAAAATGTTCATCTTAACATTCTATAACTATATATTATAAAACTTTGATCATATGTTCAAAATAATGGGCCAAAATGAGCCAGATTGCCGAATCTTTGACACCTCGAACACGGGGAAATATTTTGATAAACAATATTGAACAAAAGATGCTCAGAATAATGTTTTAAACAATATGCATCCTTTCACTTTTTATAGACGAATATCTCAGTCAAGGTCTTGACTAATCTTATCCAAAATCAGACGGAAGACCCACTCGTTGCTCGCAACGAGAACCATCTAGTTATTAGGGTCTTCCGTCTTCTGCGGAAGACCCTTCTATTATTCTATTGTTGATTTTTCACTTTTCTTATTATTAAGGTCTTCCGTTTTCACGGAAGACCTTATAGTGATTCTACTGTTTCTTACTATTGTTATTCTTATTTTTCCTCCCATATTTTGTGCACGCATTTTCTCAAAAACTATTCAGTGGTTTTCAGTGATTTTTTCGGAGATAATGGACATTATTATGAACTTTGTGCATTTGAGGAGAAAATTCAAAAAATCTCTTTCGGTTCCATGTAATGGCCAATTTTCTGATTTTGAATTGGATTTTTGTCTTCCTATCTCCTCTAGAACGGCTAAAGATATGAACTGGAGACATGTCAAAGATGATAGAGCATGACTTGTAGATGTTCTGACCAATTTTTCGTGTGTCGTCGATGCTTCCGGTCACCATCGGAAGCGAATTTCAAAAATGATTTTTTTTCAACTTTTTTGTTTTTTATTATTTTTCTTTTATATTATTAGGGTTAATAGAAGCACTTCTAGAAATGCTTAATATATAATTTGTTTTAAATTTGATAAATTCAAACTCTAGATATTTGCATTTTAAAACTTGAAGCGGGGTCAAAATGGCGGCCGTCTCCGTAAACTCCGACGAGCTGGTCGGAGTTTACGGAGACAGCCGAACGTCTTGTTGAACGAAACTAGCATAAGGATCAATAAAATGTACAGGAATCATTGGATCTGGCAGATTTTGGAAATGGATAATCTGTCTTTGAAAACATAAATACTCTCACCTCCAGATGCAAAAATTAGTAATTTGTACGGTACATACAATAATATATATGATGATGGAAACCATTCAATAGAACAAACATTTTAAAGAAAAGCGCGAAGATCTGCTCGTGACGTTTGGCGCGAAATAATGTATTGTAACACCCCTCCCTTTTCATAGTAGACAAATGGTCTGATACAGAAGAGCAGAAAAAGATAACATGGACATGAAATACATGTATATGGAATTGCATGGAATAAAAAGTTAAATATATATGTATAAGGAATAAAAGAACTAAACAGTATCATCAGTTCATCAGCAATAGATTATTTCTTCTGCTGACAGTTATTGTTTAATTAAACTCAATTAACGAATTCCGATGTTAATCTGCTTGCACAAAATATGTCTAACTAGTTCGCATTCTATAATTCCGCCGTATATATATAAAAAAAGCTTTTATCCTTCTTAACGCTTGTTACTTCAAGCATTGATACAAAAATGATTGATGGTAAAATTGCGCTGGTGTAGTGGTTTCCATACTGAATTTTAAAGCAAGCGATCTGGGTTTATTCCCAATTATGTCTGAATTTTCTTTCTCATTTCTTAGTTTTAATTTACGTTTTCATCTTTATAAACGACATTGAGCGTTTTTTTTATTTGTGAATTCTGCGCTATTCTCATTTTTAAAAAGAAATCTTTAATATCCTTGCATTTTGAAAGACCCATGTAATATTTTGGGCGCCCTTACTACAGGCATATATAATTAGGGTCTTTCGTCTTCAGCGGAAGACCCTTCTATTATTCTTCGGTTTCTTTTTTACCTTTATTAGGGTCTTCCGTCTTCTGCGGAAGACCCTTCTATTATTCTTCGGTTTCTTTTTTACCTTTATTATTAGGGTCTTCCGTCTTCAGCGGAAGACCCTTCTATTATTCTATTGTTTCTTTTTCACTTTTATTAAGGTCTTCCGTTTCCAACGGAAGACCTTATTGTTTTCGTTCTGTTTCTTTTTCCCTATTATTATTATTTTTCTTATTATTATTCTTACCGATTTTGTGCACGCGAGTTCTCGTAAACGACTTGGCCGATTTTCATGAAACTTTTAGATCTGATAGGTATTGATCTGAACCTTATTGGAAATTTTTTTCATTGATGACGTCACTTCCTATCTTGAGATATTAAGGATTTTCTGATTTTCAGAGGGTCGACTTGTCCTGGAAACTCCTCCTAAACGACTTAAGATATTGAGTTAAGATTTTCAGTGAAGATTGAGGAAAGATTATAGATGTGCCATTTGGCATCTGTATTTTTCCAGCTTAAAAGGCGTCGAAGCTCGCCTGGGCTCGAAAAATAAGCTCACAAACATCTCGCAAAATTTGTCACTTTTTCCTTTATATCTTTTTACCTGCAAATATTTTGTTAAAACATGTATAACAAAAGACATGCAAAATAATAAGACCTTTCATTTGATATAAAGAAAAAGGGGCTGACCCCTCAAATTAGGGAGTCAGAGGGGCCCAAAGTCTTTCAAGTATAACTTTTGAACGATCAATATTTTGTTATAAGTTACTGAAACAAAAATGTTTATCTTAACGATTTGGAAATATATGTTATAAAATTTTGATCCTATATTGCATAATAAGGGGCCAAAAGGGGCCAGAATACCAAATCTTTGACGCTTTATATCTCAAAAAGGGGGAATATTTTGATAAGCAATACTGGACAAAAGATGTTTAGAATAATGTTCTAAACAATATGCACCCTTTCAATTTTTGTCAAATGGCCCCATTAAGGACTATTTCCATTCGGCATATCTCCACAACGAAAAGAAATCTCTGAATAGGTATTGAACAAAAAGTCTTCAAAATTACACGACCTTTCATATGATATCAAGAAAAAGGGGCTAACCCCTCAATTAGGGAGTCAGAGGGGCCAAAAGTCTTTCATCTATAACTCGTTAACTATCAATATTTTATTATCAATTACTGAAGCAAAAATCCTCCTCTTAACGATTTGCCACTATATATCATAAAATTAAGATCATATATTATGTAATAAGGGGCCAAAAGGGGCCAGAATTCTAAATCTTTGACGCTTTATATCTCAAAAAGGGGAGATATTTTGATAAGCAATATTGAACAATAGATGTTCAGAATAATGTTCTGAACAATATATATCCTTTCAATATTTTCAAAACGGACCCATTAAGGACTTGAAGGGTTGGCCACTAAATATTTCTATTCTACATATCTCGAAAACGAGAAGAAACTTCTGAATAGTTGTTGAGCAAAAAATGTTTAAAATCACAAGTCTTTTTATTTAATATCAAATAAAAGGGGCTAACCCTTCAAATTAGGGGCTCAGAGGGGCCAAAAGACTAATATGCAACTCTTCAATATGCAACAATATGTTGTAAAACTTTGATTCTCTATTGCGTAAGTAGGGGCCATAGGTGGTCATACGCTTCATATCTCAAAATGGGGAAACATTTTGAAAAGCAATATTGAAGGAAAGATGTTCAAGATTATATTATATAAATCAAAAGAATGAAATCTAAGTTGGGAAATCTTTATATCATTATCTTTTAACGAAAACTTAATTAAAATCACATCTCATCTCATCGAAAAATCGGACGGAAGACCTACTCGTTGCTCGCAACGAGATCTCATCTAGTTCTTTTTTTTCTTTACAAATTTTGTGCAGAAGATTTCTCAAAGATGGCTCATTCAATTTCTTTCAAATTTTCAGGGTTGATAGGTCTTTATCTGAAGTTAATTCCGGCAATTCCCTTTTAGATAAATCACTTCCGGTCGGAAGTTATCGCCCTTTTATCGAATTTTTAGTGACCATTTTGTCTACACAAAAACTCAAAAACGACAAAAGCTAGAGTGCTGAAATTTTCAGTGATAATAGAGGACATGTTCTAGTTGTGCACCTCAGTTTTCAAATTTTCTGGAAGTGTCTAGTATGGAAGCTCGGTAGGGTCGAAATTTAGGACACGAATCATGATTGAATTTTTGAGACATTTTGTATCATATCTTTTAAAGTATAATTATTTTGTAAAAACATACTGAATAATATTTGTGCAGAATGACAAGATCTTCATTATGATATCAAGAAAAAAGGGCAGACTTATCATATTAGGGGCCGAGGGGCCAAAAGTATTAAATTAATAACTCTTTAACGATCAAAATTTTGGTATACATTACTGAAGCAAAAATGTTTATCTTAACAATTTACAACTATATATTATAATATTTATGTCATATGTTACATAATTAGGGGCCATACGGGGCCAGAATGCCAAATCTTTGGCACTCTATATCTCGAAAGTGGGAAATATTTTTATAAGCAACATTGAACAAAAGATGTCCAAAATAATGTTCTAAACAAGATGCATCCTTTCATTTTTTGCTAAACGTCCCCATTAAGGAGTTCAAGGGCCGGCCCCTAAATACTTCTTTTTGTAAATATCTCAGAAACGAAAAAGAATTTCTAAATAGTTGTTGAACAAAAAGTGTTCAAAATCATGAGAGCTTTAAAGTGATATGAAGAAAAAGGGGCCTGACCCTCAAAATAGGGGCCGAGAGGGGCCGAAAGTCTTTGAACAATAACTCTTTAACGATCAATATTTTGTAATGCATCACTGAAGCAAAAATGTTTATCTCAACAATTTACAACTATATATTATGATATTCACATCATATGTTACATAATTAGGGGTCATAAGGGGCCAGAATGCTAAATCTTTGACGCTTTATATCTCAAAGTGGGAAATATTTTGATAAGCAATATTGAACAAAAGATGTCCAAAATAATGTTCTAAACAAGATTCAACCTTTCATTTTTTGCTAAACGTCCCCATTAAGGAGTTGAAGGGCCGGCCCCTAAATACTTCTTTTGCGAATATCTCAGAAACGAAAAAGAATTTCTGACTAGATGTTGAACAAAAAGTGTAAAAAAAAAATCATGAGTGCTTTAAGGTGATATCAAGGAAAAGGGTCTGACCCCTTAAATAAGGGGCCGAGAGGGGCCGAAAGTATACAATCAATAACTCTTTAATGATCAATATTTTGTAATATATTACTGAAGCGAAATAGTTCTTCTTCACACACTTTATCTAAATAACACGATGTTGATATCATATGTTACGCAATAAAGGGTCTTTAGGGGGCCAGATTGCATAATCTTTGGCGCAATATGTCTCGAAAAGGAAGAATATTTTCATAAACAGTATTGAACAAAAGACGTTCAAAATAATATTCTGAACAATATGCACTCTTTGAATTTTTGCTGAACGTCCCCATTTAGGACTTGAAGGGCCGGCCCTTAATATTTCTTTTGCATATATCCCGAAAACAAAAAAGAATTTCTGAATAGTTGTTGAACAAAAAGTGTTCAAAATCATGCGAGCTTTAAGATGATATCAAGAAAAAGGGTCTGACCTCTCACATTAGGGGCCAAGAAGGGCCAAAAGTCTTTAATCTATAACCCTTTCATGATCAATATTTTGTTAAACATTATTAAAGCAAAATTGTTCGTCTTAACAATTTATCTATATCATTATATTTGAACGAAAATCTCAGTCAAATTCTTATCTCATCTTATCAAAAATCGGACGGAAGACCCACTCGTTGCTCGCAACGAGAACTCATCTAGTTATTATTATTATTCTTTTTTCTTCTTATTTCTTCTCCGGTACTTTTTTGTCCGCGAGTGTTCTCGGAAACTGCTCATCCAATTGAGTTAAAACCTTTTTAGGGTTAATAGGCATGTTATGTAGATTTGCGGAACAAAGGTCATTTTGCGCGCACGTGCATGCACGTGCGTGCGCGTGCAATGGGTAAAATGACCAATATACTTGATATAGCTGTAATTTTTATATTTTTTGGTGAAATGCTTTGATACTCAGAATATAAGGATATATTAAAAGTGTGAACAAGATGACATGGTCAACATGCACATGCATGCGCGTGCGCGCACGCGCAAAGCGTAAAATGACCAATTTACTTGATAATATCGTAACCTCTATACTTTTTGACGAAATGCTTTGATACTCAAAATATTTATATATATAGAAAGAGTAGACAAGATGACATGGTCATCATGCACATGCAAGCATATGCATGCACGTGCGCGCGCGTGCAATGTGTTAAATGACTGATATAATTAATATAGCCGTAATTTTGATATTTTTTGATGAAAAGCTTTGATATTAAGAATATATATATATATATATATTAAAAGTGTAGACAAGATGATTTGGCCATGATGCACATGCATGCACATGCGCGCGCGTGCAATGTGTTAAATGACCAATATACTTAATATAGCCGTAACTTTTATATTTTTTGATGAAAAGCTTTGATACTAAGAATAAACAGACATATTATAAGTGTACACAAAATGGCATGGTTATTATGAACATGCATGCATGTGCGCGTGCGTGCAATGCTAAGATGACCAATATGCTTGATTTAGCCGGAACTTATATATTTTGTGATGAAATGTTTTGATACTGAGAATATAAAGATGCATATATAGTATAGACGGGATGACTTGGTCATCCTGCACATGCATGCACGTGCGCACGCGTGAAATGCAAAAAATGACCAATATACTTCATTGCCTTATTTAATGAAGCTTACAGGAAAAAAGTCACCAAAAGGGAGTTGGGGAGCGTTTGGGGAACATCTGTAACGGTCCCCGTTACAATTATAACTAGTTATTATTATTATTCTTTTTTATTCTTATTTCTTCTCCGGTACTTTTTTGTCCGCGAGTGTTCTCGGAAACTGCACATCCAATTGAGTTAAAACCTTTTTAGGGTTACTAGGTATGTTATGTAGATTTGCGGAACGAAGGTCATTTTGCGCGCATGTGCACGCACGTGCGTGCGCGTGCAATGCGTAAAATGACCAATATACATGATATAGCTGTAACTTTTATATTTTTTGATGAAATGCTTTAATACTCAGAATATAAGGATATATTAAAAGTGAAGACAAGATGACATGGTCAACATGCACATGCACGCATGTGCGCGCACGCGCAAATCGTAAAATGACCAATTTACTTGATATAGTCGTAACTTTTATATTTTTTGATGAAAAGATTTGATATTAAGAATATACAGATATATTAAAAGTATAGACAAGATGATGTGGACATCATGCACATGCATGCACATGCGCGCGCGTGCAATGTGTTAAATGACCAATATACTATAATATATAGTACTTCCGGTCGCTTACGGAAGTGATCAAAGAAATCGTTAAATTTCAACTTTCTTTTTTTAAAATCAATTCTTACATCATATAATTGCATCTCTTTTGTAGTTTTGAAAATGTTGGTCCCACCGGAAACAAAAACGTCAACTTCCGGTTATAAGAGAAAAACTACATAATTTGAGTATTTTTCTTTCCCATTAATATAGTTTGTAGATAAAGTTTTTGGAATGAATTTTAAATATATTATTCAGACTGCAAATGTCTAGAGTAATGTCAAATATCTTTGTAAAATTCTCTTCCGGTCGCGTTTTTTTCTGTCCTAAAAATGAGAAGTTGTCTGAGCAAGATCTCGGAAACGGTAAGAGATTAAGACACCAGACTTATTTGAGCAATAGACCTTTAAATGTAGTTAAAACCATTTGGGTTCAGAGCGTCAGCCGTCACTTCCGGTCGTCACAGGAAGTGATAAAAAAAATCGAAAATTAATTTTTTTCTTTTTTAGTTAAAAATTGCATCACTTTATTGCTTCTTTTTCGCGGATTCGAAAGATGTTGGTCCCACCGGAAACAAAAACAACAACTTTCGGTTATAAGAGAAACACTAAAAAATTTGAGTATTTTACTTTCCAATAAAATTCTTTATAGATAAAGTATTTGAAATGAATTTAAAATATGTTATTCAGACTGCAAATGTCTAAAGTAACCTCAAATATCTTTCAAAAAAATTACTTCCGGTTGCGTGTTTTTCTCTCCACAAAATGAGAAGTTGTCTGAACGAGATCTCAAAAACAGGTAAAAGATTAAAACACCAAAATTTTATGAGTAACAGACCTTGAGGAGTAGGCAAAACTGTTTTGGTTAAACGCTTCAGTCGTCACTTCCGCTTGTCACAGGAAGTGATCAAAGAAATCAAAAATTTTAACTTTTCTTTTTTAAATTAAAGCTTGCATCACTTTATTGCATCTCTTTCGCTGTTTTGAAATATGTTAGATTCCACCGGAAACAAAAACGACAACTTCCGGTTTTAGGTGATAAACTACGTTATTTCGATATTTAACTTTTCATAAATATTACTTATCGATAAAGTACTTCAAATGTTTTAATGCATTTTGTAGATACTGCAAATGTCTAAAGAAACGTCAGAGATTTTTTTTTATAAAGTTCACTTCCGGTCCTTTGTTTACCTGTCCTCAAAATAAGAATTTGTTTTCACAATATTACTCGGCAACAGTAAACCACTGAAGTCTAAAACTTTCAGGACTGATAGTCAGTCATCAGTTTATTTGAATCGCGAGAAATTCTTGTATCGCCTTTACTTCCGATCGTGACAGGAAGTGATGCAAAAAAGTGAATGGTTAATGGCTAGCGCTCTGGATTTTCACGCTGAAGACCAGGGTTAAATCTCCAGAGTGTCTGAATTTCTTTTATCACCTTTTAAGCTTGAATTAACGTTTTTATTTTCAAAATCGGACGGAAGACCTCTCATTGCTCGCAATGAGTTTCTAGTTATTAAGGTCTTCCGTCTCCACGGAAGACCTTATAGTGATTCTATTGTTTCTTATTATTATTATTATTATTAGGGTCTTCCATCTTCAGCGGAAGACCCTTCTATTATTCTTCGGTTTCTTTTTTACCTTTATTATTAGGGTCTTCCGTCTTCAGCGGAAGACCCTTCTATTATTCTTCGGTTTCTTTTTTACCTTTATTAAGGTCTTCCGTCTCCAACGGAAGACCTTATTGTTTTCGTTCGGTTTCTTTTTCCCTATTCTTATTATTATTAAGGTCTTCCGTCTCCAACGGAAGACCTTATTGTTTTCGTTCGGTTTCTTTTTCCCTATTCTTATTATTATTAAGGTCTTCCGTCTCCAACGGAAGACCTTATTGTTTTCGTTCGGTTTCTTTTTCCCTATTATTATTATTATTATTATTATTATTATTATTTTTCTTCCAACCGATTTTGTGCACGCGATTTCTCAGAAACGGCTTGGCCGATTTACATCAAACTTTCAGATGTGAAAGATAATCAACTGATCTTGATAGGTTTTTTGTTTTTTGATGACGTCACTTCCGGTCGTGAGATATCGACGATTTTCTGATTTTCAGAGGGTCGGCTTGTCCTGGGGTGTTCTCCTAAACGAATAGAAATAAAGGGATAAGATTTTCAGTGAAGATAGAGGAAAGATTGTAGATGTGCCATTTCGCATCTATATGTTTCCAGCTCAAAAGGCGCTGAAGCTCGCCTGGGCTCGAAAAATAGGCTCACAAGCATCTCGCAAAATTAACAACGTTTTCTTTTGTATCTTTTTACCTGTAAATATTTTGTTAAAACATATATTACAAAAGATGCACAAAATGACAAGACGTTTCATTTGATATCAAGAAAAAGGGGCTGATCCCTCAAATTAGGGGCTCAGAGGGGCCAAAAGTCTTTCATATATAACTTTTGAACGATCAAAATTTTGTTATAAATTACTGAAGCAAAAATGTTCATCTTAACGATTTGCAACTATATGTTTTAAAATTTTTATCATATATTACGTAATAAGGGGCCAGAAGGGGCCTGAATGCTAAATCTTTGACACTTTCTATCTCGAAAAGAGAGAATATTTTGATAAGCAATACTGAACAAAAGATGGTCAGAATATTGGTTTAAACTATATGCAACCTTTCAATTTTTGCAAAACTGCCCCATTAAGGACTTGAGGGGCTGGCCCCTAAATATTTCAATTCAGCATATCTCGAAAACGAGAAGAAATTTCTGAATAGTTGTTGAACAAAAAATCTTCAAAATGACAAGACCTTTCATTTGATATCAAGAAAAAAGGGCTGGTCCCTCAAATTAGGGGCTCAGAGGGGCCAAAACTCTTTCAAGTACAACTCTTGAACGATCAATATTTTGTTATTAATTACTGAAGTAAAAATGTTTATCTTAACGATTTGCAACTATATGTTTTAAAATTTTGATCATATATTACGTAATAAGGGACCAAAAGGGGCCAGAATGCTAAATCTTCGATGCCTTATATCTCATAAAGGAGGAATAATTTGATAAGCAATAGTGAACAAAAAATGTTCAGAATAATGTTCTAAACAATATGCAACCTTTCAATTTTTGCAGAACAGCCCCATTAAGGACTTGAAGGGCTGGTCCCTAAATATTTCAATTCAGCATATCTCGAAAACGAAAATAAATTTCTAAATAGTTGTTGAACAAAAAGTCTTCAAAATCACAAAACCTTTCATTTTACATCAAGAAAAAGGGCCTGGTACCTCAAATTAGGGGCTCAGAGGGGCCAAAACTCTTTCAAGTATAACTCTTGAACGATCAATATTTTGTAATACATTACTAAAGCAAAGATGCTTATCTTTACGATTTGCAACTATATGTTTTAAAATTTTGATAATATGTTACGTAATAAGGGGCCAAAAGGGGCCAGAATGCTAAATCTTTGATTCTTTATATCTCATAAAGGGGGAATATTTTGATAAGCAATAGTGAACAAAAGATGTTAAGAATAATGTTCTAAACAATATGCAACCTTTCAAATTTTGCAAAACAGCCCCATTAAGGACTTGAGGAGCTGGCCCCTAAATATTTCAATTCAGCATATCTCGAAAACGAAAATAAATTTTTGAATAGTTGAACAAAAAGTCCTGAAAATGACAAGACCTTTCATTTGATATCAAGAAAAAAGGTCTGATCCCTCAAATTAGGGGCTCAGAGGTGCCAAAAGTCTTTTATGTATAACTCTTGATCGATCAATATTTTGTTATCAATTACTGAAGAAAAATGCTCATCTTAACGATTTGCAACTATATGTTTTAAAATTTTGATCATATGTTACGTGATAAGGGACCAAAAGGGGCCAGAATGCTAAATATTTGGCACTTTATATTTCAAAAAGGGGAAATATTTTGATAAGCAATATTGAACAAAATTTGTTCAAAAAAATGTTCTAAACAATATAAAAACTTTCATTTTTTGCAGAACTGCCCCATTAAGGACTTGAAGGGCTGGCCCCTAAATATTTCAATTCAGCATATCTCGAAATCGAAAAGAAATCTCTGAATAGTTGTTGAACAAAAAGTCTTCAAAATCATGAGACCTTTCATTTGATATCAAGAAAAAAGGGCTGATCCCTCAAATTAGGGGCTCAGAGGGGCCAAAATTCTTTTATGTATAACTCTTGATCGATCAATATTTTGTTATCAAGTACTGAAGCAAAAATGCTCATCTTAACGATTTGCAACTATATATTATAAAATTAAGATCATATGTTGCGTAATAAGGGGCCAAAAGGGGCAAGAATGCTATTTATTTGACTATTTACATCTAAACAAGGGGAGATATTTTTAAAAGCAATTCTGAACAAAAGATGTTCAGAATAATGTTCTGAACAATATTCATTCTTTCAATTTTTGCAAAACGGACCCATTAAAGGCTTGAAGGGTTGGCCCCTGAATATTTCTATTCGACATATCTCGAAAACGAGAAGAAACTTTTGAATAGTTGTTGAACAAAAAATGTTTAAAATCACAAGTCTTTTCATTTGATATCAAGAAATAGGGGCTGATCCTTCAAATTAGGGGCTTAGATGTGCCAAACGACAAAATGTAATTCTTCAATGATCAAGAATTTGTTATAAATTACTGAAGCTAAAATGCTTAACGTAACAATATGCAACAGTATGTTGTAAAAGTTTGATTCTCTATTGCGTAATTAGGGGCCATAAGTGGCCAGAATGTTAAATCTCTTACGCTTCATATCTCGAAATGGGGAAACAATTTGAAAAGCAATATTGAACGAAAGATGTTCAAGTTTATGTTTTATAAATAAAAAGAATGAAATCTAAGGAAGGAAATCTTTATATCATTATCTTTTAACAAAAACTTAATCAAAATCACATCTTATCTCATCGAAAAATCGGACGGAAGACCTACTCGTTGCTCGCAACGAGATCTCATCTAGTTATTATTATTTTTCTTCCAACCGATTTTGTGCACGCGATTTCTCAGAAACGGCTAGGCCGATTTACATCAAACTTTCAGATGTGAAAGATAGTCAACTAATCTTGATAGGTTTTTTTGTTTTTTGATGACATCACTTCCGGTCGTGAGATATGGACGATTTTCTGATTTTCAGAGGGTAGGCTTGTCCTGGGGTGTTCTCCTGAACGAATAGAGATAAAGGGATAAGATTTTCAGTGAAGATAGAGGAAAGATTGTAGATGTGCCATTTCGCATCTATATGTGTCCAGCTCAAAAGGCGCTGAAGCTCGCCTGGGCTCGAAAAATAGGCTCACAAACATCTCGCAAAATTTGACACGTTTTCTTTTATATCTTTTTACCTGTAAATATTTTGTTAAAACATATATAACAAAAGATGCACAAAATGACAAGACGTTTCATCTGATATCAAGAAAAAGGGGCTGATCCCTTAAATTAGGGGCTCAGAGGGGCCAAAAGTCTTTCATATATAACTTTTGAACGATCAAAATTTTGTTATAAATTACTGAAGCAAAAATGTTCATCTTAACGATTTGCAACTATATGTTTTAAAATTTTTATCATATATTACGTAATAAGGGGCCAGAAGGGGCCAGAATGCTAAATCTTTGACGCTTTCTATCTCGAAAAGAGAGAATATTTTGATAAGCAATACTGAACAAAAGATGATCAGAATATTGGTTTAAACCTTATGCAACCTTTCAATTTTTGCAAAACTGCCCCATTAAGGACTTGAGGGGCTGGCCCCTAAATATTTCAATTCAGCATATCTCGAAAACGAAAATAAATTTCTGAATAGTTGTTGAACAAAAAATCTTCAAAATGACAAGACCTTTCATTTGATATCAAGAAAAAAGGGCTGGTCCCTCAAATTAGGGGCTCAGAGGGGCCAAAACACTTTCAAGTATAACTCTTGAACGATTAATATTTTGTTATTAATTACAGAAGCAAAAATGTTTATCTTAACGATTTGCAACTATATGTTTTAAAATTTTTATCATATGTTACGTAATAAGGGACCAAAAGGGGCCAGAATGCTAAATCTTCGATGCTTTATATCTCATAAAGGGGGAATATTTTGATAAGCAATAGTGAACAAAAGATGTTAAGAATAATGTTCTAAACAATATGCAACCTTTCAAATTTTGCAAAACAGCCCCATTAAGGACTTGAGGGGCTGGCCCCTAAATATTTCAATTCAGCATATCTCGAAAACGAAAATAAATTTCTGAATAGGTGTTGAACAAAAAGTCTTCAAATTCACAAAACTTTTCATTTTACATCAAGAAAAAAGGGCTGGTCCCTCAAATTAGGGGCTCAGAGGGGCCAAAAGTCTTTTATGTATAACTCTTGATCGATCAATATTTTGTTATCAATTACTGAAGCAAAAATGCTCATCTTAACGATTTGCAACTATATATTATAAAATTAAGATCATATGTTGCGTCATAAGGGGCCAAAAGGGGCAAGAATGCTATATATTTGACTCTTTACATCTAAACAAGATGAGATATTTTTATAAGCAATTTTGAACAAAAGATGTTCAGAATAATGTTCTGAACAATATTCATTCTTTCAATTTTTGCAAAACGGACCCATTAAGGGCTTGAAGGGTTGGCCCCTAAATATTTCTATTCGACATATCTCGAAAACGAGAAGAAACTTTTGAATAGTTGTTGAACAAAAAATGTTTAAAATCACAAGTCTTTTCATTTGATATCAAGAAAAAGGGGCTGACCTTTCAAATTAGGGGCTTAGATGGGCCAAACAACAAAATGTAATTCTTCAATGATCAAGAATTTGTTATAAATTACTGAAGCTAAAATGCTTAACGTTACAATATGCAACAATATGGTGTAGAATTTTGATTCTCTATTGCGAAATTAGGGGCCATAAGTGGCCAGAATGTTAAATCTCTTACGCTTCATATCTCGAAATGGGGAAACAATTTGAAAAGCAATATTGAACGAAAGATGTTCAAGATTATGTTATATAACTAAAAAGAATGAAATCTAAGGAGGGAAATCTTTATATCATTATGTAATCAAAATCACATCTCATCTCATCGAAAAATCGGACGGAAGACCTACTCGTTGCTCGCAACGAGATCTCATCTAGTTATTATTATTTTTCTTCCAACCGATTTTGTGCACGCGATTTCTCAGAAACGGCTTGGCCGATTTACATCAAACTTTCAGACTTGAAAGATATTCAACTGATCTTGATACGTTTTTTTGGTTTTTGATGACGTCACTTCCGGTCGTGAGATATGGACGATTTTCTGATTTTCAGAGGGTCAGCTTGTCCTGGGGTGTTCTCCTAAACGAATAGAGATAAAGCGATAAGATTTTCAGTGAAGATAGAGGAAAGATTGTAGATGTGCCATTTCGCATCTATATGTTTCCAGCTCAAAAGGCACTGAAGCTCGCCTGGGCTCGAAAAATAGGCTCACAAGCATCTCGCAAAATTTGACATGTTTTCTTTTATATCTTTTTACCTGTAAATATTTTGTTAAAACATATAAAACAAAAGATGCACAAAATGACAAGACCTTTCATTTGATATCAAGAAAAAGGGGCTGATCACTCAAATTAGGGGCTCAGAGGGGCCAAAACTCTTTCATATATAACTTTTGAACGATCAAAATTTTGTTATAAATTACTGAAGCAAAAATGTTCATCTTAACAATTTGCAACTATATGTTTTAAAATTTTTATCATATATTACGTAATAAGGGGCCAGAAGGGGCCAGAATGCTAAATCTTTGAAGCTTTCTATCTCGAAAAGAGAGAATATTTTGATAAGCAATACTGAACAAAAGATGATCAGAATATTGGTTCAAACCTTATGTAACCTTTCAATTTTTGCAAAACTGCCCCATTAAGGACTTGAAGGGCTGGCCCCTAAATATTTCAATTCAGCATATCTCGAAAACGAAAATAAATTTCTGAATAGTTGTTGAACAAAAAATCTTCAAAATGACAAGACCTTTCATTTGATATCAAGAAAAAAGGGCTGGTCCCTCAAATTAGGGGCTCAGAGGGGCCAAAACACTTTCAAGTATAACTCTTGAACGATTAATATTTTGTTATTAATTACTGAAGCAAAAATGTTTATCTTAAGGATTTGCAACTATATGTTTTAAAATTTTTATCATATGTTACGTAATAAGGGACCAAAAGGGGCCAGAATGCTAAATCTTCGATGCTTTATATCTCATAAAGGGGGAATATTTTGATAAGCAATAGTGAACAAAAGATGTTAAGAATAATGTTCTAAACAATATGCAACCTTTCAAATTTTGCAAAACAGCCCCATTAAGGACTTGAAGGGCTGGCCCCTAAATATTTCAATTCAGCATATCTCGAAAACGAAAATAAATTTCTGAATAGGTGTTGAACAAAAAGTCTTCAAATTCACAAAACTTTTCATTTTACATCAAGAAAAAAGGGCTGGTCCCTCAAATTAGGGGCTCAGAGGGGCCAAAAGTCTTTTATGTATAACTCTTGATCGATCAATATTTTGTTATCATTTACTGAAGCAAAAATGCTCATCTTAACGATTTGCAACTATATATTATAAAATTAAGATCATATGTTGCGTCATAAGGGGCCAAAAGGGGCAAGAATGCTATATATTTGACTCTTTACATCTAAACAAGATGAGATATTTTTATAAGCAATTTTGAACAAAAGATGTTCAGAATAATGTTCTGAACAATATTCATTCTTTCAATTTTTGCAAAACGGACCCATTAAGGACTTGAAGGGCTGGCCCCTAAATATTTCAATTCAGCATATCTCGAAAACGAAAATAGATTTCTGAATAGTTGTTGAACAAAAAATCTTCAAAATCAAAAGACCTTTCAATTGATATCAAGAAAAAAGGGCTGATCCCTTAAATTAGGGGCTCAGGGGGGCCAAAAGCCTTTCATGTATAACTTTTGAACGATCAATATTTTGTTATAAATTACTGAAGCAAAAATGTTCATCTTATCGATTTGCAACTATATGTTTTAAAATTTTGATCATATGTTACGTAATAAGGGGCCAAAAGGGGCCAGAATACTAAATCTTTAATGCTTTATATCTCAAAAAGGGGGAATATTTTGAAAAGCAATATTGAACAAAAGATGTTCAGAATAATGTTCTAAACAATATGCAACCTTTCAATTTTTGCAAAACGGCCCCATTAAGGACTTGAAGGGCTGGCCCCTAAATATTTCAATTCAGCATATCTCGAAAACGAAAATAGATTTCTGAATAGTTGTTGAACAAAAAGTCTTCAAAATCAAAAGACCTTTCATTTGGTATCAAGAAAAAGGGGCTGACCCCTCAAATTAGGGGCTCAGGGGGGCCAAAACTCTTTCATCTTTAACTCTTAAACGATCAATAATTTGTAATACATTACAAGTGATATTTACTTCCGGTCGGAAGTTATCGCCCTTTTATCAAAATTTAGAGGACCTCCTTGTCTGCGATGGAACTCAAAAACGGCTTAAGCTAGAGCGCTGAAATTTTCAGGGATGATAGAGGACATGTTGCCATTTTGCACCTGGGTTTGGATATTTTCCGGAAGTGCGTAGTATGGAAGCTCGGTAGGGGTCAAAATTTAGGACACGAATCATAAGTAAATTTTTGAGACATTTTGTATCATATCTTTTAAAGTATAATTAAATTGTTAAAACATACTGAACAATATTTGTGCAGAATGACAAGATCTTAAATATGGTATCAAGAAAAAAGGGCTGACTTATCATATTAGGGGCCGAGAGGGGCCAAAAGTATTAAATCAATAACTCTTTAACGGTCAATATTTTGCTATACATTAATGAAGCAAAAAAGTTTATCATAACAATTTACAACTATATATTATAATGTTTATGTCATATGTTACATAATTAGGGGCCAAAAGGGGCCAGAATGCCAAATCTTTGGCACTCTATATCTCGAAAGTGGGAAATATTTTGATAAGCAATATTGAATAAAAGATGTTCAAAATAATGTTCTAAACAATATGTAACCTTTCAATTTTTGCTAAACGTCCCCATTAAGGAGTTGGAGGGCTGGCCCCTAAATATATCTTTTGCATATAGGTCGGAAACGAAAAAGAATTTCTGAATAGTTGTTGAACAAAAAGTGTTCAAAATCATAATAGCTTTAATGTGGTATGAAGAAAAAGGGACTGGCCCCTCAAAATAGGGGCTGAGAGGGGCCAAAAGTCTTTAATCAATAACTCTTTAATGATTCATATTTTGCAATTTATTACTGAAGCAAAAATGTTTATCTCAACAATTTTCAACTATATATTATGATATTCACTTCACATGTTACATAATTAGGGGCTATAAGGGGCCAGAAGGCCAAATCTTTGGCACTCTATATCTCGAAAATGGGAAATATTGTGATAAGCAATATTGAATAAAAGATGTTCAAAATAATGATGTGATCAATATGTAGCCTTTAGAATTTTGCTAAACGTCCCCATTAATGAGTTGAAGGGCTGGCCACTAAGTATATCTTTTGCATATATCTCGGAAATGAAAAAGAATTTCTGAATAGTTGTTGAACAAAAAGTGTTCAAAATCATAATAGCTTTAAAGTGGTATGAAGAAAAAGGGGCTGGCCCCTCAACATAAGGGCTGAGAGGGGCCTTTAATCAATAACTCTTTAACGATCAATATTTTGTAATATATTACTGAAGCGAAATAGTTCATCTTCACACTCTTTATATCTTATGCAATAAGGGATCATTAGGGGTCAGATTGTATAATCTTTGGCGCAATAAATCTTGAAAAGGAAGAATAGTTTGATAACCAATATTTAACAAAAGACGTTCAAAATAATATTCTTAATAATATACAATCTTTCAATTTTTGCTAGACGTCCCCATTTAGGACTTAAAGGGCCTGTCCTTAATATTTCTTTTGCATATATCTCGGAAACGAAAAAGAATTTCTGAATACATGTAGTTGTTGAACAAAAAGTGTTCAAAATCATGAGAACTTTAAGATGGTATCAAGAAAGAGGAGCTGACCACTCATATAAGGGAACAAGACGGGCCGAAAGTTTTTCATCTGACTTTTTAATGATCAATATTTAGTTACACATTACTGAAGGAAAATTGTTTGTCTTAACAATTTATTTATATAACTATTTTTTAACGAAAATCTCAGTCAAATTTTTATCTCATCTTATCGAAAATCAGACGGAAGACCCAATCGTTGCTCGCAACGAGATCTCATCTAGTTATTAGGGTCTTCCGTCTCCAACGGAAGACCCTTCTATTATTGTATTGTTTCTTTTTCACTTTTATTATTATTATTATTATTCCACTTTTTCTTTACAATTTTTGTGCAGAAGATATCTCGCAAACGGTTCGATCGATTTTCATGAAATTTTCAGGGGTAATGCCTTGTGATCTGAAGATGATCCTTTTTTGTTCAAATCCTTAAAATTCACTTCCGGTCGGAAGTTATCGCCCTTTAATTGATTTTCAGATAACCATTTTGTCGACACAAAAACTAAAAAACGGCAAAAGCTAGAGCGCTGAAATTTTCAGCGATTATAGACGACATGTTGAAGTTTTGCACCTGGGTTTTCAAATTTTTCGGAAGTACCTAGTATGGAAGCTCGGTAGGGGTCGAAATTTAGGACATGAATCAGGAGTGAATTTTCGAGACATTTTTTATCATATCTCTAAAACTATGGAGATTTTCTAAAAACATATTGAATAGAAATTGTGTAGAATTACAAGATCTTTTATATGATATCAAAGAAAAAGGGCTGACTCATCACATTAGGGGCCGAGAGGGGCCGAAAGTCTTTAGTCAATAGCTCTTTAACGATCAAAATTTTGTAATGCATTACTGAAGCAAAAATGTTTAACTCAACAATTTACAACTATATATTATAATATTCACATCATATGTTACATAACTAGGGGCCATTAGGGGCCAGAATGCAAAATCTTTGACGCTTTATATTTCAAAAGTGGGAAATATTTTGATAAGCAATATTGAACAAAAGATGTTTAAAATAATGTTCTAAACAATTTGCAACTTTTCATTTTTCTCTAAACGTCCCCATTAAGGAGTTAAAGGGCCGGCCCCTAAATGCGTCTTTTGCTAATATCTGGAACACGAAAAAGAATTTTCGAATAGTTGTTGAACAAAAAGTGTTTAAAATCATAAGAGCTTTAAAGTGGTATGAAGGAAAGGGGGCTGGCCCCTCAAAATAAGGGCCGAGAGGGACCGAAAGTCTTTAATCAATAACTCGTTAATTATCAATATTTTGTAATGCACTACTGAAGCAAAAATGTTAATATTAACGATTTACAACTACATATTATGATTTACACATTATATGTTACATAATTAGGGGTCATAAGGGGCCAAAATGCAAAATCTTTAACGCTATATGTCTCAAAAGTTTGAAATATTTTGATATGCAATACTGAACAAAAGATGTTCAAAATAATGTTCTGAACAATATGCAACCTTTTATTTTTTGCTTAACGTCCCCAATAAGGAGTAAAAGGGCCGGCCCCTAAATGCTTCTTATGCAAATATCTGGGAAACGAAAAAGAATTTCTGAATAGTTGTTGAACAAAAAATGTTCAAAATCATAAGAGCTTTAAAGTGATATGAAGAAAAAGGGACTGGCCCCTCAAAATAGGGGCTGAGAGGGGCCGATAGTCTTTGATGAATAACTCTTTAATGCTCAATATTTTGTAATTCATTACTGAAGCAAACATGTTTATCTCAACAATTTACAACTATATATTATAATATTCACATCATATGTTACATAATTAGGGGCCATTAGGGGCCAGAATGCAAAATCTTTGACGCTTTATATTTCAAAAGTGGGAAATATTTTGATAAGCAATATTGAACAAAAGATGTTTAAAATAATGTTCTAAACAATTTGCAACTTTTCATTTTTCTCTAAACGTCCCCATTAAGGAGTTGAAGGGCCGGCCCCTAAATGCGTCTTTTGCTAATATCTGGAACACGAAAAAGAATTTTCGAATAGTTGTTGAACAAAAAGTGTTTAAAATCATAAGAGCTTTAAAGTGGTATGAAGGAAAGGGGGCTGGCCTCTCAAAATAAGGGCCGAGAGGGACCGAAAGTCTTTAATCAATAACTCGTTAATTATCAATATTTTGTAATGCACTACTGAAGCAAAAATGTTAATATTAACGATTTACAACTACATATTATGATTTACACATTATATGTTACATAATTAGGGGTCATAAGGGGCCAAAATGCAAAATCTTTAACGCTATATGTCTCAAAAGTTTGAAATATTTTGATATGCAATACTGAACAAAAGATGTTCAAAATAATGTTCTGAACAATATGCAACCTTTTATTTTTTGCTTAACGTCCCCAATAAGGAGTAAAAGGGCCGGCCCCTAAATGCTTCTTATGCAAATATCTGGGAAACGAAAAAGAATTTCTGAATAGTTGTTGAACAAAAAATGTTCAAAATCATAAGAGCTTTAAAGTGATATGAAGAAAAAGGGACTGGCCCCTCAAAATAGGGGCTGAGAGGGGCCGATAGTCTTTGATGAATAACTCTTTAATGCTCAATATTTTGTAATTCATTACTGAAGCAAACATGTTTATCTCAACAATTTACAACTATATATTATAATATTCACATCATATGTTACATAATTAGGGGCCATAAGGGGCCAGAATGCTAAATCTTTGACGCTTTATATCTCAAAAGTGGGAAATATTTTGATAAGCAATATTGAACAAAAGATGTTCAAAATAATATTCTAAACAAGATGCAACCTTTCATTTTTTGCTAGACGTCCCCATTAAGGAGTTGAAGGGCCGGCCCCTAAATACTTCCTTTGCAAATATCTCAGAAACGAAAAAGAATTTCTGAATAGTTGTTGAACAAAAAGTGTTCAAAATCATGAGAGCTTTAAAATGATATCAAGAAAAAGGGGCTGACCTCTCACACTAAGGGCCAAGAAGGGGCGAAAGTCTTTAATCTATATTCCTTTAATGATCAATATTTTGTAAAACATTATTAAAGCAAAATTGTTCGTCTTAACAATTTTTCTATATCATTATATTTGAACGAAAATCTCAGTCAAATTCTTATCTCATCTTATCAAAAATCGGACGGAAGACCCACTCGTTGCTCGCAACGAGATCTCATCTAGTTATTATTATTATTTTTATTCTTTTTTCTTCTTACAAAATTTGTGCAGACGATTTCTCGGAGATGGCTCGTTCGATTTTATTCAAATTTTCATGGTAGATGCGTTGATATCTGAAGTTAATTCCGGCAATTCCGTTAAGGGATATTTACTTCCGATCGGAAGTTATCGCCCTTTTATCAAAATTTAGAGGACCTCCTTTTCTGCGATGGAACTCAAAAACGGCTTAAGCTAGAGCGCTGAAATTTTCAGTGATGATAGAGGACATGTTGCCATTTTGCACCTGGGTTTAGATATTTTCCGGAAGTGCCTAGTATGGAGGCTCGGTAGGGGTCGAAATTTAGGACACGAATTATGAGTGAATTTTTGAGACATTTTGTATCATATCTTTTAAAGTATAATAATTTTTTTAAAACATATTGAACAATATTTGTGCAGAATGACAAGATCTTTAATATGATATCAAGAAAAAAGGGCTGACTTATCATATTAGGGGCCGAGAGGGGCCAAAACTCTTTAATCAATAACTCTTTAACGATCAATATTTTGGTATACATTACTGAAGCAAAAATGTTTATCTCAACAATTTACAACTATATATTATGATATTCATATCATATGTTACATAATTAGGGGCCATAAGGGACCAGAATGCTAAATCTTTGACGCTTTATATCTGAAAAGTGGGAAATAATTTGAAAAGCAATATTGAACAAAAGATGTTCAAACTGATGTTCTTAACAATATGCAACCTCTCATTTTTTGCTTAACGTCCCCCTTAAGGAGTTGAAGGGCTGGCCCCTAAATACTTCTTTTGCAAGTATCTCAGAAACGAAAAAGAATTTCTGACTAGTTGTTGAACAGAAAGTGTTCAAAATCATGAGAGCTTTAAAGTGATATGAAGAAAAAGGGGCTGGCCCCTCAAAATAGGGGCTGAGAGGGGTCAAAAGTCTTTGAACAATAACTCTTTAACGATCAATATTTTGTAATGCATTACTGAAGCAAAAATGTTTATTTCAACAATTTACAACTATATATTATGATATTCACATCATATGTTATATAATTAGGGGCTATAAGGGGCCAGAATGCTAAATCTTTGACGCTTTATATCTCAAAAAGTGGGAAATATTTTGATAAGCAATATTGAACAAAAGATGTTCAAAATAATGTTCTAAATAATATGCAACCTTTCATTTTTTGCTTAACGTCCCCTTTAAGGAGTTGAAGGGCCAGCCCCTAAATACTTCTTTTGCAAATATCTCAGAAACGAAAAAGAATTTCTGACTAGTTGTTGAACAAAAAGTGTTCAAAATCATGAGAGCTTTAAAGTGATATGAAGAAAAAGGGGCTGGCCCCTCAAAATAGGGGCTGAGAGGGGCCGAAAGTCTTTGAACAATAACTCTTTCACGATCAATATTTTGTAATGCATTACTGAAGCAAAAATGTTTATCCCAACAATTTACAACTATATATTATGATATTCACATCATATGTTACATAATTAGGGGCCATAAGGGGCCATAATGCTAAATCTTTGACGCTTTATATCTCAAAAGTGGGAAATAATTTGATAAGCAATATAGAACAAAAGTTATTCAAAATAATGTTCTAAACAATATGCAACCTTTTGATTTTTGCTAAACGTCCCCATTAAGGAGTTGAGGGGCTGGCCCCTATATAAATCCTTCGCATACTTCTCGGAAACGAAAAAGAATGTTTGAATAATTGTTAAACAAAAAGTGTTCAAAATCATGAGAGGTTTAAGTGATATCAAGGAAAAGGGTCTGACCCCTTAAATTAGGTGCTGAGAGGGGCCGAAAGTATACAATCAATAACTCTTTTAATGATCAATATTTTGCAATATATTACTGAACCGAAATAGTTCATTTTTACGCTCTTTGTTTAAATAACATGGATGTTGATATCATATGTTACGCAATAAGAGGTCTTTAGGGGCCAGATTGCATAATTTTTGTATATATCTCGAAAAGGAAGAATATTTTGATAAACAATATTGAAGAAAAGACGTTAAAAATAATATTCTGAACAATGTGATGCACTCTTTCATTTTTTGCTAGACGTCCCCATTTAGGACTTGAAGGGCCGGCCCTTAATATTTCTTTTGCATATATCCCGAAAACAAAAATGAATTTCTGAATAGTTGTTGAACAAAGAGTGTTCAAAATCATGAGAGCTTTAAGATGATATCAAGAAAAAGAGGCTGACCTCTCACATTAGGGGCCAAGAAGGGCCGAAAGTCTTTAATCTATAACCCTTTAATGATCAATATTTTGTTAAACATTACTAACGCAAAATTGTTCGTCTTAACAATTTATTTATATCATTATATTTGAACGAAAATCTCAGTCAAATTCTTATCTCATCTTATCAAAAATCGGACGGAAGACCCACTCGTTGCTCGCAACGAGATCGCATCTAGTTATTATTATTTTTATTCTTTTTTCTTCTTACAAAATTTGTGCAGACGATTTCTCGGAGATGGCTCGTTCGATTTTATTCAAATTTTCGTGGTAGATGCGTTGATACCTGAAGTTTATTCCGGCAATTCCGTTAAGTGATATTTACTTCCGGTCGGAAGTTATCGCCCTTTTATCAAAATTTAGAGGACCTCCTTGTCTGCGATGGAACTCAAAAACGGCTTAAGCTAGAGCGCTGAAATTTTCAGTGATGATAGAGGACATGTTGCCATTATGCACCTGGGTTTAGATATTTTCCGGAAGTGCCAAGTATGGAGGCTCGGTAGGGGTCGAAATTTAGGACGCAAATCATGAGTGAATTTTTGAGACATTTTGTGTCATATCTTTTAAAGTATAATTATTTTGTTAAAACATAGTGAACAAAATTTGTGCAAAATGACAAGATCTGTAACATGATATCAAGAAAAAAGCGCTGACTCATCACATTAGGGGCCGATAGGGGCCAAAAGTCTTTAATCGATAACTCTTAAACAAGCAATATTTTGGTATACATTACTGAAGCAAAATTATTCATCTTAACAACTTACAACTATATATTATAATTTTTACGTCGTATGGCACATAATTAGGGCCCATAAGGGGCCAGAATGCTAAATCTTTGACGCTTTATATCTCGAAAAGGAGAAACATTTTGAAAAGCAATATTGAACAAAACTTGTTTAGAATGATAGTCTCAACAATGTGCATCCTTTTAATTTTTCCTAAACAGCCCCTATAAGGACTTAAAGGGACGGCCCCTAAATATTTCAAGTCTACATATCTCGAAAACGTCTTCCACCTGTAACTCTTTAACAAAAATGTTCTTGTTCACGATCTGCAACTATATACATCTTAAATTTTTTTTTATCAAATATTACGTTATTGGGGGGCCATAAGATGGGCCGAAAACCTTTTATTTATAACTTTTTAATGATCAAAATTTTGTGAAACATAGCTGAAGAAAGTGTACAAAATTGTATGTTTTGACTATCTATATATTCATGAACGAAAATCTCATTTAAATTCATATCTCATCTAATCAAAAATCGGACGGAAGACCCACTCGTTGCTCGCAACGAGATCGCATCTAGTTAGGGTCTTCCGTCTCCAACGGAAGACCCTTCTATTATTCTATTGTTTCTTTTTCACTTTTATTATTATTATTATTATTTTTTTCTGTCCAAATTTTGTGCAGACGATTTCTCAGAGATGGTTGGATGGATTCACTTGAAATTTTCAGAGATGATGTATCATGATCTAAACCTTATTCATTTTTTTTATTTTTTGGAAATTCACTTCCGGTCGGAAGTTATCGCCCTTTAATCGAATTTTTAGTGACCATTTTGTCTACACAAAAACTCAAAAACGACAAAAGCTAGAGTGCTGAAATTTTCAGTGATAATAGAGGACATGTTCTAGTTGTGCACCTCAGTTTTCAAATTTTCTGGAAATGCCTAGTATGGAAGCTCGGTAGGGGTCGAAATTTAGGACATGAATCAGGAGTGAATTTTCGAGACATTTTTTTATCATATCTTCAAAACTATGAATATTTTCTTAAGACACATTGAACAGAAATTGTGCAGAATTACTAGATCTTTTATATGATATCAAGAAAAAAGGGCTGACTCATCACATTAGGGTCCAAAAGGGGCAAAAAGTCTTAAATCCATAACTCTTTAACGATCAATATTTTGTTATACATTACTGAAGCAAAAACGTTTATCTGAACAATCTACAAATATATATTATAATAAAAATCTCATATGTTACATAATTAAGGGCCATAAGGGGCCAGAATGCTAAATCTTTGACGCTTTATATCTCGAAAGTGGGAAATATTTTGATAAGCAATATTGAACAAAAGATGTTCAAAATAATGTTCTAAACAATATGCAACCTTTCAATATTTGCTAAACGTCCCCATTAAGGAGTTGAAGGGCAGGCCCCTAAATATTTCTTTTGCATATATCTCAGTAACGAATAAGAAATTCTGAATAGTTGTTGAACAAAATGTGTTCAAAATCATAAGAGCTTTAAGGTGAAATCAAGAAAAAGGGGCTGGCCCCTCAAAATCGGGGCCAAAAGGGGCAAAAAGTCTTTCATCAATAACTCTTTAACGATCAATATTTTGTAAAATATTACTGCAGCAAAAATGTTTATCTGAGCAAACTACAACTATATATTATGTTATTCAAATCACATGTTACATAATTAGGGGTCATGAGGGGCAGAAATACTAAATCTTTGACGCTTTATATCTCGAAAGTGGGAAATATTTTGCTAAGCAATATTGAATAAAAGATGTTCACAATAATGTTCTGAACAATATGTAACCTTTCAATTTTTGCTAAACGTCTCCATTAACAAGTTGAAGGGCCGGCCCCTAAATATTTCTTTTGCACATATATTAGAAACGAAAAAGAATTTCTGAATAGTTGTTGAACAAAAAGTGTTCAAAATCATAAGAGCTTTAAGGTGATATCAAGAAAAAGGGACTTGCCCCTCAAAATAAGGGCTGATAGGCGCCAAAAGTCTTTCATCAATAACTCTTAAACGATCAATATTTTGTAATACATTACTAAGGCAGAATAGATCATCTTCACACTCCTTAACTATATCACGTTGTTGACATCATATGTTTCGTTATAAGGGGACAATAGGGACCAGAATGCTAAATCTTTGATGTTAAAAAGGGACATTAGGGGCCAGAATGCTAAATCTTTGACGCTTTATATCTCGAAAGTGGGAAATATCTTGATAAGCAATATTGAATAAAAGATGTTCACAATAACGTTCTGAACAATATGTTACCTTTCAATTTTTGCTGAACGTTCCCATTAAGGAGTTGAAGGGCCGGTCCCTATTATTTCTTTTGCAGATATTTCGGAAACGAAAAAAAAAATGTAGAATAGTTGTTGAACAAAAAGTGTTCAAAATCATGAGAGCTGTAAGAAGATAGCAAGAAAATAGGGCTGGCCCCTCAAAATAGGGACCAAGACGGGCCGAAAGTCTTTAATCTATAATCTTTAATGATCAACATTTGTTATAGATTACTGAAGCAAAATTGTTCGTCTTAACAATTTATTTATATCATTATATTTGAACAAAAGTTTCAGTCAAATTCTTATCTCATCTTATCAAAAATCGGACGGAAGACCCACTCGTTGCTCGCAACGAGATCGCATCTAGTTATTATTATTATTCTTTTTTTTAGGACAAAATTTTGTGCACGCGATTTCTCGAAAACTATTCAATGAATTTCTTTGAAATTTTTAGAGATAAAAGGTCTTTATATGAATTTTATATAAAATTCCGTTTTTTGGTAAATTCGGTTCCAGTGCCAAGTTATGGACAATTTCCTGATTTTAAAATGAAATTTTGTCCTCGAAGGATCTAAGGAACGGCTAAAGATATGAACTGGAGACTTGATAGAGATGATAGACCATGATTTCTAGATGTTCGAAATTACCTTGGTTTTCGTCGTCAGTACTTCCGGTCGTCACCGGAAGTGTTCAAAGAAATCGAAAATTTCAACTTTTCTTTTTTAAATCAAATCTTGCATCACATTATTGCAACTCTTTCGCAGTTTCGAAATATGTTGGTCCCACCGGAAACAAAAACGACAACTTCCGGTTATAAGAGAAAAACTACATAGTTTGAGTATTTTACTTTCCCATAAATATCTTTTATAGGTAAAGTATTTGAAATGATTCTTAGATATGTTATTCAGATTGCAAATGTCTAGAGTAACGTCAAATATCTTCGCAAAATTCACTTCCGGTCGCGTGTTTTTCTGTCCTCAAAATGAGAAAACATCTGAGCGAGATCTCAGAAACGGTAAGAGATTAAGACAACAAACTTATATGAGTAATACACCTTGAAGAGTAGGCAAAATCATTTAGGTTAAACTGTCAGCCGTCGCTTCCGGTCGTCACAGGAAGTGATCAAAGAAATCAAAAAATTCAACTTTTCTTGTTTAAATTAACACTTGCATCACCTTATTGCATCTCTTTCGCTGTTTTGAAATATGTTAGACTCCTCCAGAAACAATTCGTCAACTTCCGGTTTTAGGAGAAAAAATACGTTATTTCGATATTTAACTTTCTCATAAATATCGCTTATAGAAAAAGAATTGAAATGTTTTAATACATGTTGTAGATACTGCAAATGTCTAGAGACATGTTAGAGATTTTTTATAAAATTCACTTCCGGTCGCGTGTTTTCCTGTCCTCAAAATTTGTTCTCACAATTGCTCGGCAACAATAAACGACTGAAGTCTGAAACTTTCAGGACTGATATTCCATCCTCAGTTTATTTGCATCGTATGAAAATCGTGTGTCGCCGTTACTTCCGGTGGTGACAGGAAGTGATGCAAAAAAGTGAATGGTTAATGGTTAGCACGTTGGATTTTCACGCTGACGACCAGGGTTAAATCTCCAGAGTGTCTGAATTTCTTTTATCACTTTTTCAGCTTGAATTTTCATTTTTATTTTCAGAATCGGACGGAAGACCTCTCATTGCTCGCAATGAGTTTCTAGTTATTATTATTAGGGTCTTCCGTCTTCAGCGGAAGACCCTTCTATTATTCTTATGTTTCTTTTTCACTTTTATTATTAGGGTCTTCCGTCTTCATCGGAAGACCCTTCTATTATTCTTCGGTTTCTTTTTCACTTTTATTAGGGTCTTCCGTCTTCAGCGGAAGACCCTTCTATTATTCTTCGGTTTCTTTTTTACCTTTATTATTATTAGGGTCTTCCGTCTCCAACGGAAGACCCTTCTATTATTCTATTGTTTGTTTTTCACTTTTATTAGGGTCTTCCGTCTTCTGCGGAAGACCCTTCTATTATTCTATTGTTGATTTTTCACTTTTCTTTTTAGGGTCTTCCGTCTTCAGCGGAAGACCCTTCTATTATTCTTATGTTTCTTTTTCACTTTTATTAGGGTCTTCCGTCTTCAGCGGAAGACCCTTCTATTATTCTATTGTTTCTTTTTCACTTTTCTTATTATTATTCTTCCTTTTTTTTTTCTTTACAAATTTTGTGCAGAAGATTTCTCGAAGATGGTTCGATCGATTTGCTTCAAATTTTCAGGATTGACACCTTTCTATCTGAAGTTAATTCCGGCAATTCCGTTTTTAGAAAATAACTTCCGGTCGGAAGTTATCGCCCTTTTATGAAAATTCAGAGGACCTCCTTGTCTGCGATGGAACTCAAAAACGGTTTAAGCTAGAGCGCTGAAATTTTCAGCGATGATAGAAGACATATTGCCATTGTGCACCTGGGTTTAGATATTTTCCGGAAGTTCCTAGTATGGAAGCTCGGTAGAGGTCGAAATTTAGGACACAAATCATGAGTGAATTTTAGAGACATTTCTTATGATAACTTTTTAACTATGAGTATTTTGTTAAAACATATTGTACAGAAATTGTGTAGAATTACAAGATCTTCAATATGATATCAAAGAAAAAGGGCTGAGTCATCACATTAGGGGCTGAGAAGGGCCGAAAGTCTTTAATCAATAAATCTTTAACGATCAATATTTTGTAATACATTACTGAAGCAAAAATGTTTAACTTAACAATTCACAACTATAAACTGTGATATTCACATCATATGTTACATAATTAGGGGCCATAAGGGGCCAGAATGCTAAATCTTTGACGCTTTATATCCCAAAAGTGGGAAATATTTTGATAAGCAATATTGAACAAAAGATGTTCAAAATAATGTTCTAAACAATATGCAACCTTTCATTTTTTGCTTAACGTCCCCATTAAGGAGTTGAAGGGCTGGCCCCTAAATACTTCTTTTGCAAATATCTCAGAAACAAAAAAGAATTTCTGACTAGTTGTTGAACAAAAAGTGTTCAAAATCACGAGAGCTTTAAAGTGATATGAAGAAAAAGGGGCTGGCCCCTCAAAATAGGGGCTGAGAGGGGCCGAAAGTCTTTGAACAATAACTCTTTAACGATCAATATTTTGTAATGCATTACTGAAGCAAGAATGTTTATCTCAACAATTTACAACTATATATTATGATATTCATATCATATGTTACATAATTAGGGGCCATAAGGGGCCAGAATGCTAAATCTTTGACGCTTTATATCTCAAAAGTGGGAAATAATTTGATAAGCAATATTGAATAAAAGATGTTCAAAATCATGTTCTAAACAATATGCAACCTTTCATTTTTTGCTTAACGTCCCCATTAAGGAGTTGAAGGGCTGGCCCCTAAATACTTCTTTTGCAAATATCTCAGAAATGAAAAAGAATTTCTGACTAGTTGTTGAACAAAAAGTGTTCAAAATCACGAGAGCTTTAAAGTGATATGAAGAAAAAGGGGCTGGCCCCTCAAAATAGGGGCTGAGAGGGGCCGAAAGTCTTTGAACAATAACTCTTTAACGATCAATATTTTATAATGTATTACTGAAGCAAAAATGTTTATCTCAACAATTTACAACTATATATTTTGATAGTCACATCATATGTTACATAATTAGGGGCCATAAGGGGCCAGAATGCTAAATCTTTGACGCTTTATATCTCGAAAGTGGGAAATAATTTGATAAGCAATATTGAACAAAAGTTATTCAAAATAATGTTCTAAAGAATATGCAACCTTTTGATTTTTGCTAAATGTCCCCATTAAGGAGTTGAAGGGCCGGCCCCTAAATATATCCTTTGCATACTTCTCGGAAACGAATAAGAATGTTTGAATAATTGTTGAACAAAGTGTTCAAAATCATGAGAGCTTTAAGGTGATATCAAGGAAAAGGGTCTGATCCCTTAAACTAGGTGCTGAGAGGTACCGAAAGTATACAATCAATAACTCTTTTAATGATCAATATTTTGTAATATATTACTGAACCGAAATAGTTCATCTTCACACTCTTTGTTTAAATAACATGATGTTGATATCATATGTTACGCAATAAGAGGTCTTCAGGGGGCCAGATTGCATAATCTTTGTATGTACATGTATCTCGAATAGGAAGAATATTTTGATAAACAGTATTGAAGAAAAGACGTTCAAATTAATATTCTGAACAATATGCACTCTTTCATTTTTTGCTAGACGTCCCCATTTAGGACTTGAAGGGCCGGCCCTTAATATTTCTTTTGCATATATCCCGAAAACAAAACAGAATTTCTGAATAGTTGTTGAACAAAAAGTGTTCAAAGTCATGAGAGCTTTAAGATGATATCAAGAAAAAAGGGGCTGACCTCTCACATTAGGGGCCAAGAAGGGCCGTAAGTCTCTAATCTATAACCCTTTAATGATCAATATTTTGTTAAACATTACTAAAGCAAAATTGTTCGTCTTAACAATTTATTTATATCATTATATTTGAACGAAAATCTCAGTCAAATTCTTATCTCATCAAAAATCGGACGGAAGACCCACTCGTTGCTCGCAACGAGATCGCATCTAGTTATTATTATTATTCTTTTTTTTCTTTACAAAATTTCTGCAGAAGATTTCTCGGAGATGGCTCGTTCGATTTTATTCAAATTTTCATGGTAGATGCATTGACATCTGAAGTTAATTCCGGCAAGTCTATCAAGGGATATCTACTTCCGGTCGAAAGTTATCGCCCTTTTATCAAAATTTAGAGGACCTCCTTGTCTGCGATGGAACTCAAAAACGGCTTAAGGTAGAGCGTTGAAATTTTCAGTGATGATAGAGGACATGTTGCCATTTTGCACCTGGGTTTTGATATTTTCCGGAAGTGCCTAGTATGGAAGCTCGGTAGGGGTCGAAATTTAGGACACAAATTATGAGCGAATTTTTGAGACATTTTGTATCATATCTTTTAAAGTATAATTATTTTGTAATAACATAATGAACAATATTTGTGCAGAATAGTAAGATCTTTAATATGATATCAAGAAAAAAGGGCTGACTTATCATATTAGGGGCTGAGAGGGGCCAAAAGTATTAAATCAATAACTCTTTAACGATCAATATTTTTGTATACATCACTGAAGCAAATGTAAATCTTAACAATTAACAGCTATATATTATAATATTTATGTCATATGTTACATAATTAGGGGCCACAAGGGACCAGAATGCTAAATCTTTGACGGTTCATATCTCGAAAGTGAGAAATATTTTGATAAGCAATATTGAATAAAAGATGTTCAAAATAATGTTCTAAACAATATTTAACCTTTCAATTTTTGCTAAACTTCCCCACTAAGGAGTTGAAGGGCTGGCCCCTAAATATATCTTTTGCATATAGCTCGGAAACGAAAAAGAATTTCTGAATAGTTGTTGAACAAAAAGTCTTCAAAATCATGAGTGCTTTAAGGTGATATGAAGAAAAAGGGGCTGGCCCCTCAAAATAGGGGCTGAGAGGGGCCGAAAGTCTTTGAACAATAACTCTTTAACGATCAATATTTTGTAATGCATTACTGAAGCAAAAATGTTCATCTCAACAATTTACAACTATATATTATGATATTCACATCATGTGTTATATAATTAGGGGCCATAAGGGGCCAGAATGCTAAATCGTTGACGCTTTATATCTCAAAAGTGGGAAATATTTTGATAAGCAATATTGAACAAAAGATGTCCAAAATAATGTTCTAAACAGGATGCAACCTTTCATTTTTTGCTGAACGTCCCCATTAAGGAGTTAAAGGGCCGCGAATATTTTAGAAACGAAAAAGCATTTCTGACTTGTTGTTGAACAAAAAGTGTAAAAAATCATGAGAGCTTTAAGGTGATATAAAGGAAAAGGGTCTGGCCCCTTAAATAAGGGGCCGAGAGGGGCCGAAAGTATACAATCAATAACTCTTTAATGATCAATATTTTGTAATATATTACTGAGGCGAAATAGTTCTTCTTTACACACTTTATCTAAATAACATGATGTTGATATCATATATTACGCAATAAGGGGTCTTTAGGGGGCCAGATTGCATAATCTTTGGCGCAATATGTCTCGAAAAGGAAGAATATTTTGATAAACAGTATTGAACAAAAGACGTTTAAAATAATATTCTGAACAATATGCACTCTTTGAATTTTTGCTAGACGTCCCCATTTAGGACTTGAAGGGCCGGCCCTTAATATTTCTTTTGCATATATCCCGAAAACAAAAAAGAATTTCTGAATAGTTGTTGAAAAAAAAGTGTTCAAAATCATGAGAGCTTTAAGATGATATCAAGAAAAAGGAGCTGACCTCTCACATTAGGGGCCAAGAAGAGTCGAAAGTCTTTAATCTATAACCCTTTAATGATCAATATTTTGATAAACATTATTAAAGCAAAATTGTTTGTCTTAACAATTTATTTATATCATTATATTCGAACGAAAATCTCAGTCAAATTCTTATCTCATCTAATCAAAAATCAGACGGAAGACCCACTCGTTGCTCGCAACGAGATCTCATCTAGTTATTCTTCTTCTTTTTTTTCTCCTTACCGATTTTGTGCAGAATATTTCTCAGAGATGAATTGATCGATTTACTTCAAATTTTCAGAGTTTATGTCTTATCATCTGAAGTTTGTACCAGCATTTCAAAATTTGAAAAATCACTTCCGGTCGGAAGTTATCGCCCTTTTATTAAAATTCAGAGGACCTCCTTGTCTGTGATGGAACTCAAAAACGGCTTAAGCTAGAGCACTAAAATTTTCAGTGATGATAGAGGACATGTTGCCATTATGCACCTGGGTTTAGATATTTTCCGGAAGTGCCTAGTATGGAAGCTCGGTAGGGGTCGAAATTTAGGACACGAATCATGAATGAATTTTTGAGACATTTTGTATCATATCTTTTAAAGTATAATTATTTTGTTAAAACATACTGAATAATATTTGTGCAGAATGACAAGATCTTTATCATGATATCAAGAAAAAGGGGCTGACTTGTCATATAAGGGGCCCAGAGGGGCCAAAAGTATTAAATCAATAACTCTTTAACGATCAATATTTTGTAATGCATTACTGAAGCAAAAATGTTTATTTCAACAATTTACAACTATATATTACAATATTCACATCATATGTTACATAATTAGGGGCCATAAGGGGCCAGAATGCTAAATCTTTGACGCTTTATATCTCAAAAGTGGGAAATATTTTGATAAGCAATATTGAACAAAAGATGTTCAAAATAATGTTCTAAACAATATGCAACCTTTCAGTTTTTGCTAGACGTCCCCATTAAGGAGTTGAAGGGCCGGCCCCTAAATATTTCTTTTGCAAATATCTCAGAAACCAAAAAGAATTTCTGACTAGTTGTTGAACAAAAAGTGTTTAAAATCATGAGAGCTTTAAAGTGATATGAAGAAAAAGGGGCTGGCCCCTCATAATAAGGGCTGAAAGGGGCCGAAAATCTTTGAAAAATAACTCTTTAACAATCAATATTTTGCAATGCATTACTGAAGCAAAAATGTTTATCTCAACAATTTACAACTATATATTATGATATTCTCATCATATATTACATAATTAGGGGCCATAAGGGGCCAGAATGCTAAATTTTTTACGCTTTATATCTCAAAAGTGGGAAATATTTTGATAAGCAATATTGAACAAAAGATATTCAAAATAATGTTCTAAACAATATGCAATTTTTCATTTTTTGCTAGACGTCCCCATTAAGGAGTTGAAGGGCCGGCCCCTAAATATTTCTTTTGCAAATATCTCAGAAACCAAAAAGAATTTCTGACTAGTTGTTGAACAAAAAGTGTTTAAAATCATGAGAGCTTTAAAGTGATATGAAGAAAAAGGGGCTGGCCCCTCATAATAGGGGCTGAAAGGGGCCAAAAGTCTTTGAAAAATTAACTCTTTAACAATCAATATTTTGCAATGCATTACTGAAGCAAAAATGTTTATTTTAACAATTTACAACTATATATTATGATATTCTCATCATATATTACATAATTAGGGGCCATAAGGGGCCAGAATGCTAAATCTTTGACGCTTTATATCTCAAAAGTGGGAAATATTTTGATAAGCAATATTGAACAAAAGATGTTCGAAATAATGTTCTAAACAATATGCAACCTTTCGTTTTTTGCTAGACGTCCCCATTAAGGAGTTGAAGGGCCGGCCCCTAAATACTTCTTTTGCAAATATTTCAGAAACGAAAAAGAATTTCTGACTAGTTGTTGAACAAAAAGTGTTCAAAATTATGAGCGCTTAAAGGTGATATCAAGGAAATGGGTCTGACCCCTTAAATTAGGGGACGAGAGGGGCCGAAAGTATACAATCAATAACTCTTTAATGATAAATATTTTGTAATATATTACTGAAGCGAAATAGTTCATCTTCACACTTTTTGTCTAAATAACATGATGTTGATATCATATGTTACTCAATAAGAGGTCTTTAGGGGCCAGATTGCATAATCTTTAGGGCAGTATATCTCCAAAAGGAAGAATATTTTGATGAACAGTATTGAACAAAAGACGTTCAAAATAATATTCTGAACAATATGCACTCTTTCAATTTTTGCTAGACGTCCCCATTTAGGACTTGAAGGGCCGGCCCTTAATATTTCTTTTGCATATATCCCGAAAACAAGAAAAGAATTTCTGAATTGTTGTTGAACAAAAAGTGTTCAAAATCATGAGAACTTTAAAATGATATCAAGAAAAAGGGGCTGACCTCTCACATTAGGGACCAAGAAGGGCCGAAAGTCTTTAATTCATAACTCTTTAATGATCAATATTTTGTTAAACATTACTAAGCAATTTATTTATATCATTATATTTGAATGAAAATCTCAGTCAAATTCTTATCTCATCTTATCAAAAATCGGACGGAAGACCCACTCGTTGCTCGCAACGAGATCACATCTAGTTATTATTATTATTCTTTTTTTTTTCCTTACCGATTTTGTGCAGAAGATTTCTCGGAGACCGCTCGATCGATTTGCTTCAAATTTTCAGGGTTAATGTGTTGCTATCTGAAGTTTATAACGCCATGTCAGTTTTTGAAAAATCACTTCTGGTCAGAAGTTATCGCCCTTTGATCGATTTTTAGATAGACCTTGTGTCTGCACAAAAACTCAAGAACGACAAATGCTAGAGTATTGAAACTTTCAGTGGTGATAGAGGACATGTTCTAAATGTGCACCTTGGTTTTCAAATTTTCCGGAAGTGCGAAGTATGGAGGCTCGGTAGGGGTCGAAATTTAGGACGAAATTTTTGAGTGAATTTTAGAGACATTTCTTATAATAACATTTTAAATAAAAATATTTTGTTAAAATATATTGAACAACAAGTCTTCAAAATCACAAGACCTTTTATTTGATATCAAGAAAAAGGGGCTGACCCCTCAAATTAGGGGCTCAGAAGGGCCAAAAGTCTTTTATCTATAACTCTTTAATGATCAATATTTTGTTATAAATTACTGAAGCAAAAATGTTCATCTTAACATTCTGCAACTATATTTTATAAAATTTGGATCATATGTTACGTAATAAGGGGCCATAAGGGGCCAGAATGCTAAATCTTTGACACTTTGTATCTCGAAAAGGAGAAATATTTTGATAAGCAATATTGAACAAAAGATGTTCAGAATAATGTTCTTAACAATATACACCCTTTTAATTTTTGCAAGACATCCCCATTAAGGACTTGGAGGGCTGGCCCCTAAATATTGTTATTCTACATATCTCTTAAACGAAAGGAAATTTCTGAATAGTTGTTGAACAAAAAGTCTTCAAAATCACAAGACCTTTTATTTGATATCAAGAAAAAGGGGCTGACCCCTCAAATTAGGGGCCGAGAGGGAGCGAAAGTCTTTCATCTATAACTCTTTAATGATGAATATTTTGTTATAAATTACTGAAGCAAAAATGTTCATCTTAACATTTTGCAACTATATATTATAAAATTTTGATCATATGTTACGTAATAAGGGGTCGCAAGGGGCCAGAATGCTAAAATCTTTGAAGCTTTATATCTCGAAAAGGGGAAACATTTTGAAAAGCAATATTGAACAAAAGTTGTTTAGAATGATGATCTGAACAATGTGCATCCTTTGAATTTTTCCTAAACAGCCCCTATAAGGACTTAAAGGGACGGCCCCTAAATATTTCAAGTCTACATATCTCGAAAACGAAACGAAACTTCTGAATAGTTGTTGAACAGAAAATCTTCAAAATTACAAGACCTTTCAAGTGATATCAAGAAAAAGGGGCTGACCCCTCAAATTAGGGGCTCAGAGGGGCCAAAAGTCTTTCATCTATAACTCCTTAACGTTAAATATTTTGATATTAAATATTGAAGC
The DNA here is from genome assembly GCF_033153115.1 of Saccostrea echinata. NCBI lineage: Eukaryota > Metazoa > Mollusca > Bivalvia > Ostreida > Ostreidae > Saccostrea > Saccostrea echinata. The sequence goes on from NW_026889761.1 coordinate 15,013,024, forward strand.
AAAAATGTTCATCTTCACAATCTGCAACTATATATCTTAAAATTTTCTTCAAATATTACGTAATTAGGGGCCATAAGGGGCCAGAATGCTTTATCTTTGAAGCTCTATATCTCGAAAAGGGGAAATATTTTGATAAGCAATATTGAAAAAAAGATGTTCAGAATAATGTTCTTAACAATATACACCCTTTTAATTTTTGCAAGACATCCCCATTAAGGACTTAGAGGGCTGGCCCCTAAATATTGTTATTCTACATATCTCTTAAACGAAAAGAGATTTCTGAATAGTTGTTGAACAAAAAGTCTTCAAAATAACAAGACCTTTTATTTGATATCAAGAAAAAGGGGCTGATCCCTCAAATTAGGGGCTCAAAAGGGCCAAAAGTCTTTCAACTACAACTCTTTAATGATGAATATTTTGTTATAAATTACTGAAGCAAAAATGTTTATCTTAACATTCTGCAACTATATATGATAAAATTTTGATCATATGTTACGTAATAAGGGGCGAGAATGCAAAATCTTTGACACCTCGAACGAGGGGAAATATTTTGATAAGCAATATTGAACAAAGATGCTCAGAATAATGTTTTAAACAATATGCATCCTTTTACTTTTTATAGATGAATATCTCAGTCAAGATCTTGACTAATCTTATCCAGAATCAGACGGAAGACCCACTCGTTGCTCGCAACGAGAACCATCTAGTTATTAGGGTCTTCCGTCTCCAACGGAAGACCCTTCTATTATTGTATTGTTTCTTTTTCACTTTTATTATTATTATTATTATTCCACTTTTTCTTTACAATTTTTGTGCAGAAGATATCTCGCAAACGGTTGGATCGATTTTCATGAAATTTTCAGGGGTAATGCCTTTTGATCTGAAGATGATCCTTTTTTGTTCAAATCCTTAAAATTCACTTCCGGTCGGAAGTTATCGCCCTTTAATCGATTTTCAGATAACCATTTTGTCGACACAAAAACTAAAAAACGGTAAAAGCTAGAGCGCTGAAATTTTCAGCGATTATAGACGACATGTTGAAGTTTTGCACCTGGGTTTTCAAATTTTCCGGGAGTACCTAGTATGGAAGCTCGGTGGGGTCGAAATTTAGGACATGAATCAGGAGTGAATTTTCGAGACATTTTTTATCATATCTCTAAAACTATGGAGATTTTCTAAAAACATATTGAATAGAAATTGTGTAGAATTACAAGATCTTTTATATGATATCAAAGAAAAAGGGCTGACTCATCACATTAGGGGCCGAGAGGGTCCGAAAGTCTTTAGTCAATAGCTCTTTAACGATCAATATTTTGTAATGCATTACTGTAGCAAAAATGTTTATCTCAACAATTTACAACTATATATTATAATATTTACATCATATGTTACATAATTAGGGGCCATTAGGGGCCAGAATGCAAAATCTTTGACGCTTTATATTTCAAAAGTGGGAAATATTTTGATAAGCAATATTGAACAAAAGATGTTCAAAATAATGTTCTAAACAATATGCAACCTTTCATTTTTCTTTAAACGTCACCGTTAAGGAGTTAAAGGGCTGGCCCCTAAATACTTCTTTTGCTAATATCTCGGAAACGAAACAGAATTTCTGAAAAGTTGTTGATCAAAAAGTGTTCAAAATCATAAGAACTTTAAAGTGGTAAGAAGAAAAAGGGGCTGGCCCCTCAAAATAAGGGCCGAGAGGGACCGAAAGTCTTTAATCAATAACTCGTTAACGATCAATATTTTGTAATGCATTACTGAAGCAAAAATGTTAATATTAACGATTTACAACTACATATTATGATATTCACATTATATGTTACATACTTAGGGGTCATAAGGGGCCAAAATGCAAAATCTTTAACGCTATATATCTCAAAAGTGTGAAATATTTTGATATGCAATACTGAACAAAAGATGTTAAAATGATGTTCTGAACAATATACAACCTTTTATTTTTTGCTCAACGTCCCCAATAAGGAGTTAAAGGGCCGGCCCCTAAATGCTTCTTTTGCATATATCTGGGAAACGAAAAAGAATTTCTGAATAGTTGTTGAACAAAAAATGTTCAAAATCATAAGAGCTTTAAAATGATATGAAGAAAAAGGGACTGGCCCCTCAAAATAGGGGCCAGGACGGGCCAAAAGTCTTTAATCTATAACTCTTTAATGATCAATATTACAATACACACTACTGAAGCAAAATTTTCGTCTTAACAATTTATTTTTATAATTATATTTGAACAAAAATCTCAGTCAAATTCTGATCTCATCTTATCAAAAATCGGGCGGAAGACCCACTCGTTGCTCGCAACGAGATCGCATCTAGTTATTATTATTATTATTCTTTTTTTTTCTTTACAATTTTTGTGCAGAAGATATCTCAGAGTTGGCTCGATCGATTTACTTGAAAATTTCAGGGAAGATGTGTCTTTGTCTGAACCTTATACGTTTTTCTCATTTTTTTGAAATTCACTTCCGGTCGGAAGTTATCGCCCTTTAATCAAAATTCAGAGGACCCCCTTGTCTGCAATGGAACTCAAAAATGATTAAAGCTAGAGTGCTGAAATTTTCAGCGATGATAAAGGACATGTTGCAATTGATCACCTGGGTTTTCAAATCTTCCGGAAGTGCCTAGTATGGAAGCTCGGTAGGGGTCAAAATTTAGGAAGCGAATCATGAGTGAATTTAATAGACATTTATTACGATAACTTTTTAACTATGAGTAGTTTGTTAAAACATATTGAACAGAAGTTGTGTAGAATTACAAGATCTTTTATATGATATCAAAGAAAAAGGGCTGACTCATCACATTAGGGGCTGAGAAGGGCCGAAAGTCTTTAAACAATAACTCTTTAACAATCAATATTTTGTAATGCATTACTGAAGCAAAAATGCTTATCTCAACGATTTACAACTATATATTATGATATTCACATCATTTGTTATATAATTAGGGGCCATAAGGGGCCAGAATGCTAAATCTTTGACGCTTTATATCTCAAAAGTGGGAAATATTTTGATAAGAAATATTGAACAAAAGATGTCCAAAATAATGTTCTTAATAAAATGCAACCTTTCATTTTTTTTCTAAACGTCCCCATTAAGGAGTTGAAGGGCCGGTCCCTAAATATTTCTTTTGCAAATATCTCAGGAACGAAAAAGAATTTCTGACTAGTTGTTGAACAAAAAGTGTTCAAAATCATGAGAGCTTTAAAGTGATATGATGAAAAAGGGGCTGGACCCTCACAAAAGGGGCTGAGAGGGGCCGAAAGTCTTTGAACAATAACTCTTTAACAATCTATATTTTGTAATGCATTACTGAAGCAAAAATGTTTATCTCAACTATTTACAACTATATATTATGATATTCACATCATTTGTTATATAATTAGGGGCCATAAGGGGCCAGAATGCTAAATCTTTGACGCTTTATATCTCAAAAGTGGGAAATATTTTGATAAGAAATATTGAACAAAAGATGTCCAAAATAATGTTCTTAATAAAATGCAACCTTTCATTTTTTTTCTAAACGTCCCCATTAAGGAGTTGAAGGGCCGGTCCCTAAATATTTCTTTTGCAAATATCTCAGGAACGAAAAAGAATTTCTGACTAGTTGTTGAACAAAAAGTGTTCAAAATCATGAGAGCTTTAAAGTGATATGATGAAAAAGGGGCTGGACCCTCACAAAAGGGGCTGAGAGGGGCCGAAAGTCTTTGAACAATAACTCTTTAACAATCTATATTTTGTAATGCATTACTGAAGCAAAAATGTTTATCTCAACGATTTACAACTATATATTATGATATTCACATCATTTGTTATATAATTAGGGGCCATAAGGGGCCAGAATGCTAAATCTTTGACGCTTTATATCTCAAAAGTGGGAAATATTTTGATAAGCAATATTGAACAAAAGATGTCCAAAATAATGTTCTAAACAAGATGCAACCTTTCATTTTTTGCTGAACGTCCCCATTAAGGAGTTGAAGGGCCGCGAATATTTTAGAAACGAAAAAGCATTTCTGACTAGTTGTTGAACAAAAAGTGTAAAAAATCATGAGAGCTTTAAGGTGATATAAAGGAAAAGGGTGTGACCCCTTAAATAAGGGGCCGAGAGGGGCCGAAAGTATACAATCAATAACTCTTTAATGATCAATATTTTGTAATATATTACTGAGGCGAAATAGTTCTTCTTTACACACTTTATCTAAATAACATGATGTTGATATCATATTTTACGCAATAAGGGGTCTTTAGGGGGCCAGATTGCATAATCTTTGGCGCAATATGTCTCGAAAAGGAAGAATATTTTGACAAACAGTATTGAACAAAAGACGTTCAAAATAATATTCTGAACAATATGCACTCTTTGAATTTTTGCTAGACGTCCCCATTTAGGACTTGAAGGGCCATCCCTTAATATTTCTTTTGCATATGAAGAGTCGAAAGTCTTTAATCTATAACCCTTTAATGATCAATATTTTGTTGAACATTATTAAAGCAAAATTGTTTGTCTTAACAATTTATTTATATCATTATATTCGAACGAAAATCTCAGTCAAATTCTTATCTCATCTAATCAAAAATCGGACGGAAGACCCACTCGTTGCTCGCAACGAGATCTCATCTAGTTATTATTATTCTTTTTTTTCTTTACAAAATTTGTGCAGAAGATTTCTCGGAGACGGCTCGTTCGATTTCATTCAAATTTTCGTGGTAGATGCGTTGACATCTGAAGTTAATTCCGGCAATTTCGTTAAGTGATATTTACTTCCGGTCGGAAGTTATCGCCCTTTTATCAAAATTTAGAGGACCTCCTTGTCTGCGATGGAACTCAAAAACGGCTTAAGCTAGAGCGCTGAAATTTTCAGTGATGATAGAGGACATGTTGCCATATTGCACCTGGGTTTGGATATTTTCCGGAAGTGCCTAGTATGGAAGCTCGGTAGGGGTCGAAATTTAGGACACGAGTCATGAGTGAATTTTTGAGACATTTTATATCATATCTTTTAAAGTATAATTAATTTGTTAAAACATATTGAACAAAATTTGTGCAGAATGACAAGATCTGTAATATGATATCAAGAAAAAAGCGCTGACTCATCACATTAGGGGCCGATAGGGGCCAAAAGTCTGAAATCGATAACTCTTAAACAAGCATTATTTTGGTATACATTACTGAAGAAAAAATATTTATCTTAACAATTTACAATTATATATTATGATTTTTACCTCGTATGGCACATAATTAGGGGCCACAAGGGGCCAGAATGCTAAATCTTTGACGCTTTATATCTCGAAAAGGGGAAACATTTTGAAAAGCAATATTGAACAAAAGTTGTTTAGAATGATGGTCTCAACAATGTGCACCCTTTGAATTTTTCCTAAACAGTCCCTATAAGGACTTAAAGGGACGGCCCCTAAATATTTCAAGTCCACATATCTCGAAAACGAAATGAAACTTCTGAATACTTGTTGAACAAAAAGTCTTCACAATTACAAGACCTTTCATGTGATATCAAGAAAAAGGGGCTGACCCCTCAAATTAGGGGCTCAGAGGGGCCAAAAGTCTTTCATCTATAACTCCTTAACGTTAAATATTTTGATATTAATTATTGAAGCAAAAATGTTCATCTTCACAATCTGCAACTATATATCTTAAAATTTTCATCAAATAATACGTAATTAGGGGCCATAAGGGGCCAGAATGCTTAATCTTTGACGCTTTATATCTCGAAAAGGGAAATATTTTGAAAAGCAATATTGAACAAAAGTTGTTTAGAATGATGGTCTCAACAATGCGTATCCTTTGAATTTTTCCTAAACAGCCCCTATAAGGACTTTTAGGGACGGCCCCTAAATATTTCAAGTCTACATATCTCGAAAACGAAACGAAACTTCTGAATAGTTGTTGAACAAAAAGTCTTCAGAATTACAAGACCTTTCATGTCATATGAAGAAAAAGGGGCAGACCCCTCAAATTAGGGGTTCAGAGGGGCCAAAAGTCTTTCATCTTTAACTCTTTAACGTTAAATATTTTGATATTAATTATTGAAGCAAAAATGTTCATCTTCACAATCTGCAACTATATATCTGAAAGTTTTCTTCAAATATTACGTAATTAGGGACCATAAGGGGCCAGAATGCTTAATCTTTGATGCTTTATATCTCGAAAGAAGGGAATATTTTGAAAAGCAATATTGAACAAAAGTTGTTTAGAATGATGTTCTCAACAATGTGCATCCTTTGAATTTTTCCTAAACAGCCCCTATAAGGACTTAAAGGGACGGCCCCTAAATATTTCAAGTCCACATATCTCGAAAACGAAACGAAACTTCTGAATAGTTGTTGAACAAAAAGTCTTGAGAATTACTAGACCTTTCATGTAATTTTAAGAGAAAGGAGCTGACCCCTCGAATTAGGGGCTCAGAGGGGCCAAAAGTCTTTTATCTATAACCCTTTAACAGTAATGTTCATCTTCACGATCTGCTACTGTAAATATTTTAAAATCTACATCAAACATTGCGTTTTTAGGTGTCATAATGATCAAAATTTTGTTAAACATAACTGAAGCAAATTGTACGTTTTCACTATTTATATATTTATGAACGAAAATCTCAGTCAAATTCCTATCTCATCTTATCAAAAATCGGACGGAAGACCCACTCGTTGCTCGCAACGAGATCGCATCTAGTTATTATTATTTTTATTCTTTTTTCTTCTTACAAATTTTGTGCAGACGATTTCTCGGAGATGGCTGGATCAATTTCATTCAAATTTTCATGGTAGATGCGTTGACATCTGAAGTTAATTCCGGCAATTCCGTTAAGGGATATTAACTTCCGGTCGGAAGTTATCGCCCTTTTATCAAAATTTAGAGGACCTCCTTGTCTGTGATGGAACTCAAAAACGGCTTAAGCTAGAGCGCTGAAATTTTCAGTGATGATAGAGGACATGTTGCCATTTTGCACCTGGGTTTGGATATTTTCCGGAAGTGCCTAGTATGAAAGCTCGGTAGGGGTCAAAATTTAGGACATGAAACATGAGTGAATTTTTGAGACATTTTGTATCATATCTTTTAAAGTATAATTATTTTGTTAAGATATACTGAACAATATTTGTGCAGAATGACAAGATCTTTAATATGATATCAAGAAAAAAGGGATGACTTATCATATTAGGGGCCGAGAGGGGCCAAAAGTATTAAATCAATAACTCTTTAACGATCAATATTTTGGTATACATTACTGAAGCAAAAATGTTTATCTTAACAATTTACAACTATTTATTATAATATTTATGTCATATGTTACATAATTAGGGGCCAAAAGGGGCCAGAATGCCAAATCTTTGACGCTTTATATCTTAAAACTATGAAATATTTTGATAAGCAATATTGAACAAAATATGTCCAAAATAATGTTCTAAACAATATGCAACCTTTCATTTTTTGCTAAACGTCCCCATTAAGGAGTTGAAGGATCGGCCCCTAAATACTTCTTTTGCAAATATCTCAGAAACGAAAAAGAATTTCTGACTAATTATTGAACAAAAAGTGTTCAAAATCATGAGAGCTTTAAAATGATGTGAAGAAAAAGGGGCTGGACCCTCAAAATAGGGGCTGAGAGGGACCGAAAGTCTTTGATCAATTACTCTTTAACGATCAATATTTTGTAATGCATTACTGAAGCAAAAATGTTTATCTCAACACTTTACAACTATATATTATGATATTTACATCAAATGTTACATAATTAGGGGCCATAAGGGGCCACAATGCTAAATCTTTGACGCTTTATATCTTAAAACTATGAAATATTTTGATAAGCAATATTGAACAAAAGATGTTCAAAATAATGTTCTAAACAATATGCAACCTTTCATTTTTTGCTTAACGTCCCCCTTAAGGAGTTGAAGGGCCGGCCCCTAAATACCTCTTTTGCAAATATCTCAGAAACGAAAAAGAATTTCTGACTAGTTGTTGAACAAAAAGTGTTCAAAATCATGAGAGCTTTAAAGTGATATGAAGAAAAGGGGGCTGTCCCCTCAAAATAGGGGCTGAGAGGGGCCGAAAGTCTTTGAACAATAACTCTTTAACGATCAATATTTTGTAATTCATTACTGAAGCAAAAATGTTTATCTCAACAATTTACAACTATATATTATGATAGTGACATCATATGTTACATAATTAGGGGCCATAAGGGGCCAGAATGCTAAATCTTTGATGCTTTATATCTCAAAAGTGGGAAAAAATTTGATAAGCAATATTGAACAAAAGTTATTCAAAATAATGTTCTAAACAATATGCAACCTTTTGATTTTTGCTAAACGTCCCCATTAAGGAGTTGAAGGGCCGGCCCCTAAATATATCCTTCGCATACTTCTCGGAAACGAAAAAGAATGTTTGAATAATTGTTGAACAAAAAGTGTTCAAAATCATAAGATCTTTAAGGTGATATCAAGGAAAAGGGTCTGACCCCTTAAATTAGGTGCTGAGAGGGGCCGAAAGTATACAATCAATAACTCTTTTAATGATCAATATTTTGTATTATATTACTGAACCGAAATAGTTCATCTTCACACTCTTTGTTTAAATAACATGATGTTGATACGCAATAAGAGGTCTTTAGGGGCAAAATTGCATAATCTTTGTATATATCTCGAAAAGGAAGAATATTTTGATAAACAGTATTAAAGAAAAGACGTTCAAAATAATATTCTGAACAATATGCACTCTTTCATTTTTTTGCTAGACGTCCCCAATTAGGACTTGAAGGGCCGGCCCTTAATATTTCTTTTGCATATATCCCGAAAACAAAAAAGAATTTCTGAATAGTTGTTGAACAAAAGGTGTTCAAAGGCATGAGAGCTTTAAGATGATATTAAGAAAAAGGGGCTGACCTCTCACATTAGGGGCCAAGAAGGGCCGAAAGTTTTTAATCTATAACCCTTTAATGATCAATATTTTGTTATACATTACTAAAGCAAAATTGTTCGTCTTAACAATTTATTTATATAAATTTATTCATATCATTATATTTGAACGAAACTCTCAGTCAAATTCTTATCTCATCTTATCAAAAATCGGACGGAAGACCCACTCGTTGCTCGCAACGAGATCTCATCTAGTTATTCTTCTTTTTTTTCTCCTTACCGATTTTGTGCAGAAGATTTCTCGGAGATGAATCGATCGATTTACTTCAAATTTTTAGAGTTTATATCTTATCATCTGAAGTTTGTACCGGCATTTCAAAATTTGAAAAATCACTTCCGGTCGGAAGTTATCGCCCTTTTATTAAAATTCAGAGGACCTCCTTGTCTGTGATGGAACTCAAAAACGGCTTAAGCTAGAGCGCTGAAATTTTCAGTGATGATAGTGGACATGTTCCCATTATGCACCTGGGTTTAGATTTTTTCCGGAAGTGCCTAGTATGGAAGCTCGGTAGGGGTCGAAATTTAGGACACGAATCATGAGCGAATTTTTGAGACTTTTTGTATCATATCTTTTAAATTATAATTATTTTGTTAAGACATACTGAACAATATTTTTGCAGAATGACAAGATCTTTGACATGATATCAAGCAAAAAGGACTGACTCATCATATGAGGGGCCGAGAGGGGCCAAAAGTCTTTAATCAATAACTCTTAAACAAGCAATATTTTTGTATACATTATTGAAGCAAAAATGTTCATCCTTACAATCTGCAACCATTTTTTTTATAATTTTCATCAAATATTACGTAGTCAGGGGCCATAAGGGGCAAGAATGCTTAATCTTTCACGATTTATATCTCGAAAAGGGGAAACATTTTGAAAAGCATTATTGAACAAAAGTTGTTCAGAATGATGTTCTCAACAATGTGCATCCTTTTGATTTTTCCTAAACAGCCCCTATAAGGACTTAAAGGGGCGGCCCCTTAATATTTCAAGTCTACATATCTTGAAAATGAAACGAAACTTCTGAATACTTGTTGAACAAAAAGTCTTCACAATTACAAGACCTTTCATGTGATATCAAGAAAAAGGGGCTGACCCCTCAAATTAGGGGCTCAGAGGGGCCAAAATTCTTTCATCTATAACTCTTTAACGTTAAATAATTTGATAATAATTATTGAAGCAAAAATGTTCATCTTCACAATCTGCAACCATATATTTTAAAATTTCATCAAATATTACGTAATTAGGGGCCAGAAGGGGCCAGAATGCTTAATCTTTGACGATTTATATCTCCAAAAGGGGAAACATTTTGAAAAGCATTATTGAACAAAAGTTGTTTAAAATGATGTTCTCAACAATGTGCATCCCTTTAATTTTTCCTAAACAGCCCCTATAAGGACTTAACGGGACGGCCCCTAAAATTTTCAAGTCTACATATCTCGAAAACGAAACGAAACTTCTGAATACTTGTTGAACAAAAAGTCTTCAGAATTACAAGACCTTTCATGTAATATCAAGAAAAAGGGGCTGACCCCTCAAATTAGGGGTTCAGAGGGGCCAAAAGTCTTTCACCTATAACTCTTTAACGTTAAGTATTTTGATATTAATTATTGAAGCAAAAATGTTCATCTTCACAATCTGCAACTATATATTTTAAAATTTTCATCAAATATTACGTAATTAGGGGCCAGAAGGGGCCAGAATGTTAAATCTTTGATGCATTATATCTCCAAAAGGGGAAACATTTTGAAAAGCAATATTGAACAAAAGTTGTTTAGAATGATGTTTTAAATAATGTACATCCTTTGAATTTTTCCTAAACTGCCCCTATAAGGACTTAAAGGGACGGCCCCTAAATATTTCAAGTCTACATATCTCGAAAACGAAACGAAACTTCTGAATACTTGTTGAACAAAAAGTCTTCAGAATTACAAGACCTTTCATGTGATATCAAGAAAAAGGGGCTGACCCCTCGAATTAGGGGCTCGGAGGGGCCAAAAACCTTTCATCTATAACCCTTTTACAGTAATGTTCATCTTCATGATCTGCTACTATAAATATTTTAAAATCTTCATCAAATGTGGCGTTTTTAGGTGCCATAATGATAAAAAAAAACATAACTGAAGGAAATTGTACGTTTTCACTATTTATATATTTATGAAGGAAAATCTCAGTCAAATTCGTATCTCATCTTATCAAAAATCGGACGGAAGACCCACTCGTTGCTCGCAACGAGATCGCATCTAGTTATTATTATTATTCTTTTTTTCTACTTTCTTCTCCGGTACTTTTTTGTCCGGGAGTGTTCTCATAGAACCTCTCATCCGATTGACATGAAACCTTTTTAGGGTTAATAGGCATGTTGTGTAGGTGTGCGGAACGAAGGTCATTTTGCGCGCACATGCATGCACGTGCGCGCGCGTGCATTGAGTGAAATGACTGATATACTTGATAAAGCCGTAACTTTTATATTTCTTGATGAATTGCTTTGAAACTCAAAATATAAAGATATATTAGTAGTCTAGACAAGTTGACATGGTCAAATTAGCATGAACTCACGCGCATGCACGTGCGCTCTCCTCTGATTGGCTGATACAAAAATCTCAATAATTTCCTTGTTTTTTGACGAAATACTTTGAAATTTAAAATATAAGTATATATTATAAGGTGCTACAACATGTTACATAGGAAATCTCTTGAAACCACGCGCAGGCAGGTGTGCTGCAATCTGATTGGCTGAGACTTTAAATGTCTATAACTCATTTGGTTTTCAACAAAACGTGATGGAATTTACGACATGGATATGCTCATAGGGCTCCTACATTATGATACTATCAAAATTGAATGCAAGGCCATGCATGCGCGTATGCTGAATTCTGATTGGCTAATACTTAAAGGGTTACATCTCTCTTGTTTTTCAATGAAATTCTTTAATATTTAACACAAATGTATGTATTGTGAGACACTATAAGAAAATTAATGTGAAAAATGTAGAATCAAGCACATGCGCTGAAATTTGATTGGCTAATACCCATATGGCTATATCGGAGTAGTTTTCCAATGAAATACCCTTATAAATAAAGTGTCCATCTATACTACAAAAGTATTGTCTAATTTATTGAAGCTTGTAGGGAATGGGGCATCATAAGGAATTGGGGAGCCGTTTGGGGAACATTTGTAACGGTTCCCGTTACAATTAGCACTAGTTGAATTTGGAAACGTCATAGTTCTTTGGTACGTTGCATGAAGAGTACATATTCATGTAATTTGTTGCCACCTGAATGCTGAAAATCAGTAAAATAGCTTTACGTGAGAGAGAGAAAGAAAACACTGTACATTATTTGAAACTAAAATCGCTACAACCGGCCCATAGAAAACAGTTCGAGTACGGAGAGGGGTGGGGGGCTCATCGACATAAAACAATAAAAAAAATCATCATCGGGCGTTATTATCTTAATTTCATCTACTTATTCATGCGAGTTTACAGGTATTGAATTCATGTTTTGTGTGTTTTCTTTCTTGTTTTTATTCATTTTTAAACATTTAGAATTTTGTTTCTTAACATGCCATTCCAGTATGTACATGTATATACATGTATTGGGGCTGGGGGGGGGGGGGGGGGGCATGAACCAGTAAGGAACACAAACTATTCAAATGATCATTTACATGTAATTTGAAAACAACTTATAAAAATAATATATTCTTATCACTGGACCAGTTATTAGTTTCGGTTTGTTTGTTTGTTTTGGTTTTTTGATTGTTGCTTTTTTTTTTATAAGTCTTCCGTTAAACTCGTCTTATAAAACAATGATTTATAGCCTGGAAGTAAATTATAAAATTAATGATCTGTAAAACGAAACTCAAGTTACACTGTATGAGAATTTTTAGTGATTATCACGACCTACATATACATGTAACGGACGACAACCTAGCTTAAATGTAAACTGCTAAATATGGAAACTTAGCATTTTACGTGTACAGTATGTCTCAGCTATTTCGCAGATAAGATCATAATTCAGTTGTTTGTTTTTCAAACATTTTAATTACGATTTAGCAATTGCAGTTACAATTGGAAGTTCCAACTTATTTTAAAACGCATGAATAATGTAAACAAATGAATTTGAAAGCTTTTTTTTAATTAAGATATTCTTATCAATTTCACTCCATCCGATACATCGAAAATAAATTTAACACCTTTTTCTTCTTTTTCTTTCGAGATATACTTAGCTTGTAAGTTAAGTAAAATAAAAGTGATAATTCTACGTCGAATGTACGGTGTAATTCTTGAAAATTTATCAACGTTCTCCATATTGTCACTTACATGTACATGTTTATATCGCCATAAAAACAGTAATGATCGATTTCACTACTGTATTTGGAATATACAAGGGGCGGGGCTTACTGGCGGCAAGATTAAAGCGGGGTCCGCTTCATGCATGAGTGCGTAAAGCGAACCCGGAAAGCGAACGCCGGGTTCGCTCTAGCGGACCCAGAGCTGACCCCGAGCGAACGCAGAGCGAACCCGAAGCGAACCCAGAGCGGTCCCAAATTTTCTGAAAGCGGACCCGCAGCGGACCCCGAGCGAACCCAGGAAGCGAACCCAGGGTGCGCTTTGGGTTCGCTCTGGTGTTAGGTTGTGTCCGGTCGGTACTGTACTATTACTATACACAATTTGCAATGCCTCTTTATCTTCAGGGTTTAAGAAAGAAACTTAGGTGGCATTCTGCAGAGGAATTGGACAGAAAGTTCAAAGTACCAAGACATAATATTATTATGAAAAAAAATTAAAGTTACAATTGTAATATTTTCCTGATCTGACTTACTCTAAAATATACAAAAGTTATGTTTGATTAAGTTTGCCCCTAACCTCAAGGTCAAAGCTACTCTGAACCTCCAAGATGACAAATTTTTCATCGGATATATCTGCATATCAAAATATAAGGACTAGAAATGATATTTAAATATTTTTTTTTTTTAGCAACGCAGCTAAGATAAGGAAACCCATGAAATATACGCCTTATATATTCACAGAAAATGAGTACAATTTTAATTTTTTTAACAGCATTAGTTTTGATGAATGTGCATTGTGGTGTTTGCACTTGTATATATCGGGTCTCTGCTGAGTTAGGCTAAAGCGACACCGCTTACTTCAGTTGTTTGTCACGTGACAGGTTTAGAATTAGAACATCATATGGAGAAATGATGTACAGTTTATTCATGAGGTTTCTCCCACGTGATTTACTTCTCATTAATATTCATAAGATCCTGCATAAACTCGAAATATTCCATTTCTTTGAATTTTTATATTAAAACCTGCAAACACAGTTTGTTTTGTTTTTTAAGCCTCCGTCATAGTTATTTGGGCAGAATTTTGGGTTGTCAACAGTTGACAACTCATGAAGCCATCTTTTTTTGGTAATTAGTAGGTCACACTGATGCAGGAAATTGCCGTTTTCAAATTAAAAAGAAATAGTTAGTTTATAAAAATCTGCGGGTTTTTGTTTCTTTGGAAACCTTTATGGAATCTGTCGCCATTATAGCTCCAATATGGCCGATATGTAAATGAGAAGAATGAACACCATTTCTCCATATGTATATGTACTGCTACAAAGATCGTAAAAGTTCAACGATGTAGGGGTATCTTTCCTCTAAAAAAAATTATTCTGTTTTGTTTAAAACAAATTTCTTAACATGAAAAGTGCTGGGAGCAACTTCCTCATGCTTGGGAATTGCGTAAAATTTTCTTTCTATAAACTCCAGACATATATGTAATACGCACTGGAATAATGTTACATTACGGAATAAATAAACAATGCACAACCAGCTCCCAGCACTTTTAAGAATAGTTGAAATAATAGTTACATGTGTTTAAAAATTCAGAATTTATAGTGAAGCGGATATCGTTAAACTTTTGCTATTTTCGAGGGGCTGGACCCCTCATTCTAGCACATTACTGTACAATATACAATGTGCTCCCTACGGCTTTATATAAGGTCTATACATTATCAATTTAGTTTGACAATCAAATGTGGACTCATATATTTCAGAATATGTATATATTTTGGTCCAATTAAGCTTGTCTCGTATTTATTTTAACAAGCTACAATAATAGCTTGATCCACGCCTCAAGTACAGCGAAACTGTGTGTCAAACTAAGAATGACTTCATCTTAGTAAGTACAACGAGATCAAGCTGGCTTGAAATCATTCCTCATACTCAAGTGCTATTATGACAAGATAAGTTGCACATCCATTTATCTTTATACTATTTATGAGAAAAGAAAGTATTTAAGTGTGTTTTAAAAAGAATAAATAGTATTAATTCATCGAGATTCATATGAATTGTTTTAACGTGACGTCATAATATCTTTCCCGAACCTCTGCATAAGCTGACGTAGATATCGGAGTCCTTAACTTAGCTGCGAAATGACCTTGAAGGATGAGCCTCTGGTACCTCCTCAAAACTAAATTACACTTCACTGCCAAAAAAGTACAGACAGATGGGGTTAATTCTATATACCCTTTCGATCAGTTGTAGGGTTGTTATGTTTCTCTCACATACTAACTGATATGGTTGCTAAGCAATGAAAATGTGATAAAAATTGTATGTTTCGAAAATACTTGTTTGAATTACTAATGTGCCTTTCAATGACTAAAAATAAGTATTGAGAACAATAATTTATTTTATTTTATTTTATTTTTTCAAAACAAGGTCTGTAGTTATATGTTTATTTATGTTTCCATGGTAAGGCAATAAATATTTCATGCACCACTTCAATGCTTCTTGAATATAATGATGTAGTATTTATATAGCAATAATTGCTAAATGATGTGTTTAAAGAAAGTCAAAACAGTGGACATTTTCTAATTTTGATCATATGGACTAGTTGCTAAGCAACATTAATTTAAAGAAATGTCCCCGTGGTTACCGTAAAAAATACTATATTTGAGAAATGGACATTAAAGCTGTTTGTATTTAATAGGTTAGTTTTGCCTATTTTTATTTTTCAGCAAAACTGTAAGGATTTAATTATTTTGGTCACAAATATTTCGCTGTTTGTGCTCTTTTTCTGCCTAGTGTGCAAGACATTGTCATGGTAACCAAGGTATTTGTTCGTGTACATGTATTTAATCTTGACATCCATACAAATGTTTTTATATATAACACATATATCTTAAGAGGTGTGTATTTTTAATTAAGGAAGTCTTTTTGAATAATCTTATTTCAGCCTTCAAAGAGCTATATGCGGTATATGCAAATTTTTGCCCCCATAAAAGTCAAATTTTGATTTTTTTTTTAGAATGTTCTGAATTGTATATATTGTACGAAAAATCTGATTTAACAAAATATATTATAGTTTCAAGGTAGATTATCGGCATTTTTTGTTTCTATGACTTCACAAACAATTGGATTTTCCGTTATTTTTCAGAAAGAGGAAAAAATGCACAGAATTTGGTCAATTTTTACTATATAATTTATAGAGCGCAAACCTTCTTAATAACAGTATTCACATATCTCATTGGTATTATCATTCTACACATTATTTCAAAACATTGAGTTGGAGCAGACCTGCGCTCGGTGACTTTTACTCAAAATATCGACATAACATACACTTTTTCTCCATAAATCATGGAAATTTTGAATTAACGTCATTTTCCTGACGTCATATCTAACATATGGCGTCATAGCTGATGAAAATGTTTAATGATTTGAAGTCTTTTGTTATGATCTTTCTTTTATTATGATTTTGTTATACCCGCACTTTCTAAAGAAAGTTCGGGTATATTGTTGATACCCTGGTCCGGCCGTAACATTTTCTTTATCCTCAAACTCCTCTTTTATTTTAAGCAGTAACCAATTGATCTTTTGGAATATGACCTGTGTGCAATAAAGTTTTGGAATTTCAAAGAGGTAGGTTCACTTTGTGCATAAAATGGCCCTGTAGATAAACCAATTTATCCACTAACACAGTATGTCACTTTATCAACATCAATATAAAGTAGAGACTTGGCTCTTTCAGTTTGTATATCAAAGTTTCCTCTAAAGAGTCCAGGTACTGGAAAACAGGTTGTGTGAAATTGCAATGTTCTTGAATTTTGCAGAAAACAGGTGAATTTGAGAACCTTCAACAAAGAATTAAAGTATGAGCACACCCCTCGATCCAAAAATTAAAGTATATTTTATATTCTTAGTGAGCAGTTCTTTCATAATATATTTGCACATTTTGGATCGGAGGTTGTGCTGTATATGAAATATTGAAAAATATCATCATATTTTGGCCATTTCTGAAGAAATATACGGGATATGTGAATAATGACGCAATTCATGACGTCATAATGCATTGACTAGCAAGAAAATTACGTCACTTTTAGTAGGAATTCAGTCACCAAGTATTCAAGTAATATTTATTGCCTTGTCGACTAAAACTATGCAATTTTGATTTTTCAGAAATTTACAGGGCCCTAAGTGGCCATTGCTCTTTACCCAGAGGGCAGAATAGAGGTAAAAATGACTTTTTTCTATAAAATATCTGGTTTTCTGAACTTCTCTTAAATTTTACCAAGTAGCCAAATCATCTTTTGGAAGATGATTTGTGGTGTCCTGTAGATGTTCAATGAAGTTACGGAATATTCATATTCACCCGGGGGGGGGGGGGGGGGGTGTCAAATGGGGGTTGAAAAACGAAGTTTTTTCTACTAGAATATATTTGCTTTAAGGGTTGGAATCTGCAAATTTATAAGATATTTGAAGAATTATTAGATGAAATGGGTTATATGACCCCGGGGATACTTGTCCAACAGAACACTTTAAATTTGTTATTCACCAGAAGTCTTTGAAGAGATTGTAGCTCTACTTTAGGGCTGGGATAATATATCAACATATATTGATTCTGTGCGATTACGATACACATATCAATACGTTTATGTAAAAATATGGAAGTGTCGCAAACATATTTTCAGTCTTTTTTGTTTGTTTGTTGTTTTTGTTTGTTTGTTTGTTTGTTTGTTTTTTTTTTGTTTTGCTTTGTTTTTTGGTTTTGTTTACAAAATTTTGGGTTTAAAATGTAAATAAAGAATTTTCTTATATTATAACTACAAAATGTATAAATGTGAAATACATAATAACTGACACCACGTTTGTTAAATAATTTTGTTTTATAATTTTAGATAAATGTCTTCCATGAATAACTTATTCTTTATTGTGAAGAAATATTTTGTTCATTTCAATACAATAAGAAGATTTTATAAAGATTTTTAAAATAACATGAAACATATCGATACAGAAGAAGTTGTACCATCTCAACCCTGCTATACTGATGTGTACTATAATAATAATGTTTCTTTGTGAGTAGTGTTTTGGAAAAAAAAATCTATTTCTAGATTCTAATTCTTCAATATAAAAAAGATATTTTATATATATATATATATATATATATATATATATATATATATATATATATATATATATATATATATATATATATATATATATATATATATATATATATATATATATAATTGTTTGTCTTAGTATAGTCTACTTGTGCTCCAAGTCTTAATGATATCAGGTCAAAACTGAAGGAGGGGTAGAGTTTTGAAAGAGCAAATTTCATTCTACATTATGTAATGAAGCTTTCATATAAGTTTCAATTTTTCTTGCCCATTGGTTCTTGAGAAGTTTTTTTTTTAAATTCACTCATTCTTATCTTCCCTTTAAAGAGGGTGTGACTCTTCATTTCAATAAACTTAAATCCCCTTCACCCAAGTATACTTTAAGGCAATTGTGTTTAAAATAGCCCAACGGCTCTTGAGAAATTGCAGCAAAAAAAAACAATGCGACGAAAACAACTCGTTGTACACATTGTTTTACATCAGAAATGTTTTACACTAGAATTAATACTCTTAGTATTTCTAAATATTTCATCACACCTCTAGTGTGTTTCTTCTTACAGTTGTATTTGAACTAAGAAAAATTGCAAATATACACAAAGTTTAATGGTGGGTCTCTGAATGGGAATCCAATGCTTAATTGACCCTTTTCGAACTCAAGGCCCCTGACCATTTTTATCCCGTTCTATACCTAAAATTTTAATGGCATCTCATAGATATATGTACTTACTGCCTGTTATGGGTACTGTTAACTTCATAAAATAAAAATATATTCCAATTAAAACACACTATAATTTTTACTGACATAATGAATACACCATGTGCAATCCAATAATGATAACGGTAAAACTAGTACTGGTAGTGTGATGCAAGTCCAACTCCAGGTGCGGTTCTTTCATTTCCAGAAGTTACCATTTTGGCAGCTTATTTTGTTTTTTACATGTAAATATAAGTTAAGCCCAAAACACAATGCACTAAAATAATAATATTTCTTGTGTTGACAATAAATTCAACAAGTTCCAATTATTGGCTAAA
Organism: Saccostrea echinata; assembly: GCF_033153115.1. NCBI lineage: Eukaryota > Metazoa > Mollusca > Bivalvia > Ostreida > Ostreidae > Saccostrea > Saccostrea echinata. Next base: position 15,032,397 of record NW_026889761.1, read on the forward strand.
AATTTACACCCCTCCTTTTTACAAAAACATCTTCTTTTAAAAATTCTCTTTTAAACAGAATTTACACCATCAAATTACATTAATTTCAGACTGGTAATGGATTTAGTATAAGAAATACATATTCGAGGCTCATGTGCCACATGGTCACCTGAAGATGTTTTGCTGGATTTGACAAATACATGTAAATATTCCGTGTAAATTTTAAAATTAATGTGGCTTCTTCCTCGGTTACCCATATATCAAAGAGACTGCAATTAGAGGCAAATATCTTAGTCAGGTGTTACTGTCTTATAACAGAATCTAGTTTTATTTGGGGTACCGTACAGACAATCATAAGACATTATTTTATCTTGCATTTGTGCTTACACAGTTTCCTCATTCCTGTGAATAAAAGTTAAAAATTGGTCATAAGAAATGATTGTTCCTGTTCACTGAATTTTTTTTATTTTGATATGCATTCAGTTGTTTGAACACAATGTAATTATTAATATAATTTTATTTATAATGATAATAACACAAAATATATAAAGCTTATCATTTCAATTGTATTTTAGAGGATCTTGAATTTAATTCTGCAAGTGGTTATCCAATTTATACTCATAGTTTCCTTTCTAAGGAGGAAATTCTTCAAAATCATATGTTAGTTTTAAATATTTTTAAAATTTTAAACAAACTTTGAATTACCATACCTATGCTGGATTCCTAAACTACATAAAAACCCTTACAAACAAAGATGCATAGTTGGTTCTAGCAAATGTTCTTCCAACCCTTTTTCTACAATCCTCACTAAAATATTAACAGCAGTGAAGGAGAAAATTCAGGAGTACTGTACAACAGTATATTCGAGATCTGATGTACATCAGATATGGATACTTAAAAACTCCGAAGAAATTTTTAAAAAATTGAAATAAAAAAAAATACTAAGATCAATAACATCAAAACGTACAATTTTTCAACACTTTATTATACAACCATTCCACACCTTAAATTAAAGTCTAGGATATTTGACATCGTAGACAAATGCTTTTTCAATAAAAATGAAACTCTTACTTTTCAATCGTCAACGTCCCTTACTTATGCAGCAATAAACCTTCACCACCTGCATACGGGGTTTATATCTCTTAGGTGATTCGATAGGCAAGAGCATGCTCTACGTATGTACAATTTCTAAAACGAGGTAAGTTATTGACAAACAAGTTGATGAAACGAGAATATCAGCAGTGTCTTTTAAAGTCATCATTTCGTAAGTTCCATGGTCGATACAATGACCTTGTCAGCAAATACAATTTATCATTGAGTCAAATACTGACTGAAGTTTTTCATACTAATTGTTATAGGCCATTATTTACACACTGAATTGTTGACGGATTTTTCCGTTATTTCCCGATCATCACAAAGAGCACACGGCGGGTGTGACCGGTCGGCAGGGGATGCTCACTCCTCCATGGCACCTGATCCCACTTCTGATGTTTCTGGAGGTCCGTGTTTGCTCTGCTCCTATTTTGTATTTTTTAATGGACTTTTGAGCTTGAATACTGTTCGTTATCTCCATATATTTCATTTACTTACCTTTTCAATGGTCATTTGCAAAATTATTTTGTTAAAAAAACATTCAGATTTTACACACAAGTACTCTGACGTAGATATTAGAAAGATACTTGAGTATCTGATTGATAATATCAATAAAGTTTTTGGAGATCAGATCATCCAATAGTCTCTCGGAATTCCCATGGGTATAAATTGCGCCCGTTATAAGCGTACCAATTTTATGTTCATGTGAAGCACAATTTATTCAAAAACTTAAACATGAGAAGAAAAACACACTTGTTGTGGTCGTCAACTCAACATTTAGATATAACGTATGTACAATTTCTAAAACGAGTTAAGTTATTGACAAACAGGTTGATGAAACAAGAATATCAGCAGTCTCGATTAAAGTCATCATTTCGTAAGTTCTATGGTCGATACAATGACCTTGTCAGCAAATACAATCTTTCATTAAGTCAAATGCTGACTGACTTTTTTCATGCTAATTAAAAGGCCATTATTTACACACTGAAAGGTCGACAGATTTTTCCGTTATATCCCGATCATGACAAGGACCAAAGGGTGGGTGTGACCGGTCGGCAGGGGATGCTCACTCCTCCATGGCACCTGATCCCACCTCTGATGTCTTAGAGGTCCGTGTTTGCTCTGCTCATATTTTGTAATGTTTAGTGGACTTTTGAGCTCGAATACTGTTCGTTATCTCGACTCAATACATCACAGTGAACTAAAAAAGAAAGATACCACAGAGTCTGACACATCGCTTCATATTTGAATATTTAACTAGTAAAAAACGTCAATGCTAACCTTACAACAAAACTTCATGATAAATTGATGTCTTCAACTTTTCCGTCGTCAACTTCTCTTAGTTATGTAGCAACGTACCCTTTTCACCTCCATATTGGGTTTATATCTCCCAATCAATTCGATACGCAAGAGCGTGCTCCACCTACGAACAATTTCTAAAACGAGGCAAGCTATTGACAAACAAGTTGATGGAACAAGGGTATCAACAGTCTTGTTTAATGTCATCATTTCGAAAGTTCTATGGTCGATACAATACATGTAACCTTGTCAGCAAATACAAACTATAATTAAGTCGAATGCTGACTGACGTTTTTCATTCAAATTGTTAGGCAATTATCTATTATTTTCACACTGAATTATCAACGGATTTTTCCGTTTGCCTGTTTTCATGACTGTGAGCACACGGTGGGTTTGACAGCTAGACAGGGATGCTTGCTTCTCCATGGAATCTGATCCCACCTCTGATGTTTTTAAGAGGGTCTGTGTTTGCTCTGCTCCAAATTTATATTGTTTCAATGGACTATTGAGCTTGATTACTGTTCGTTATCTCCATATTTCTATTTAATTATTATAACACAATTGAAAATGGATATCATCACTTCTTTTTCGTACAGAAACGTAAAATGTTATTAAGTTCACGCCGAAAAGATGGTGTATTTAAAAGGGTTTAAAATTTAATATTATTGAAGAGAAAATGCTCTTTGGAGGAAAACAAGGACGTTACGTTTTACTGCAAATCTGGTTAACCAAAACTGGGGTGGGTCATCCCCATGTAACACAAACAACAAGTGTTGGCAAGTAAGCCAAAACAAAAATTACGATAGTTGTAGCAAACGTAAGCTTTAAGCACCCGTCTTAAATTTTTCCTGCGTTTTAGGGAAGACCCTTTGTTTGTCCCTGATGGGTTGACATTTAGAGCAAATTTCATGTTTGCTGAAGAAAGACGTATTACATTATAATGTAAGTTGTGGACGCAATGTAAAGCATACAGCTTTAGACCTGTATTTCAGCCCCATGGTTGCTAATGAGATATAGGGTAGATATGCTTATATATGGAAACATAAAATGAATAATATCCCTCTCAACCATTTTACACGAAAGAATTGTGAAAAATGAAACATCCTGTCACTTCATAACTTATAGTTTATCTGATATAAAATTATTCTTTTTACTTTCAAATATTATCAGAAATTTTAAAATCATATTATTTTTTTTAAATACCAACTCGTTTGTGGTTTCAAAGTTCTCAGATTTACCGTTAATACGAAATGTCATTTTTCATTATTTTTTGTTTAATTAAAAAAGTCATCGGGCGTGGAATTTTTTTGTTGCCTCTGTATAAAATCATTTCCTCTATCTATTATCACTTTCAAATTGGACAAAGCTAGTATATCTTTTTTAAGGTCGGGGGATGTTTCTTTATGGTAATTGGACATCGGCAAAACATTCATTTCAGGAAGTTCCATAAAATCCGCAACAGCTCTAAACTTTCTGTGAACCTCTTCGCTTCTGAAGACCTGTGAAATGTCCTCAGACAATGATGCTCTTAGCCTGTCTACCTTGTTCATCAGAACTAGTTGTGGTACATCTAAAAACCATTTTGATTTAATATTTCATTTATATGCAAGACTTCATAAAAAATTCATTGTACATTTTTTGCAAGTTTCAATTGATGCTATTAAAGTTTTTAATGTTCAAGTATCATAACAATTCTTACTTAAAGGTGCTAATAATTTTCGCATGTTTGCGAATATCTCTATCGCCTTTTCTCCAGCTAATGCTGCATTTGGGTTGTCGGCATTTACCACATACACGAGGCAGTGCATTTTGTCTCCAAACTGTGGGTTTTTTCGGTAATTTGCATGATTGTTTTGTATGTGCACGCAGGGATTTATCTATAAATATGATTTTAAAAATGGAATATACTGATTTCAAATTTAATTACAGAAAGAAAATAGTACCCCACCCCATCCCCCAATTGCCTGTTTTTTCAAACAGTCTTTATTAGGGATGTCAATTTTGTCAATAATTCATATTCGAATATTCAATGAAAGTATTCGAATATATTCGAATATTCGATAAAATAAATAAAATCTGTTTTATTTTAAATATGCATTATCCTACTCTCACGAAAGGTTTAGCGTAGGTATACTTATATTGGAAGTAAACTGTATGAAGACTTTTGTAGTTGTACAATAAGGAATTCCATTTGATATATAATTTTATAATTTTAACAAATGAAACATATGCATGTATAGTAGCTCCAACTGAGGAATCAGTCGTCTTGCCAAAGGCAATATATAGTAGTAACGGTATACTGTTCAGATTTCAATACGTGTAATAAATTACAATTATCTGCTTAATAAGAGATACAATTATAATCTTTGATATAATGTTTTTAAAATATAAACAAATATTTCCATAGACAATTTTCTTAGGTAATTAATTAATTTCCCGATAAGTATATCTTCACGTCTTTTAAACATTCTAAGAAGTTTTTCATTTTGTTGTCCACGATTCTAGACCAGATCGTATTTAAGTAATAAAAACTATGAAAGTACGTTTTGTATTATACATAAAGCATTATTGTACAATTCTTTAACACCTTACTCAAAACAAAATCCATGTAATTTAGTAATTCTATAAAATAAGAAAGTAGTGAAAGAAATCAGGCGATCGAAATTGATCTTAAGGAGGGATAATTCCAGTACTGTTCTATCAAAATGTAAAAATCACAGTACTTCTTTTTATG